>NW_006238964.1:678900-705963 GCF_000226075.1 Solanum tuberosum | reverse complement strand
AAATGCTAAAATATTGACATTTTGAAAAATTTCCCAATATTATATTTTGGAGATGCGATTTGAAATCAGATTTCATATTTCAAATTATTTAAAAAGCATAATTTGATATTTTAAATCATGACTTCAATTTTTTTATATATGTAAAATTTGATTCATTTGTAAATAAAAAAGAGACCAATCATTTTGCAGGAAAAAAACTTTGTTCTCCGTGTGATGAGATTTTTTTTTTCACCCTCCCCTAGGAGCTCCTACCCTTTTTGCTCCCTTGGTGACTCGAACTCGCAACCTTCAAATTGGAAGTGAGGGGTGCTTACCATCCGAGCAACGTGTGATGAGATTGTTAATATCCGTGAAAAGATTATATTAAAGAATAACTAGCTATTATTATTATTATAGACTTGTGCTGTGAATCTTTATTAAAATTATATGTATGTAAAAGTTTGTTATCACAAACATTTTATAAAGGAAACACAGAGATATGCAATTTATAAATGCAAAGCATTAGCATAGTTCGATAGCTTAAATAAACAACTGTTCGCTCATTTGTTAAGATAGTACAAGAATTGAAGAAATTTTGATGGTTTTCACAAGTTGCGGATTTTTCATGTTTAGGAGAAAAATAAAACTTAAAATATTTAAATTGTATGTTCAAATAAAACTTCAACTCCATATCAATCTAATTACGTATCACATGCATGTCCAAGCAAGCTTTTAATTAAACTCTATTAATTTAATCCATGAATAATATGAACATTAATGATATTTATAATCTATCTCGTAGTAAGTCAATATTGTGGTCCATCGTTCTATCTCTCTCTCTAAAACTAGAAGTAACCGTCCTACCATTTCATTGCCACTCTTGGTCACCATTACTAGGATGTGAAAATGACCCCTCCCCCCCACCCATATCTAATAGTAGTAGTTAACTAATTAATATATATATTTAACAATATATAAGATGTAATTTTATGAGTAAAACTTTTTCAAACTCTTACATAGAAAATATATTATCAATTAGTTATACTTCTGGTTTCAATTAAATCTGATTTTGATTCCCATGATATATGATCAAAGCTTATATAACATTAAATATTAGACGTGTTTTGCCAATTATCACAATGATAAAATTACGATTTTATCAATATACATGGAAAACCAAAAATACTATTATTTTTATATTATATTATATTTAATTATAATTATTTTAAAATTATATAAATTTTACCTTCAAATATGAGATACCAATATAATCTTGAGATCAATAAAAATTATTAATAATTCTGAAAATTTATGAATATTATTTATTTGATGAATCATATGCTTAGCTTGCACGTTTAACACAAGAGAGTTCCTACGCCACTACTATTCACACAGAGTTACTATTATAATTCCACACGCAAACCCATTCCATCCACTTTCCTTGTGTGCAAATTGTCTTCTGCCTCTTCCCATTTTCATACTTCTATAATATATATACTTTTTTTCAATAAATAATTAATGGACGCAACAATTGACAATCGTTGATTGCTTTTCCTAATTGTTAGTCCGTATTTGAATTAACTTATTTTAAATAGGTTTTTTGTTTAATATTTTTATTTATTTTTAAAAGTGTTTCTGTAACAACGCCAATTTCACAATAGAAACATTCAAATATTATAATCACTAAACTCGAAGTTACAATGGAAAACGAAACTAACAAAGAAAACTATTGTAGAAGATAACTAGAAGGGAGATGAGTGTTGGGTTATGAAGGGTGATTAGGGCGTCATGCGGAAGCTTACAATTTGCAAATCATATAGTTGATAAATCAGATAACAAAAACTTATACTAAAAATCAAAATATTATTATATCAAAACTAATATAAATAAAAAACAATTGAAACTTTAGAGAGAATAAATCTCCCATAAACAAGACTCTTAAACGACTACATTGTGGATGTTTTTGTTTTTGTGTTAGAAGAAACAAACCTATATTTATAGAGTCCTAAAACCTTTTCTTACTAGAAAAAGAGTCCTAAAAAGGAGAGAATAAACCAAATATGAAAGAATATTATATTTTCCTTTCAAAGAAAAGTAAAAAACATTTTATGGTAATGTTTTTGTCTTTTCTTTAAGGAAAAAATAAATCTTAAAATTATGGTAAGAAAATCAGGGCAAAACCCTAACAATGAGAAGCATAAACTCAAAGAAATGGGATGAGAGGACTAGACATTTTTCTCAATAATTTGCATAATCCCTAAATCACATATCACTGCCCTTTTTGAAGGAACGTTTCATGCCCACTACTCAACTCGGATCCCAAATTAACCTGGCTCTATTGCTCGTTCTCGGCCCAATAACTCTTATCAGCCCAATAACAACTTGTATGACATTAGTATCTACATTGGGTTGGACTTGGTTCATAACAGTTTCAGAGATGCAAAAGTGATTGAAAAACATCTTTTTATGCTTTAAGCGTTGGTTTTGATTGATTTATTTCAAGTGCTTTTAGTCAAATAGTTTTAAAATACTTTTAGAGTGTTTGAGTAAATTAAAAAAAGTGTTTATAAACACTTAATTTTAAACTAGAATGATAAAATAAGTTAAAACTAAAAGTTTATGCAAACAAATCTAAAAAAAGTACTAAAAAAATCTAAATTGTGTCTAGCCAAGAATTTAAAAGTGTTGTTGAAAAAAAAAACTTTGCTACGACGTAACAATAATTAGTTTTCATCCTAAAAACTTAGCCAAGTACCTTAACTTTAAAAAATAAACAATATAATTATTAATATATATATATATATATAATTATTTTTTAAAAGCACTTTCGAATTTCTAAAAAACTGGCCAGACAGATTAGGATACTTTGTGTATGTTCCATCTAATAAGTTGTTGTAAACTCAAGCATATGATGCTAGTTTCTTACCGCACATTTGGAATTTTGGATATTTTGTTAAACTAATTGTCTCAATTTCTTCATCAGAATATCCCTTCTATCGTGGGCAAGGACGGAAGTATTTTAATCGTACGAGTTGAATTAAACTTATAATATTTTATGCAAAGCATACATTATATATAATATTTATTTAATGCTAAAAATCGTAAAAGTTTAGATTTTCAATTAGTTTCTAAATAATTGAATCTCTTATTTTAGTTGAGTATGATAATATAATTACTACAATTAAAGTAAGATATATTTAAAGTATGACATTTATATGCTAGCTATAATTGATATAATTGCTTAAGCTTCTTTACTTTCAGTACTCAATTATTTTTCGTCATTGATAGTACTTAAATATTATACCTAACAGCATCTTTTTCTCACCGCTGAATGGGTATAAAACGTACATACTTTTGGATTATTTTCTTTTTAAAAATAGTTTCCAATATATACTTGGAAGACCACTTTGGTAACAAATATGACAAACGGATCATAAATAACAATACATAAAGAATTAATATCGATAGACTTTATGAATAAAATAAGAACCATTAACATAATAGGATCATAAATCTTAGATAATAACTTGAATGATATGCTCAACAAGCAACATAGTCATACAGTATAAAACCCAAACTGACATAAGTTTTATCAAATATCAAAATAAAAATGTCAGTCAATAGCTGTCAAATATAAAACCAAACTAATATATATCACTTGTTAGTTTAGAAAAATAAAGAAAAAAGCTAAGTGGATGGCAGCCAAACTTATATGATTTAAACGTATAATTACAAATAAATCATAGCATAACAAAAAAAAGTACTTCAAATACAGAGGCATATTCTATATTTAAATTTTTATGAATTTGGTATTAAATCAATATATTTTAAAGTTAATATTTAATATTTTTATAATTTTAATAAATTTGTATATAGAAATTTATAGAAATTTGATAGCATGCCATTTTACTGATGTATCTGAAATTGACTATAATTAATTTCATGCGTGCTTTATTGCATTGTTATAACATGTCATCAAATTAGGTGAAGTTGTCGTACTTTGCAAATAATTGTCATGTATAACAGGACCAATAAAGTTCGAGTCACATCAATAGCAAAGTTTAATTTGAACGAGTTTAAATAACCGAGTTAACATAAATTCTTATTAAATTTTGATTCATTTATACATTTTCTTATAATTCATTTAATTATTGAACAAAATTGATAAATCAAAATGAACTGAATTTATAAATAAACAAGTTATTAATTTACCTAAACTCGAATGAGTCGAACTAATCATGTTTTTAGATACTGATTTTTCTCGTAAATATGCATGTCCACTATTTTCAGCTTGGTTTAATTGGTTGTGGCAATTGACAAATTAAATAGATGTATTAGCTTAAAAAATAATAACGTATCTAATATAATTTTATAAGTAATAGACACAAACACCGCCACTTCCGGTGGGTTAGGAAAAGTCCGATATTTAGCAGAGTTGACTAGTTAATTGTTTATCACGTGTAGAAACTAGAAAGAAGTAATTCCCTGGAGATTGGAACTAAAGTCCAAGAAAAGAAAAAAGTTGATGACCCGTATTTTGACCCGTTGCAGCCGAACAACTTGGTGCTGTTACAATCCAAGAAAATACTAGCTACTGCCTATGTCCCTATTTATTTGTTCCTTTTTCTTTTTATAGTTATCCCTAATTACTTGTTTATTTTGACTTTTACCTATTATACCCTCAATTAAATGATTAGTTACTTTGAAAAATGTAAAACTTTTCATCCACTTCATAATTAATAGGAGTAAAATGATAAACTCATCATGTCATTAATTGTTTTCTTAATAGGTGTATCAATTTAAAAGTGAACAAGTAATTAGAGACAGAGGGAGTAATTAATGAGATAATAATTGTTCAAGGGCCATACTTATTACATAAGCATACAATAATTCATTGAGATATTTAGCCAAAGTGGAAAAGAGAAAGGCAAACGAATAACTATTAATATTTGATTTTAGTTTTTGCAATTTCCCTAATGTTTTCACGAACAATTTAATGAACCACTGTATATGGGTGTTTTAATTATTTGCGTTTTTATGGATTCCCCATTTTTATGAACAATCAATCTAAACATACTATTCAATCAACATGACTTAGCCATAACAATCACTACGTACTACTTATTTGAATTTGAACGTATTTAGCAAGTTGACTTATGCAAAATCATCAAAATAATGTAATCTTTTTCAACTAGTACTACTATATATTATTGAATTATACTGAGTATATTGTTATCGTAGAGGTCGATCGGGTAGATTCGAAGTTGGACACGTGGAGTATTGATGGAGTTGAGAATCCACCATTGGCATTCAATAGTCATGGCCGCCAAAGTATCGTCCAAGTGTTACGCTGCCACTGCTGACCACGTGTTTGTCCGTGCTACTTCTTCACACGACACGTTACTATTCTCACAGTAAACCGGTTCTATTTTCCGGGTCGGGTAAATTAACCCGTCCTTATCGCCTTCCTACACCTAACACTCGTTCTAGAAGCAAAAACTGAGACAGGGACTGAGAGACAAGCCGGATTCGTTGAATTCTTATTTTTGCAAAACCATATTTACGTATGTACCCTTGCATTTTCCATCAAATTACATACTTTTGCGCGGGACCCGCATCTAATGGGTGGAAATTGACGGTCAGGATTTCTCGTGATATGTCCCCACTAAAGATTAACGGTTTATATCATATCCTCTTAAATTAGGATTTGGATTTTGTTTAGAGATTCATCAGTGGAATCCTGTATACCGGCCCCATTCAGAATTAGGAAAAATAATAAATATCTAAACACACTTATATCTAAAACACAAGCAGGTCAAGAAGAAAACAAACAAATAAAAAGTAAATAGAACAAATTAGCATTTTGCAAGAAATGAGAAATAAAAACTACATAAATCCCCAATTTTAAGAGATACAGAGTACAATAACCTTTTCTTTTTTTTTATATAAAAAGAGAGGTAAATAGCCATAAATAAACAAGGGAATCACAGTACATATATAAAGTATAATAATAATTGAAAAGAAAAGAAAGAAGGAAAAGGGTTTAAATGTATTGGATGAAGTCATTCCATCGCAATTATTGAGTTAAATATTTCACTTACTAGAGCCACAGAAGATGGATAAAAATAATAACATATCTGGTTCCCTTTTTTTTTTTAATTAGGTAAATGATTAATTGTCAAAGAAAAAAATATTATAATTGTACATTAAAAAAAATTAGGTTTAATACTCCTAATCTAGACACTGTTGACATTGACCTTGTCTTCCGGTGATTAAATTAGCAGAAGAAGGAACTAGATACAAGGTTCTAATTTTCATATTAATGCATCATTAAATTAAATTTAAAAAGGAGAAATGAGGCACTGACACACTAAATACAGTTCCAATCTTATCTCAACACTAATTTTCATTAATTTAATGTTATCTTATTGTTGTAATCCATTAGTACAATCCTTGGCATTAAAATAATAGGGTATTTTATAGTTTTAAAAATACATTGAAAAAGATGTTACCAATAATTTAATTAAAAAACTGTAAACCGGAGAAACAAAAGGAGGAAATTTCCCGTTATTTGAGAGACATCTCGAGGCTATTCCGGTCATTATACTTTGCGTATTCCTGGCCCCTAAGCAACCATAAAGAGGAGAGGAGCATGAATGTATAGAATATCAACGCAAATAGTATTTTCATATTCAGATTGAAGAAAGAGTAATTGGAGAAGAAACAAGAACAATTCCAGTAAAAATATCAGTCCACTCTCTCTTCCAACAATTTTTAGGAGTTTTTTTTTTTGTTTAAATTCTTGTTCAAGTTTCATTTTTTCTCATTTTCCCCATTTTTTTGGGAAAAAAATCACTCAGATCTTCCCATATTTGTTGTAAATACCCAACTTATCTTGAAAAATCTGTGAATTTATAGGTTTCCACACATTTATTCAGGTTTAGATTGATTATTTCTGAATTGATTGTAAACAATTTAGGAATTAGGGTTTCGAATTGCTGTAAAATTTGGATCTTTGGTGGTAATATTCAGAATTTCAGCTTCTAGATTGCTGGGTTATGGCGGTTCCGACGATAGCACTGTACGCAAGTCCGCCGAGTAGTGTGTGTTCTACACCATATCAATGCCACTCTCACGCTTCTTATGATTTCGATTTGAACGGCAGATCATCGTCGTCTTCCTCATCGACATCCTCTTCGTCCCAGAAATCCATTGTCGGTGGCCTGTCGTCTCTGTTCTCTTCGCCAACCGTGAAGGCCAGCTATTCAACTGGAACCGAGGATTTGGGGTCTCTGTGGCATGATAGAGGCGACGAATTGAGTAGCTCTTTTCGTTGTTCATCCCTCAGCTCGTCATTGAAAAGGGATCATCAGAGTCCAGTTTCTGTGTTTCAAGGGCCTGTTTCATGTAGCACTAGTAGTAGTGGAATTGGATCATATTCCAGAAGTCCTCCGAAGAGAATTGCTGGGGATGTCTGTTCCATTCGTTCTGGGACTGGTGGATTGTTTAATGGTTTTGTTAGGCACGCCTTGGGATCCTGTGTTGATCACGATCCGGTGGCTTTTCAGGTCCTGGATGTTGATTCCCGTTCATCAGGGCTATTGGATGAACTCACCTTTAACATGGAAGAAGGTTTCTTAGAGTCCAATTCAGAACCTTATGCTAAAACTTTACTGTTGGGTGCACAGGCAAGGCATAAAATCTTTTATGATGATTTTGTGGTGAAGGCATTTTATGAAGCTGAGAAAGCCCATAGAGGACAGGTGATTGTTTCTGCCTAACTTTTACTAATTCCCACTGCTAATTAGTAAAAGTTTTAGTTTTGACTTATTGTATTGTATTGGTTTTTTAGGTGCGAGCTACTGGTGATCCTTATCTACAGCATTGCGTTGAGACTGCAGTTTTACTCGCAACGATTGGGGCTAACTCGACTGTTGTTGCTGCTGGACTTTTGCACGACACACTTGATGACACATTCATGACTTATGACTATATATTCCGGACGCTAGGAGCTGGTGTTGCTGATCTGGTTGAAGGGGTATGGAGATTGACTTGTTTACTTATCTGAAGCTCCCTGTTGTTAACACTCTCTTTCATAACTTCGGGTATTTAAACATTTTGTTAATGGTCTTTTTTCCATATGCAAAGGGTGTTGCATTTAAATTTCAAATGTAGATTAAATTTGGTTTTTGTTTAGGATTTGTTTTAGTAGGCATTTGGACAATACATAGGTTAAAGTTAAAACAAGAGTATTGTGTTGAAGTTGAGAAAGAACCTTTTGAAACTTAAGTTATTTTTGGGTAGTCATTTCACTCTGAAAAAAAGTTGTAGATTTGTCATTGCAATACATTGTTCATTTGAAGTATTATGCACACCAAGTTTTGAATGTTTAAACAGTATCCAAAATGTGTTTGCAATCACTCATGGCCAAATCACTATTTGCCAAAAACTGACTTTAATATTGGGTATGAATATGTCTTTGATTAGTGAAGGTTAAAGAGATCATACAAGCATCTGCTGTCTTCTATGTTTAATAATGATAATCCCAACTCCCAAGTGTTAAACTTGTTTTAACTTAAATCATTTTGTCTAGGTGTCAAAGCTTAGTCAATTGAGCAAGCTTGCACGAGACTTCGATACAGCCAGTAAAACTGTTGAGGCAGATCGATTACACACCATGTTCCTTGCTATGACAGATGCAAGGGCTGTTCTCATAAAGCTAGCTGATCGTTTGCATAATATGATTACTTTGGATGCATTACCATCTACAAAGCAGCAAAGATTTGCAAAGGAAACTTTGGAAATTTTTGCTCCTCTTGCTAATCGCCTAGGCATCTCAACCTGGAAAGAGCAGCTGGAGAACCAATGCTTTAAACATCTTAACCCGGATCAGCACAATGAACTCTCATCAAAACTCATGGATTCTTTTGACGAGGCTATGATTACCTCTGCCGTGGAGAAATTGGAGCAAGCGTTAAGTGATGGATCTGTTTCTTATCACGTACTTTCAGGGCGTCACAAGAGCTTGTACAGCATTTACTGCAAGATGCTAAAGTAATTTCTCTGCCCATTTAATACACTTTTAAAAGTTGCACCAGTGGATTTGGCTGATCAGCCAATTATTTAGTGCCTGTAGTTTATAGACAAGACATACATGTTATTTAGGGTTGTACTGTGTAGGAATCGTTTTTCTGCAGATTATTCAATATGATGATAAGTACTTGCCATTGTCATTACACAGTTAGAAACTTTTGGAAGCCTTGTGCATTCTGTGCAATGCTACTTTCTTACTAATGTTGCCTTTGTGAATTGTGACAGTTGAGCTAACAGTATTTTCATATTCTACAGGAAGAAGCTTAATATGGATGAAGTCCATGACATTCATGGGTTGAGGTTGATTGTTGAAAATGAGGAGGACTGCTATAAAGCACTTCAAGTTGTTCACCAGCTATGGCGCGAGGTACCTGGGAGATACAAGGACTACATAGAAAAACCCAAATGCAATGGGTAAGCAGCATGAGAGTTTTGATTCTGCCGTTCTCTTTTCTTTCAAGTTTTTCCCCCTAATATGGATGTGTAATTTTTAGGTACCAATCTCTTCACACAGTTGTTCTCGGGGAAGGCATGGCGCCTCTTGAAGTTCAGATCCGAACAAAAGAGATGCACTTGCAAGCTGAATATGGCTTTGCCGCTCATTGGAGATACAAAGAAAATGACTGCAAACACTCCTCTTTTGTTCTTCAGATGGTAGAGTGGGCTCGTTGGGTTGTAACCTGGCAGTGCGAGACAATGAGCAGAGACCAGTCATCTGTTGGCCACACTGAATCGATTCAGCCACCTTGCAAATTCCCAGCTCATTCTGAAGATTGTCCCTTTTCTTGCAAACCTGATTGTGGAACCGATGGGCCTGTCTTTATCATTATGATTGAGAACGATAAGGTCTGTATCTACCTGTGAATCCTGAAAGTTACAGAATTGATAATCATGGTGTCAACTATCAGGAATGTGTTTTGACTCTGTTTTTTCTTTGCAGATGTCTGTGCAAGAATTCGCAGCAAACTCAACTGTGAAGGATCTGTTGGAGAGAGCTGGCCGTGGCAGCTCTAGATGGACACCCTATGGATTTCCTCTGAAGGAAGAGCTAAGGCCAAGGTTGAACCATGAACCAGTTAGTGATCCCAACTGCAAGCTAAGAATGGGAGATGTTATAGAATTAACTCCAGCCATACCACATAAATCATTGACAGAGTACAGGGAGGAGATTCAGCGAATGTATGATCGAGGTGTAAGCCCTCTTCCTGCCGCTGCCAATACAGTAGTTGGTTTGAGGAGTTGACAGTTGATGTTTTTCCCTTCTCCTAGATTAAGGTCCTCCTTTAATCTTGTACATAATTACAAATGATAAGCATTTGTACAGAACAGCCGTGGTTCTGTTTATAAAAAGATAAATTAGGTGACTGATTTATTCAAGTCTCGACTTGCATTTGTTACTTTTGGAAATGCAGACTGCTTTAACTATTGCTGCTTTTCCATTTTCGCCTATATTTATACCATGGTGTATCTCTCTTTCACCTTTCTTGATTTTTCTTTTAAAGCTGGATTGCAACATCATGAAGGTTTTACTAACTTTTAACTTTTATAAAAAAAAACATCATGAAGGTTTTACTTGTCCTGTGCTCAGTAGCAAGGATAATTTCCTTGTATGTTCATGTATCTGCGATTTCTCTTTTGGATGACCAGTTAGATTGTATTCGAACGAGTGAAGGGAAGATTCGTGTTTATTGTTTACTTATATACTGTTCAATTCTGCAATTAAATATCTAGTTGAAACATAACAATCACCTTATATAAAGAAGCTATACATAAAAAAACAGGAGAGTTTCAAATACAGCAATACAATATTATTGGTTTTAGAGGAGAGAGAATACATTAAGATTAAGGCTAAGTGAACACTGAAAACCATGAGAGAGGAGTAGTTAATTTCCTTTGTATCCTATTCCAGTGATCATTCTTAACTCCAAGAGATAATAGTACTGATGAGGAGATTAAATTCTGAGGTAACATCTATTTCCACAAATATTGTCTCTGCCAGGAAAGCACACATAAGAGCATAACCAAAACAGCAGCAAGACCCCAAGAGGAACTCCCAATTCTAAGCACAGCCGAAGGTTCTGGAGAAGCGAAAATCGAAGATGTACTTGCTCTTCCTGGTACTGATGATGAAGAAGTGCTTTTAATTGCAACAATTAATCCAGCCAGTAGAACAGGCAATACCATTCCCCCACAGCTCCATCTCGTCTCGTAATAACTGCTCTCTTTCTTTCCTCGATCCACATATAATGGCGATAGAACAACAGCGGAAACAAGGGCTAGAACCATTGCTACTCCTCTATGCGAAGAATATTGGTATGCATAATTCTCCATATTGATCAAAAGGTCGTTTGGCCAAAGAGAATCAAACCTTCAATTGTATCGATGATAGTGGAGGAATATAATATATATATAGAGAGAGAGAGGAACAAGATGAGCTATCAAAGGAATGTAGGTGTAAAGTGATGATAAAAGTGACCGAAAAATTAAAGCCGTCCAAAAGGAAGAAGATTAACTATTCAAAAATAAGACTTGGGCAAGAAGAAAGGCAAAATGTGAAGGAAAGTGGTGAAGTAAGGTATATAGAAGTGGATCTTTTTTTACTTTTTCTTGAAAAAGATGTTCACAATTGACAGCAAAAGTTGAATTTCTGGTTTACTTAAAGAGAAACACCTGGCACTGAATATTCATTTGGCTTTTGCTATTATTATGAACTCTTTACTTTCTTTCTGAATTTCGATTACTTCGTTCCAACAGACAGGCATGGTTCGTCAAATATATTTTTCTTTATATCAATGATTGAAGAAAATGTGTTATATTTGATTGTGAATCATATCTCTCTTTATTTGCACATTGTTGCCCCCTTACAGTGGAAACAGATGGTAATGATAATGGTATATCCTTAGCTGGATCAACACCAACCACATGAAATTTTATTGAAAATGTAATTAATTCGATTAATTTGAATTTGTATTATGGAAAAGTAAAGCACTTTCACCAAAGATCTAATTTGAAACTTTTCTACTTATGAATAAAATATATACTCGCTCCACGATAATTACATAAATTGATTATGAAGAGGAAGGAAAACCTACCAAAAGCTCACAACTCAGAGTCCTAAGAGGCCCTACTCCACCCTGTTTAATGTGCCTTTGTCGTCTCATATATATTCACTTCACTTCATTACTTACTCATATTATTCACGTAAGGACAAAGGAGTCATGGTCCTATATATTTTTATGATTTTGTTTTATCATCACCTTGTTTTTTTTACTGCTCATTTGGATTATATGACATAAGTTCACAATTAGCCAAATTCTGATGTCTCATATTGCAAATTGCAATTTATTTTTTTATTTCTTCCACAAGATTCATGATGTACTGAACTCCCAAGCCAGAATTCACTCATAATGTGCCGCTGGATCGTACACCCGTCACTCCATGAATTATAAAATACTCTCCCGTTTTAATTTTATTAAATTTGGTTAAAAAAAGAATATATCTTTAGGACAAATTACTTAACTACACTCCTTTACTTACCTTAATATCCATTTATCTCTACTTATTTCAAAAATTTCAAAAATCCCTTATTTACCTATGTAATCCCGCATGTATCCCGTGCACAACGCTATGTGGAATGTATCAAACGCTATGTATTCCGTGCACAACGCTGTGTATCCCGCATGTATCCCGTGCACAATGCTATGTATCCCGCTATGTGGAATGTATCAAACCTAATGTATCCCGTGCACAACGTTATGTATCCCGCTATGTGGAATGTATCAAACCTAATGTATCCCGTGCACAACGTTATGTATCCCGCTATGTGGAATGTATCAAACCTAATGTATCCCGTGCACAACGTTATGTATCCCGCTATGTGGAATGTATCAAACCTAATGTATCCCGTGCACAACGTTATGTATCCCGCTATGTGGAATGTATCAAACCTAATGTATCCCGTGCACAACGTTATGTATCCCGCTATGTGGAATGTATCAAACCTAATGTATCCCGTGCACAACGTTATGTATCCCGCAAACATCATTTTTAAGGGATTTTTGGTAAATAGAAAACTAGAAGGAATAGGATGTTATTTAGTACTTATAATATGTGGTTCCTATAATTTATACTTCTTTTTATGGCAATGTAACTCTATAGTTTCAATTTTTTATATGATTTATACATTTTAATACATACTATATATTAAGCAGTACAAAATCAAAATCTTTTTTACTATTTTAAACTTCATGTAAAATCAAAATCAGATAAATAAATTAAAACGAAGAGAGTAAAAGATTCTCCAGTGATCTTTGATCAAAATGGCTACAATTTCTACACGTTTGGATCGCTGTGAGAACAAAAATTACCCATTAATTTCAGTGTCCAAAAGAAATCTTGTTTACTCATACAGTGTCTAACAACACAGATATCAATGTGATGAAATAGTGCCATGTCACCAGTACATGTCCACAAGAATCAATAGATTTTGCCGAGTTAAAACCTTTTTTGGAGTATTTATATTGACAAATGCATTTTAATAGTGATGCAGTCCATTTATAGGAAAAAGTACGAACTTGTTCTAGATTAAGTTAATCCCAAAGTGTAAAATTTTAATTGTGATACAAATATCGTAAAATCTAATTACGATAAGAAAAATGTTGTGCATACAACTCTATTATAATAAATTGGCAGATACAATATGTAACTCTATAATTAAAGAGAAAGTTAAATGTCACATTGTTGAGGTCAATCTACAGCCATATAAGAAATCACTAATTGGGGGTGCTATAGCACCAAGTTATTTTCAAAAAATGAATTAAACGTGATGAATTTTTTTTCTCTTATTTAATGTTAGCACCACACGAGAAAATAAATCTCATATTAGTCAACTCCAAAAAAAGGTCTATTTTTATATTTCAATATTTATGTGACAATTAGTTTCAGACCATAAAATTTGAAGTATACCTTTAATTTAAGATTATGAAATTAAAAAAAAAAATGTTCTTTTATTTTTTACTATAAAATTATAACGAGAGGATCAAAATTTAATGGGGAAAAGAAATAGTAGTCCTATATATTATATTAGTAAGAGGTAGATCAAATTGTTGTTTTCCGTTAGGCAGTGATGGAGAGTCTGCGCCTCTGCTTCCACAATTTCTTATCCTTCCATCTCTCCATCATTGTTAAAATTTTCCGGTGGTTATTCTCCCCTTTACCTACCATCAAACGCTTCCCTCTCTTCGTCCCTTTCATCGACGCATATATATCCCTCTTATTCCGATTTTCCAACTTATCACCATGCACCCTCGATCTAGACGACCAAACCACCATCCATTTCTGGGCTCCCAATCACCGCCGTTACGACAAACCAAATCTCGTCCTCATCCACGGTTACGGTGGTGATGCCAAATGGCAATTTATGTACCAAGTCAAATCACTGGCTCAATCGTTCAACCTCTACATTCCGGATCTGTTATTCTTCGGTAAATCGTATACGACTCGGAAGGAACGAACGGAGGAGTTTCAGGCGAAATGTGTGGTGCAAGGGTTAAAGGAATTGGGAGTGAGAAATTGTTCGATGTTTGCGATTAGTTATGGGGGATTTGTTGGTTATCGAATGGCGGAGATGAATCCGGAAATGGTGGAGAAAGTAGTGATTTTGAGTAGTGGAGTGGGGTGCTCGAAAGATCAGAAGGAAGAGCAGTTGAAAAAAATTGGAAGAGATCCGGTTGAATTGCTGATACCGGCGAAACCAGAGGATCTGCATGTGCTCGTAAACTTGTCAATTTACAAGTATAATCCTTTCAAGTGGGCCCCTGATTACTTTCTCCAAGAATTCATTGATGTGAGTACCTGGCCTCATCATTCTTCACTAAAATTTATTCGGTTCCACACAATTTAAGAAATTGCCGAAGATTTTTAAACCGCATTTCAAAATATTCAATTCATAAGCAAATTGAAAAGAGTGGAAATAGTAATTAATTGACATTATTGAGTGATATACTACTATTTTAAGATAAATTACGTGCTTCAATGATTGGTTTTGACTTTTGCTACCATACTTCTGGTAATGGAAGTGTATTTTTGTTATTTTGTTGTTGCATGCAAACGAAGATATATATTTATCTGTATTTGATGTTTAAATTAAATAATTTTACTCATCATAATTAAGCTATTAGTATTAATTAAGTTTATGATAATTAATTATGATTGAATAATTGAAATTTATACTCAAGATGTGGGTATATACTTACATGCCTGGAATATTCCTTATTTTTAAAGGACTGTTTTTTTTTAGCACAGAATTTTGTAAGGTGGGTTTAAAATGAAAGAAAATGTTTTCACTAAAAGTGCTTTTCTGAAAATAAGTGATTATTTTGCTTGTTTTTTGGTGTTTGCTAGAGTAATAAGTACTAGTATAAACCCAGGCGGAACCACATGCACCCGTTAATTTTGAAAAAAATAATTGACAGAAATTAAGATATAATTAATAGTGAAAAGCACAAGAATGTCATTGTCCTACTAGTACAAGCTAAATGATTCACCCGTGAGACTGGGTTCAAATCCAGCCAGAGCGCTTATTTCACTGTTTTTATTTTAAATTTATCTTAGAGCTCATGTTTGAGCTAAGGTAATATAGGTGCACCCAAAATTTTCAAATCCTGGATCCGTCTCTGAGTATAAAAGATATTGTTCGAGAGAATTTATATACTCCACATACCTTTATATATATAATTAAGCAAATACTATCCGAGTGGGGTTGGATGGGATGTTGAGAGGTAATGAGTGAAGTACAATTATTAATCATACTTTTTGTACTTCGGAATCATTTTCTTTATTTTCAAGGAATTTACAAACACACTCCGAGTTCACTGATAATTATAACAAATAAAGATTACAGAGATGTAAAAAGTGGCTCTCTTGATGCTCTCCCTGTATTGTTTGAAGATGATAAGTAGGACTTACCTGAAGGAGAAGCAAGAGCTGGTGCACCACTTGCTGTCCAATCATACAGATTGCAGATTGCCCATCCTAAGTCAGGTCAAACTTCTCCCCATATTCTTTAACAAATCAACACATTACAGCAAAAATTTCATGGATGTGAAATCATTCTGTTGACTATATGTATAATCATAAAAATAACTTGCTTGATTTGGTGTACAGGAAACTCTGCTTATTTGGGGTGACAAGGACAGAGTCTTCCCTCTTATGTTCGGCTACCAGTTGCAAAGGTACTTTTAATTCTATTAGTCCCTCTGTATATCCTGATTTATATGACTTACTTTTCTTTTTTAGTGGACTACTAGATTCTTCATACTGAATTTGTATTAACTTGTAGGCATTTGGGGCCAAGAGCAAAGTTGGAAATAATAAAAAACACAGGACATGCAGCAAACATTGAGTCTCCTGATTCTGTCAATGCTTTGATTAAAGCCTTTATCTTGCCGCAAAGCAAAGACTTAAATGGTTGAAACTGATTGACATTGGAATTAATCTTGATACTGCTAGGCTTAGCTGGGGTTCTTGCTCCCTATGTTACATATCTCTATTACGTACGGTACTGTTTGTAAATAATGAAACTATTAATGGGACTTTGAAGTATTACGAAGTCTCCTAGATGATATAAAAACAAGTTAATTTAATGTACGTTTGATGAATATCATCAACCTGAATGCAATCAGCTTAGTTTTTTACTTGCTGCCTCTACAAATACACTTATGAAAACACGTCTAACGTGGTAGTAAGGAAGTACAATTTGACTCAAAATAGTAGCTAAATCTTCCATAATGAGCAGAATGAAATTGGCTGCCCTTTCCACCATAGATCCACACAGCCATCTTTCTCCTCCACCCTCATCTCCCAATTGCTGTCATACTTCCTCAGCAAAGCCCGAGCTCCGTCAATGGCATCTTCACCAAACACCTCTTTTACAAAGCCAACGTTCCTCATTCTTTCACACCATTTCTCCTTTCTTTCATTCATTTCTCCCATGTTCGTCAACGCCTTTGCTGCTTCTCCTTCCATCATCTTCCTTTCTTCGCTCTCCCGCCCTTTGTAGGCCACACTTGTGGAATCCAAAAACCTCCATAAGTACTCCACTCGCCTTGAGAACATTGTCGCAAAGTCCCCACAGCTGTTGCAGCTACACTCTGTGTTGTTCTCGCTGAGAACTAATCCTTTCGGGTCCAAACTCTTCAATATCTTCAACAAATCTGTTCGATCATCCGGGATAGTATGATTCAAGTTATGCAGTCTAAATTGAGCACAGATGACTAAGGTTTCATCAGATGTAGAATTTATGATTTGGGAATTGAGATTTTGAAGAGGAAAATTGTCCAGTCTGTTGATCTGTAGATTAATGTTGATAGCCTTAGCATAGGCTAGCAGTTGCGAGGAAAAATCGTAACCAGGTGGCCCGATCACAAATGGAGTGCCTCTCAATTCTCCGTTTTCTGTTGTGGGTGTAATAACGGTCAGGCGAACCAGTGGTGGCGGTCCACCTGACCGCCTAGTCAATTCTTCAAGAAGAGTTGGCCATTGAAAACCATGAGAAACTCCAATATCAAGGATATGAAGGTTCTTTAGCCGATCCTGTTCTCCAATTATTTGGAGAACAGATGAATTCGCAATGTTATTGGGGATTCGGAACCAGGGACTAATGTCGATGAAATTGATCAACGAGTCCCTGAAGAATTTATGATTCGCAGAAGAGAAATTAGTAACTCCAATAGTTCCAGAGGATGCTGATGATGAGCCAGGGGAAGACAAATGATGTGTCAAGGCGCGGAGTCCATGAGCAGCTAGCCTGTGGTTGGCGTCACCTGTGAACGACGCCAACTCATGGAGAACGTACAGCAGATGTTGCACGCGGTTCATGTTACCGACAGTGATTGCAGCAGCACAAGGGTTGAGCAAATGTTCTGCCCATCTTCCTTCTTTGTTGTTACTGTTATTTCCGGTTGATTTTGTTGTTACTCTCTTTGGTCTTCTTACTTGCACTCCTCCTTGATCACCTATAGTATGAGCATTTTCTGCCTCATTAATCTGACGGTTATGATTTTTCTTTGACGTCTTAGGATTTTGATCAGATATTTTCCTTTTCTTAGACAGATCCACCGGCTGTGGCTGATCCAAAATGATGGGCTCCAAAGGGATATTGCTAATAGCTGTGTTGACTGGGGAGCTAATGTTGAATGAGTTACAAGTATTGTCGATGATGATGTTGTGATTAACGATCTGATCATCTTGATCGGGAACCCACCATGAGTCCGCGTAGAAATTTAAATCATCGGTGTAACTGTAAGGTTCATCGAGGAAGGATGGAACATCGGATAAAGTACTAGCTAACCACTCTGATATGGGGTCGGAGTTGGAATTAGGCTCAGGTTCTTCAATGGTCATTGTATCACAAAAATTGTGATGAGAAAGGATGTTTTGGTGTTTGGTCATTGACTATGCAAATAGAGAAGAGTTTATGATGTGAATTTGTTGTGTGGAATTGAAATAAGTGATGTAAAACAAATGGTAACAATAATTTTTTCTTGAGGAACAAGACAGGATGGGGCATTTTTAAGAGGCAAAATTGCTGTTATTTTGGAAGTTATGCTGTTCTATTCTGATATTATTTGTTTAATTTAAGCTGGTAATCTTGTCTCTGATTCGTGCTGTTATTTGACTTATTTTCTGGCGTGTCACGATTGTTCACAGTGTTATCAACAACACAGTTGGAGGCATTAAACTATTACTCCCTCCGTCTAAATTTTTTTTTTTTCTGAAGTTCAAGACGAAATTAATAAAAAAGAATTCCATTTAATTTATCTTTAGTTGTAGTTGTTTTGAAGGCTACAAATACTGACACACAGAAGGCTTCTAATTAAATAAAAAACACGACAAGTATTTTGAGACGGAGAGAGTATTGTTTATCTAAGTTTCCTGGATAGTGACAGGTTTTTGTGTTTGAAATTGCAGGGGACGGCAATCTCTTCATCACCGTGATTAATTTAATGGTGTTTTTGTTTGATATTGCTTTCTCCTAGGCTATTGGCTGATGCACTTTTGGCATCTTTCCCCAAATCAACAATTGACCTCTAAACAACTCATAATACTACTCGTCTTTTCCAGGAGAAAACTAATTGTTTATTTAATCTACCAAAGATGCTATTATTAACACACCATTTTCAATCTTTATTGCAATTTCTTTACAAAATCAAAATCAACAAAAGTTCTCGTTTCGAGATTATATGTAACTGCGTTAAGATATTCTTGTTTTCCCAGTGCTAAATAAGTTGTGAAATTAGTCATTCTCGACGAATAGCGTGTTTATGTCTAACTTGGCAAATGAAAGGTTTTAATAATTAAAAGTTAAAATGAGAACAAGTTTGCGATAAATATGTGTATGCAATTAAATTGTAGATATATATTCATTTGATATAAACAAACAATTTTTAAGATGCGACACATAGTTTGGACAAAAAAAGAAGAAGAGATAAACATAGTCAGTCGCATAGAGCTTTCTCAGTGCATTTGTAGTACCAACATCCTTTTTTCACCTATTTCGACCAAGTTATAGCTGGCCCATTTTGTTTGTGGATCAATAGGTGTTTTTTTTTTACTTGATAAGATTATTCCTTTCTTCACAAATGGACGTCTGCTTTCGAGCCCGCTTACTGATTGTCATTGCTCAATCACTTTCTTTTCCACTAAACGATTGCTTTTAGTTGAACCAAAGAAAGGTGTTGTTACTGAAGTATTTGATTGAGGTTGATCATGGTTGTTTTATTAAAGAAGAAGATAAAGGTAACAAAACATATATGAAAAATCATTTTTTGCCAGTTTTTTTTAAAATCTAAACTATATATTAAGTATTTTTATTTTTTATTTGAACTATTAGACACGTCTCGAAATTAATGAGTTAGTGTCCGTTTGGATGGACTTTTAAGTTGGTCAAGCTAATTTAAAAGACAGTTTTTGATTTGTGAGAGTGTTTGACAATTATAAAAACTACTTAAAATAAGTCAAAAGTTAAAAGTAAGGTGACCCTACTTCTTTTTTTTAACTTAAAAGTCATTCTTCTTTGACCAAGTATATTACTTTTTTACCCTTAATTCTTTTAAACAATTTCCAAATTCTTTCAATTCAAATTATATATTTTTTAAATTTAAAATTAACTTAAATATTAAGTTATTGAAACTGAATTAAAATATAAATTAATTTTGTTTTAATTATTCTTAGAAATAAAAACCTTAGATTAATCAAATTTTTTATTATGTTAACAATTTTAAGGGTATTTCAGACATTTTGATAAAAAAAAGTTTTTAACAACACTTATTTGGCAAACACATTAACAATTTTTTTTCAATTGCAATACTTTTATCCAAACACATTACTACTTATTTTTAAAATAACTTTCAACACTTTAAAAAGTTGCTTTTTTAAGTCAATCCAAATGGGCTCTTAGTTGTTATATGGACGAAAGTTTATATGCAAATTATGTTGTCACACATTTTTTGGCGATATGTATTCATACACTTGGTGTAGTCATTCGCAGGGGCGGAGGCAGCATATAATGAGGGGGTTCAACCCCTCGACGAAAAATATTACTATTTATACATGGTTAAATTATTTTTAGGTATGTATAATAGATGTCGAACCCCTTTCACTAGTTTGTGTGTTTACTTCTCAGATTTTAAACTCCCTTATTAAATTTTTTGGCTCCGCCAGGAAAAGATAAACCCAAGCAAAAAGTGATAATTTTCTTTATCTCATTAAAGAAATCAGTATTGTCATTAGCGGCTAAACCTTAATTACTGTTATATAAATTTGGGATCTTACTCGTTCTAACCATCCTTACAAATAAACTCATAATTTGTAATGTTTGAATTCCACTTGTCTCATGTAATCATGCGCAGTATGATATGACATATAGTCATACTCAGGAAAAATAATGTTGTTCATTTCCAAACAAACAGAACTTTAAAGAAACAAAACAACCTTAGAGAAAAAAATACAATTTGTCAACAAGAAGAAGACAAGGAAAATACCCAAAAACAGAATGAAAAAAAGAAAGATTAACAGCTAACACAATGCAATTGTTGCTTAATTAGTGCCTCCAAGCACACCCTTAAGTTTCTTAATTGTTGCTTCATCAAGGAATGTTGTTGCCCCAACCAACTTAGTTGGCAAATCATTAGCAAATAATGCAAAATCAGTAATCTGAAGTCCAGGATTAGAGCTGCTAAAAAATACATAACCCACAGAAGTATATCCAGCATCACTCACTTGAAAATGCAATAATCCTTGTGGAAAAACCATTAAATCACCTTTTTTAAGTGTTTTTAAATAAACAGAATTTGCTGATGAAACAAATCCAGCAGTAATTGATCCTTGCACCACAAGTAAAATTTCAGAAGCACCAGGGTGAGTGTGAAATGGGATCACGCCACCTGCGGCCAAATCTAAACGGGCCGCAGAAATCCCAAGCCCATTAACACCTGGAAATTGGGCCGCAAATGCTGGGGTGACTGCGGCCTTGATAATGCTTGCTGTGTTTCCAGCAGCACTAAGCCCAGAAAACACGAAATCGTCAACTGTTACATTTGTAACACTTTTGCAAGAATAGCCAGAAGGTGATTCGGGTGCTTTTAGGTCTGCCACGCAGAAATCTTGAACAGCGGCATCGCTGCTCAAGATTAAGATAGCCAAGAGAAAGAGGAATTTAAACATTTTTAAAAAAATAATAATAATCTTGGCTAGGATTAGTAAAAATTTGTTATGTGAAGTTTGTGAGCAAGGAAGGTTAGTTTGTATGTGTGTATATATAGAGAGGGAAATGAGTGAGAATTTTGGATATTGAAGTGCAAAAAGGGTAAATTAAATGCCACTTGAATTTCTAAAGGGAATAGTAACCACAAGTTGTGTGATAGGGCTATCGTGAGTGTGTTTTGTCATCTCCTTGGAAATTACGTTCACTAGCCACTTTTTGTTCCTATTTTTTAAAAATAATTAATGTTATCGTAAAGGTATGACATACGGACCTAACTTAATCTCCAGAATTTAGCTCTTGAGAGCAAGATTGTCCGAATTCAAATAAGTAAACCACCAGTTTATTCCCTAATTAATGTAGGACTGTAATCCACTCTAACAAGCTTATTAGGAAATTCACTATGCGCTACTCACATTAATAGAATATTATAGCAATCTAACTTTTATTTGTGTTTGTGTGTCTTCAAACTATCTTTAATTGGTAAAACTTCTCGAAATTATGGGCAAAGTCAGTCCCCAAATACAACTATGTGATATTGTTCGTTTTTTGTTAAACCAACGCAGCTTTTCAAAAAACATTACGGTATTAAGAGTAGCCCTAGACCTTATACGTAGTTTTTTCTTCTTCTTTTTTTTCAGCTATCACTACAGCACAACAAAACATTTTCAGTTGAAGAAATTGACAAAATAGGGAAAAAGAATAGAAACAAGGAGTATCTTTTTGGTGTTATATACATTATTAGATTATTAAGAGGTGATGTGATTTTGGGATATTTTGATTTTCAATTTGATAGGTCCGACCTCAATCATCGAAAAATCATTTCAAAGAGTAATGATCGCTTAGTGCATTGTTTTATCATGGCAAGATGTTTCTCTTCTATATTTTTCTCACAATACAAATGATATACAAAGTTCAATGGGGGCATCATATGGCCTTTCTTTAGGCCACTTTTCTAATTCTAAAATTAATTCTAACGGGGTTTAGTTTCGCCCTTGAAAATTGTTATTTTTTTTTATGTAAATAAATTTAACCAAGTGAACTAATAGAGACATATATAATTTAAATAAAAAACTCAACAAAGGCGAGTATTCTTGAGCTGAATGTCAATCAAAAATAACATTCACCATCCTCTTTTGTGGAACACACCGAGTATGTTATTGTTGTAAAAAAAAAGAGGCAAGTATTGCAAATGCCCAAAATGTGAGGGAGTTGATTTATTGAAAGTGGTCCTAATTTAGGGCACATGGTGGGAAAAAGTAAGGAAAAGGAGAAGTCTATAAGAAGACATATGCTGACAGCTCGAATCCAGAAAGGCATCAAAGAGATAGTTGTAAGATATATGTATGCATAATAATGCAATATTGTAACTTCCTTATTAACTAGAAAAGGAATTATGTGGACAATAGCAATTGTCTTTCCACTAAAGAATATTGATCACCATTGAAGTCATATACACAAGAGGACAAACTAATTAGGAGAAAATTTTAGCATTGATTGACGTGTGATATGGTGCAATGCTACCTTGTATCCAGGGCGGAGTTGGAAATTTGAGTTTAAGGATTTTTTAAACACAAAAACTATTGAATTATGTCGATCTATTAACAGAACTGTAGCACATAATATGTTGTGCTGTTATTCAAATTATTTATGTAGCACATAATCCTCAACCATCTTTTAGGACCGTTTTCTTGTTGGTTAGCTACGAAGATAATTGTTCATGAATTGAAAATAACATGTTTGATAGTCATTTAGTACATCGCTTTGTATAAAATTTACATACTAGGTACGGCCTTTGATTATCATTTTACAATCCCACATAATTAAAATATCTATAAGTATGAATCAATTGACGTTCGTATTATTTTACAAATGGTACATAGAAGATGCGAAATAACTAGTAAAATGCAAAATTTCTTAAATAACTAATATCTACCTAAATCTAATAAGAATTCTGTGGAATAGTGTTCTCAACAAACATTGACCCTCTTCCAAAAGTTATATCCTAGGAAGTGTGCAAGGAAAGACAAATGGGATAATTGCAAGTTACAAATAAAAAATATTTTGATTTTTGCGCACAAATGTACAAATGTAATAGGAGTATCTAATAATAATAATAAATGGTGCACCTTCTGAAAAGCCACAACAGATTTGATTTTTGTTTTCGTCCAACATAAAAATATGTTCAAATGTGGTTTGGGCTAATAACATATTACTGGATCAATGGCGCTAAAAGCCTAAAAATAGCTTGTGGATTTCGACAGTATAGGTAAGGCAAACCAAACATAATAACTTAAGGCACAATTGCACAGATAGCCAATTTTATGACACCTATTTAAAGCAAAACGTACAACCACAAAATACTCACCGATAGAGTGTACACAAGCCTTACTATTACCTCGTGGAGGTACATAAGCTATTTCCAATCAGTGGATGTACTTCATATCCAATGAGTAATACTTAAGAGTCTCGTGTGTATGAGAGAGAAGAAGAGCAGCAGTGCTTCTATCTAAAGTTTGTCAATACTCGCTGCTATTAGTTAAATGATTTGAAAAAATTGGATATAGCTTAAATAGCATGTGGGAATCTGGTTATCAGATGCAATTCCTACCTAAATTAAAGACAAATTGAGCTACAAGACTACCTGCCAAAGTACAACCTTTTTGTTGAAACTCAATAGACCACCAAGATATAGATGGAATAATAGAAAAAGCCATTCGTATAATGTCCGTATTTCGGGGTAGCGTTTAATTTTTATTCTTCAAATTTGTTATTTTTAATTTTTGCCATTCAACACTTTCAAGTATAAAAAAAAAAAGAATGACCCAAATATCCTGACATTGAAAAAACAAAAAACAAAATCGCAAGACATGTTTTCATTTTCATATTATAATATAATACAAGTGATGTTACTTGTTTCTACACAACATGAGTTGAAAGAGGCATAAGTTCAATTATAGAACCCACAATAAGAATTATAAACTTTATCCTACAGAATTTATGTCAGACAAGGGCAAGTTCTCTAAATTAGAAAAAATACAACTCATCGAAGATAACTTCATTCCTACAAAGTTTGTGCCGGACAAGGCAAAAGTTCTCTAAACTTATCCCTTGTGACATTAGGTCAAGAAAATTGTAAGACCACTAAAACACATGCCACAATGCACAAAGGAAAAAAGCATTGACACTTCCTCACATTATTACAAAAAGAAACATAATTCAGAATAGATAATAAAGATAACTTGTATTTAGTGATGTTTATAACTGTTCAAGTCAGATACATTCTCTATATATATATAACCAAGTAATTCTGCCTGACAATATTATAGTTATAAATAACTGGTTTTCTTGGTGTTCAATCTCTATGGTACAAATCATCATTGCAGCTCGACAATGAAAAGTCATGCCTCTAACAACAAGTATCCTTGCCTCCCTACAAGCTACAAGGTCCACACCTTACCAAACAGAAAATAGGTAAATCTTTAATGTCCTCCAAAACAAATCCAGGCCACTTCCGTACAAATGATAAATGAGGCAACTTGTCATCTTAAAACTTTCCTTTATCACCTACAATATCAAAGATTAATAGTCAAGAATCCCCATTTTGTAGACACACACTACTGTAATCAAGAAATATTACTTACTAACAAATCCAATTTAAGTTAGTTGGAGCTAATGTCAAACTAAGTTCTACTACAAATTACACACCCCTCATTCATGGAAGCAAGCATCACGTTCTTCTGAAGTTAAAAGAGGATAACTTATGTTCCAGACTCCACATCTTAATCCATTTCTCCAATACCTTTTTCTCCCGGAGTGTTCATCTTCTCACATACCTTTAACTAGTTAGTTGCAGTAAACAGATTAAGAATTCGACAATGATCCTTTGAAATTTCAGTAAACTGGTAAACATACTACTCTATTATTTAGATGTCCAACAAAACTTTATAAGTGAGGTTTCTAAAACAAATCCACCATCTTTATTCTCTTGTAAACAAAACTTTTATTTTTGCAATATAATTATTCTAAGTTATGCTACAAAGGTAAACAACAAGCAACCAAAATATGACCCTGGTTGAGATATGAGCAATCAAGTATAAAAGAAGACTCTCCTTCACATACGCAGATTCATCTATATTTCTCAAAGTAGTGCTAGTTCAGACCTAGATAGGCAGTAAAAAGAAGGGCAATGGCAAATGAATATTAAAAATCACAGTGGATTTTGCAAGATGCTTTGTGCACCGGGCTGCCCCTTTTACAGTAGATTTTGCGAAATTGCAGAACACAAGCCTTTGTGTACTACATTCTACCCTCCCCAGACCTCACTTGTGAGATTTCACTGGATATGTTGTTGTTGTTGCAGAACACAAGCCTCATGACAATATATAGAGAAATATTCCACAAAAAGGAAGCAATGATGCACAGCACATGTAACTTTGAAGCATATCTATATTCAATAACTTTAGATCACTCGTGGAGTCAATCATTACTTTAGGCCCTCGTTAAACGAAAACTTCACCCAAAGCAACAGCTTTAATACAAGGAGGTAAACTACCAAATAATGGCACAGAATAGAAAACATCAATTAGCCGTAGATCATTCACAGAATCATAAGGAAAACTGTAATATTCACAATAAAATGTCAGAAGGAAAATGGACAAAATCACCCCAAAAGGAAAATTGCTAATAATGCCAATCAAGAATTACCAATTTACAAGAGCAAAAACAGAAATGTCGACACCAATCTTCTGCTGAATCCTTAATTTTTGTAATCCATGGAGTGCCATATTCGTTGCCAAATCCGCTGTTCAAAGAATCTCAATCTGTATAACTCTAGCTATATAAAAACATGCTCCACCAGCTATTAATAATTAGTCAAAGAAATTGAAGTAACAACAGATTCATCAAATGGAAATGTGTCTTCAAAATCCAGAATGCGCTTTCAACAATTGCCTTCTCTTGATTATTAAAAACGCCACCACACAGATCTGCAAGATGACGGCAATACCCACAAACATTAACCCAAGTCTCTTCCCCCAATTTAGCTTCGTTTCCTTTTGTGGTGGGCTTAATTTAACATTAGACTTATGGTGGTCTTGAGGGTGGTGTGAATGTTCCTTTTCTGAGGATTTAACCTTGGGAGGAGGTGGCGGAGGGGCTCTTTGATTGGGTGGAGGAGGGGGAGGAGCCAATGGTGAAGGTGGGGGAGGGGGAGGCGGAGGCGGAGGTGG
>NW_006238964.1:675441-677451 GCF_000226075.1 Solanum tuberosum | reverse complement strand
TGTAAATTAGGGGAATTCACATTTCCCTGCGACTGCACAGGAAGACTAAATAAACAGAAGAAGACCCCCAATATGAAGATTACCCAAGTCGACAATGACGGATCCATACATGGGCAATCAAATCTCAACAAAAATTAACTCCTCCCAATCCTCATGTCATCTGGGTCGGACTCAAATCCCCCAATATTTTCCCCAAATCGAAAGAACTAGGGTTTACAATCGTTTCCCCCCAGATAATTTTTTTCCCTGATCTTGAAAACAACAACTAAATGTTCCGAAACAATATGCTGATAATTCAAGAATCTGACTACTTGCGAGATTGACTAAGCGTGGAAAAGGAAGATATTTTTTTACCTCAAAGATTCACAAATATGATATTATCTAAATGCGGCAAATATCTTCTTCTTGTTGTTGACAAATTTCTTCCCAAAAGTGGTCGTGATCCCCCTGTTATTCTTGAGAAATGAGGAAGATGAGAAATGGGGGACAACGAAGGGAAGAAAGAGAAAGAGAAAGAGAATGAGAGAGAGAGAAATGGTAAATGCAGGCGGGGGATTCAACGGTTGGTCTATTTTGGGAAATCAATTCACGATTTCATCGTCTGCCACTGTTAACTATTTTAACACCGTTATTCCGAGCGTTTATATCAAACGAAAACGAATAAATATATAATATGTTATTTAATTTTTATAAATTAAATTGATTTAGGAATATGTTTCTGTTCCTAATAGAATGATTGAACGTGAAATTGAATAGTTAGTACATTAGGTTTTTGACGAACTTTTTAATTTAGAATTTTAAAATTACATAAAAAATAATTTTAAGAATTCATTCGATCGAACTAACGAAATAAAAGGGTAATGCTTAACAATACGAACAAATAATGGTTCTTTAAAGTATAACTATATTTAACTCATCTTATAATCATTGTTAGAGGACGCAATTAAACTTGTCAAAATGTTCGTAAAGAATTTGAGTCATGAGAATGAAAAAAAAATCATATCTAAAGTGTTATCTTGCCATGTGAGAATTTAAATTTTGTTGGATTGTGGTGGGACAATGGAACCTCTACTCCTAACCAAAAGGTTTGAAGTTTGAGTACTCAGATACCGAGTAAGAATTTTTTATTTTTTTAAGAAAAAAAAGAGAACATGGCACGCAAATGGGACTACCATATTCAAATCTCCATGTTTTGTCTACGACACAACAAACAAATCACAATATACTAAAAGAGATTCCTTTATAGTTTTTGTCATAGAAAAACACTCCATCTGATAATTGATAGTAAATAGTACAATGAGTAATATTTGATCAAATTGTGCCAAAAAAATGTAAATGAAGTATGAACCATTGAATCCTCTTGATTTAACATGCACTACATAAAAAAAAATGATCTTTAGCGGTAATTAATTAACGATAATAGCTTAATTATCGCTAAATATGTATTTTTAGCGGCAATTAATACTCTTTGTACATATCCCTAAAGCCTTTAGCGACATGGAATCTAATGACACTTAACTAATGCCGATAAAGACTTTAACACTCATTATTAATGTGTCTATTTATTACCGCTAAAAGATGTTTTTGTTAGAGTGATGATGGCTAATTGGTTAATGAAATTGGTATAAAATTATGAAACGTCAAGTTCAATTTTCATTATAGACAAAAAAATTATAGGTGATTTTTTCTAATATATTCGAATTTCAATGACAGAGTTAGTTGAAATGTGCATAAACTATTTGCGAACACCTCAATTATTTAAAAAAAACTACAAAATGTTTAAATGTTCTTCTAAGATAAAGGATGGCCCTATCTTAGAAAACCATGTTCTAGGATTGGTGCATCTCACTCACCAGATCTCTAGTGAATTAAATAAACAAAGTATAATTTTAGTAAATCTGAATTGTGCAGTACCATAACGTCTGCCAGGGAATCCAATATTTCCAGCCCTACATACTACTTATAATTATTTAAGCAACTTTCACATATAGCAAACACAAAATTCATAAT
>NW_006238964.1:584450-675341 GCF_000226075.1 Solanum tuberosum | reverse complement strand
TACTTTTTTTAAGTCAATCCAAACGGGCTCTTAGTTTCCTTTGTTATACAGTTTAAGAAGTAGTCAAATTTTGCCTCTAACCGTTGTAATTGCTCCTTAAATGATGGGAGTGAAAATCGACCAATGGCAGTGCAATGACGGCAATTACCATTTTTTCCGGCCAACAAGGGGCTGAATGCTTCATCTTTTGAATTTTGTTGAGGAGAAGAATTCCCAGCTTCATCTTTTGAATTTTGTTGAGGAGAAGAATTCCCAGCTTCATCTTTTGAATTTTGTTGAGGAGAAGAATTCCCAGCTTCATCTTTTGAATTTTGTTGAGGAGAAGAATTCCCAGCTTCATCTTTTGAATTTTGTTGAGGAGAAGAATTCCCAGCTTCATCTTTTGAATTTTGTTGAGGAGAAGAATTCCCAGCTTCATCTTTTGAATTTTGTTGAGGAGAAGAATTCCCAGCTTCATCATGGATCAATTGAGCTTGGTAATTTCGAGTCTCCTTAATCTAACTTCCTTGTCTGAATTTTCCCTATTTTTAACGATTTTGAACCTTACTTCCTAAATTCTAGGAACACTGACCAGATTCAGATGAGGCTTTTGTGACAGTGGGGTACATTTCATCGCTAAGAACCTTTTGACATTGATTTTGATACCGTGGCCGGAGCTCCGACGTGTTTAGCATCAGTTTCACCAGCAACAATTACTCTATTGGAATTGTCTACAGATGAAGATAAAGAATAGTGGGTTATACGATTAGGTGGGTCGGATTGAGTTTAAATTAAGTAATTTAATTAAAATTGACTTATTTTTATTGAATTGAGGTTTTCCATTCAATTGAGGTGCACGACTGGTATGTTTATAGATGGGTGATGATAAGAATAACTTTATTTTAACGGTAAGGGTTAAGTCAATTAATAAATGAAAGTTGAGGGGTATTTTTGACCCTTTTCTCCTAATAATAATATCGAAAGTGGATACTTCGGCTGTCACAAATTATTTGTCCACTTTTGAATTGTCATATTTATTAAAAAAACAATAATTGACTTAGTGAATTATCATTTTACCCCAATTAATTATGAAATAGATAAATAAAAAACTTAAAATTTTCAAATTTTTTTACCTTTTTTTTTTTTTGAACTTGGTAACTTAATTTTTTTACCTTTTTTAAAGTAGTAGTAATTAAGGATATAATAGGTAAAACAAATTTATAAGTATTTAAAATGAGCAATTTTCATATATAGCAAACACAAAATTCATATTTGTATGCTATAACAAAGTTTGCATAATTGCGCTCCATAACAAACATAAATATGTATATTTCGCTATACATATAAAAAAGAAAGCAGTTGTATAATCTGCTTTGGTATACATATACAAAAAGATCAATTGTATAAAGTGAGAGAGGCGAGTGAGCGAGCGAGATTTGGGAGAGTGACGAGCGAGATCTAGGAGAGGGGTGAGAGAGGAACGAAAATAGATGTATATATACAATTTTCACGCATTTTATACATTTGCGTTTCTGTATAAAGTGAGAGAGGCGAGTGAGAGAGCGAGATCTGGGAGAGTGGCGAGCGAGATCTGGGAGAGGGGAACGAAAATATATGTATATATACAATTTTCTCTCGCTTTATACAAACACAAACACATTTTATACAATAATGCATTTTTTGTATAGAGTGAGAGAGCGAGATTTGGGAGAGTGGTGAGCAAGATCTGGGAGAGGAGAGAGAGGGGAACGAAAATATATGTATATATACAATTGTCACGACCCGATTTCTCGAGTCATGATAAATTGGTATCAGAGCCTCAGGTTCACCGGTCTCACTTGTACAGAGCTAACGTCTAGTAGAGTCTTGCGGATCGGTGCGGAGACGTCCGTGACTTATCTTCGGGAGGCTACAGGATGTCCTTAGAAAGATTCCTCTTTTGTTTCTCTTTCGTGCAGCATGTGTCTTATTGGTTCCTTAAGATCTCACTTGTTTCACTCTTTCGCAGGATGGCTCGCTCGCGAGGTATTTTACTTCACATATTTTATATTACTATATTTCTTATCTTAACCTACTTATTATTCTATCTGTATTTTCTTTTTCACCATTCGACCATAATGATCAAAAATCAGTATCTAATTTTAAAATAAAAAAAAGGTAGCTGTCTAAAAGGTACACCAACATTGCAAAGAATAATTGCACACACTTAACATTCAATTATTCAGGGTCCATTATTTTGCAAGTCTGATTTGTTGTATATAGCTTTTTCTACAAATCAGACAGCCTAAAATCTACTAGGACTATACACTTTTTTTGCAATAAAAAAGTCTCAATACCAAAAGAACTAAGCAAAAGATAAGTTAAATTATGAAGTATTAACAATTTAATCTCAATTTTCCTCTATTAAGTTTGTCAACTCCATGATAATCTGATCTATTCAGAAAAAAAAAAGTAACAGGTTGATGGACCTTGTGTGTGCTGTTCGACAGGTATATATGAAGACAGTTTTGGCCTGATCATATAAAGAGAGAAAAAAATTGTATAAAAAGTCCTACCTGCAGAGGATGAAAAAGTTCCATTCATAATAATCAAAATAGATTTATTGACTTAGTTTTGAAACAAAAATTCTTGCAAACCCCTCCAAAGGGTCCTACTTTATTCTATGAATTGTTTTTACTATTTTTGATAGATTGGTTAGAACCTCTAATTAAGCATAAGATCATATTTAACACCCACATATATTGTAGGAGCATTTTGTTTGAATTTCAATTATCATACGTTACATTTTTGAAGTTATTCCAAAATAGGTAGACGTGACGTGCAACATTTAAAAATAGTGGATTCATGTTAAATAACATGTCCAAATTAAATAGGATACCTTGTGCAATTTCTAATATTTTTAATGAGGTTAGGTCCTTTCTTAAAAACTTGACATTTTATTGTGAACATATTTTTATTAGTGAAAAAGAATTTCCGTTACTCGAGATAAATGTTTTCTTTTAAAATACTATATATTTTTTTTATGTTAGTAACAGAAAGAAAAGCAAATTGGAGGATTGGATGGAGGAACTGGGCCGAAAACCGAAGAATGGTTTGTAAGATTGAGCCCAAACAAACACTTCGTGAGGCCTGGCCTTTGTTGGGCTCATATGCCACTGTTAGATGACCTTCCCGCCGTTCCAAAATAAGTGGATTTTTTTCCGGAAAGTAGACTTGAGAAGGAGTTGTTTGGAGGAAGTATTAAGTTTGTTTAGATAATTCTTCAATCATGTCATTAGGTTCGTGATATGTTGTTTTAAATGAATTATTTGTAATATAACTACAAAATTTATATTAAAACTATAAAGTTATGCCTAATCGCAAGAGCAAATAAGGAATTCAAATTTACACAAAGTTCAAATTTTTCACCCCTTTAAAGAAACATGAAAAATGTTGGAATTGAAGAGACAGAGGAGACTTTTGTAGAAATTGTACAGTATGATGTGGGCCATGGGATATGGGAAATTGTGGGCCCACTTTTATGGGGCCCATTGGCATGTGGGTATCTTTCAAAACCTACAATACACCAAAAATGCATTGGGAATTGTTGCTTCTCAAATCATGACCCAAAATGTAAACAATTTCTCCTTCGATAGATATTTACCTAGTAAATTTTGTTGCCAATTATCTCTACTGATTTAAAGTTTTAGGGTTTGTTATGATTTCAAATTTTGTAGTGCCTACAAAGTTTAAAAAAATATTAAAATTTATCAAATTCTTGTATATTTTACCAAATGTAGAAATTATAATTTATAAATAAGATATTAAAATATTTTAGGATGTTTTTATTGAAAAATAGCATATCTTCATGATGTCCCTTTTATAAATAAATATTTGTGTTACAAAATTTTAAATACACATAATTTTATAAAAATCTACTGATCAATAATAGAAATAACTAATTATTCTTTAGTATAGTTTTTTAACATAGTACAAACAATCTTTACGTATGAGTGATTTTTTTGTTGTAAGGATTAAATTGATGTTATTGTTCTTTTACAAAATTATATATGAATGAATCAAGTTTAATATTTTTTTTAAAATTATTAAAAATTTTAAATCATGTTTTTTAAAGAATTTAAGATTCAATTTAATATTGCAAACGTGTTTAAAGTTACCTTCTTCATTTCATATTAGTTGATCACTTTCCTTTTTACATGCATATTAAAAAAACATAAATAAGTAAATAGTTTTACTAATTCATCCCTTTAACACTTTCAAATAGAATTAATTGCAAGGTTATTATAAGAAAATTTCAATTAATATTTTTTTGATTTAATAAGATAAACAACTACTCCATTTTTAGTAAGTAATAGTAACTAATATGAGACGGGGAGTATATATAATTTTATTTTTACTTTTTGGATTGTTGCTACATTATCTAATGTTTGTTTTATTTAAATGTGGATACCCAACCTTTTGTCAAATAGAGAGGGAAAAGTCGAAGGGTCGCAGAAAAATCCAAAGCTCAACACCCAAAATTGTGAAAGGCTCAAACAGAAGAAAAAGAAAAAGAAAAAATAGTGTTGGCGTCACTCACGTAAGTCTGAATAGAAATATAAAGATGGATGCATGGGGATGCTGCACCACCAGCTGGGAACAAAAATAGAAAAGTTTTCATTTTTTGTGTGTAAATAACTGAATGATCAGATTGAGCTAAATTTAAATTCAGTATATTCAAAATTATCTCTTGAAAATATCTACGCGGTGAAAATAAAGGAGTACCTCATCTTTCGATTTCCAACGATATCATAACCAATTTAAATTTGAATGGCTTAGATAAATTATTTTCATAAGCTAATTTTACACCGACTCTTGCTATTGATATTTGATAAGCCGAGAGATTTGTTCAGCTAGATTCTCTTCGCTTGCTTTTTGGTACATTCAGAAAACTCAGTAATCGAATCTATCCATCTACATATTCTCTTCTTCAATTCATTTGTCTTCTTCCTTATTTTATTCTCTCCTTTACACTAGGTAGATGGAAAATTTAACTTGTAAGTATGCGGAGACTCTTTATATGATTTAGACAATTCTTTTCTATTTAAATTAATTTTTGAATTGAGCTACATTCAAATGTTGTAGCTTTACATTATATTTGAGTTTGATTTATTGATTCGATATGGATCGTTTGGGGGTTATGATTATGCTTTTGATTGTACACGTTTCAATTAAAGACAGTTTTTAGATGTGAGGAGTGGATGAAAATGATTTCACATTCGTTTGACTGCTTATATGACTTAGATAATTTTTTAAAAGAAAATAATTTTTGAAATTGAATTAGATCAAAATTTGATATGTTTATCGTATAGTGAAGGCCAAATATATAGTAGGGTGCATATATATATAGACTAACGATTGAAATAAATGTGGGGGAATAAAATCAGTATAGGAAAAAGTAGAACAAAGTCCATGCAGTTGTCACAGGAAAAAGAAAACTAGAGGGAGACTTGACATGAAGGCACGCATATTAAGGTAACAAGTCCTACTTCATTTCTTTTCTAAAATATCATTTTGAAGAAAAGATAATGTGAAAGTATCTGATTTAAGTACTTGCAAATGGAAATACCAGAAGTATGAATTAGGCCTCCATATTTATTTAATTACGAGCGTAATAATTAAAATGAACTATATATTTGATGACAATTTCAATTCATAATTTATAAACTCTTGTATTATTCTCTTGGTCTCAATGTATGTACTACAAATTAAATTATAATAAAAAAATTACTTTTAATTATTAATTCAAACTTAAATTTTTTAAACTATTTTAAATTTGAAAATTACATAATAAGAACTATCATAAATTACAATAATTAATAATTTAAAATATTTTAGAGATATAAAAAAATCACAGTCAAAGAAAAAAAGATATTTGACTCTTAAAAACCAAAAGATACCATATAAATTAAACGGAAGGAGTATTGTGATATAATAACTCCTTTCGTTTCAATTTATTTGTCTTTTTAGTCAATTTGAAAAAAAGAATATGTCAACTCTACATTCTAACTATCCAAATGATATGTTTAAGATCACAAATTAAAGAATATTTTAGTATATTTTTACATATCTTTAATTTAAAATTACATAAAAAAATAATAAAAAAAAAATTTAAATAATTTTGTGTCAAGTTAAAATCAGATAAATAAATTAAAAGCAAGAGTGTAATGCAGATGTATTCATTCATTTACCTCTTTCTAAATGTGGATACAATTGAAACAATTTCTGGGTGAGCCACAAATTAACCGGACATCTAAATTTGACTTTTGTTATACAAAAGTTTGGATGATTTTGTGTTATTTTTTTCTCTATATTTAGAGGACTGGAATTTGGCAGTATCTATGGGGGGGCGTCTGTTTATAACACTGCTCTTTCACATCAAAATTGACTTCTATCATCACCAGATTCCCTAACACCAACCATCGCATCACTCCTTAATCATATTTCTAATTTGATCTAAATGAATTCACTATTTGAAATTGTTGTATTTTCAATTCTTACGCGGCATAGGTAAGATAGAGTTAAAGATTTTGAGTTTATCGTTTTTAAAATACAAAAAAAATAAAATTATTGGATTCTTAATAAATTATTTTTGAGCGACTTTTTTACACAAATTAAAAGGTTATGTCAAAGCCAATGAATTATGTTGAACTAAATAAAACTTGCTCAAACTATTTTTTTTTATGGGCAAACCACATAAATTCCACTAGTTTAGGTCTTAATTATTAAGATTCTCAATAGTTTCAAATATTACTTCCTGTACCATATTTTATGCTTAGGATACATGAGTTTAAATCCATGAGATACATGCAATATCTGCCGAATTTTAAAATTGAGATACAAAATTTATTTATTTAAATTAATTGGTTGGAACTAATTTCCTTAATTAGAGGAGTAATTGAGGATTTTCAAAATACATAGATAATTAATTTCATTTATTATTCTTTGAAATAGTAAATTCATTAATATTATTAATATAAGATAAAAACATGTATATCTTGGTAATGCAATTTGATTAATTTCAAATTATTACTCTTAAAATAATAAATTCATTAATTTGATGTATCTATATCAATTTATGATGTATCCAACAAACTAAACACTCAGATACATGAGTGTCCTACAAGTACATTCATATGTATCATAGAAGTATCTAGCATTAATTTCATGTATTTGCTATAGGTATCTAGTATTAATTTTATGTATCTATTTATATATATATAATATTGATTTCATGTATCTTTTATATGTATCTAGTACTAATTTGATGTATCAATTGCATATGTTATATCCAAAAACATGTATCTCGAATACATAATAAGCATATACATTTAATTATGTGTATCTAAATATGAAATGTAGTTGAAACACATGAATCATTACTAAAAATACAACTCAGATCTTAATTAAGATTACTACTGATTGGATACACATGTTTCAAGGACTATATCAAAGTAATATTGGTACTGCCAAATCCATGTCCGGTAACCAAAGAAAGCCTTAGAAGAACACCAGCAAACAAAAACTCTCTACAATACTCCCTTTGATCCTTTTGCGTTGTGGTATAACATAATCAAAACTAAGATCCATTTCTTCCGGAGACAAACAATCAAGACACACTCTGAATTAAAGTTTTCTCTGTAGCAGTTACTTTGATTTGATCTAGTTATAAATGAACAATACAGAATAATATTTGGGTTCAGGAGAATTTGTCGGCCATGGTGATGATATCTTGAGAAGAAGAGAGTAGATTAGCTATTGTTGGAATGAAATTGTATGATGAAATTCCTAAATCATAAAGGAGTAGACATAATTGAGTGATAAATATGGGATGGGAGAATTAAGGTATAGTGGTTGATTTGGAGTGAAAGAGTTAATTAAGCAGATAATTAATCAATCCTAATTTTAAGGTATGTGGGTATCTAATAATCTAATTGTATCTTCAAATAATATATTAATATATGGTATAAAATATTAAAAGTGGTAATATATGTAATTATTTGAAAGTAAAGATAATATTAGTATATATAGTAGATTTGTAGTGATGTATGTCTAATAAGGTAGTTTATCCTTTTTTTATACCACAAGGAGTTGTTTACATAAAATTAAAATCCTGGTTCTAAATTAATTGGAGTATATATTAAACTAATTTTAAAAATAAATATAAAATTTAGATCAAAGCTATTGAATTGGATGATCTAATATATTAATCTTTGATTTCATTGCCATCACACATTAACATCCAAAAACATATTTAAGATTCATAATTTGAAGGCATTTTAGAACCCAAGATTTGAATATTCCTTTGGCTCAAGGAAAGGAGGATTAGGACTAGTGAGCTAGCAAAACTAATCTCTAGAAATGTATCGTCATTCATCACTAGAGGATTTGTCAATCTGTTTTTCATTGGTTCCATAATGCAAACATGGGAACGGGATGAACAAGGTCCATATTCCCAATTCGGCCTGAGCTCGAAGAATTATCATCATTCCCCTTGCTACCATCTTCAAACTTGTGATCTTGAACCTGCACGGATGAATAGTATGCCTGGGGATATTCTAATCCGACCCCAAAATCACAACTCATTTCACCAGAGCCAGGGCATTTGGGACTTGGGGCATTAGAAGAACTCCTGCTGCTTGATCCTGCAGCACCCATCAACGGTACCATGTCCATGAATGAATCTACGGGCTGCTGCAATTGCTCCCCATTTGTTATGGCTAAAATGGGCCGAGGTGAAGTTGTGCATGAACTATAGTCCTCATAGGAAGACGGGCAGACGACAGAATCTTTTGATGAGGAGCGCTTGGCAAGGTCTCCAGCTATTAAAGTCGAGCTTGAGCAAATCCTTTTGACATCGTACCTACTGATATCAAAATTCGTCACAGCGCTTGTCCCCCTGAACTTAATTGCAGCAATATCATAGGCTTCCGCTGCTTCCTCCTGCGTACCTGAAATAAGAAACATGGCCAAATATTAAGGTAATCTACAATCTGTCAGTTTTAAGTAGAGAATATTCAGTACAAATTCCTATTGAGTTGAGATTTTTGAAGATACACGAGCTGATTCCAAATGGCATGTTCTCAAAAACTGAAGTAAAAATAATTTGAGTTTGTATTGCTATATCCTAATTATACTCAAAATTTAAATATTATAATTTTTTAGTTGCTGGCTCCATTTGTCCCACCGGATATAGTGGTGCACTTTTGATTAACATTTTGTGGAATGAGAGTATGGGTCACATGAATTACATTCTCTCAACAAAGAATGGAGCCAACTTGGGCCTGGGAGATGGAGGTTCATCTGAATCCCCTTCAATTGAAAAATTACACTAATTTTTATGTATATATAAAATAGATATTGAACCTCATTCAGCTAGTACATGTGTTTACTTCTTCATATTTTGAGCTCTTTAGTGAAAATACTAGCTCCATCATTTGGTTTCAATAATCCATAATTATATTACAAACAGAATATACATCACAATCTGAGTTTTCAAAACTTCTCATCGGGGTACAAAATTATGATTAGAACTTGTATTATAAATTTTCTGTAGCTATAAGATCATGCACGTTTTTGGCTCAGCGCAATAAAAAATAACTACTGCTACTGTACTACTATTATTCTAGTATATAGAGAATTCAGAAGCAGCAAAAAAGTCGCATGTTTAAAGACGTAGCATTTCTTTTTCAAAAAAATTGTATCAGAGTGAAGAGAATAAAAAAAAATACCCTATTAGGAAAATGAGGAAGACAGCTACAACGAATAGAATTCTAAATGAATAAAGCAGAGTAAAACAATAAGTGAATCAAATTACTTACTGAAGGTGCCAAGGTACAAGTCTTTGTTGCCTGCAACTCTTCCAATTCTGGCTTGCCACCTCCCATGCTGATGATGCCTGCCCAATTTCCCAAGTTTTAATCAATGGGGTTGCTATAGTACTAGATTTTCATAGGTATGGTTTATTGGTTTTTGCATATGATTGCACATGCATAATAAAGTTTGCCTGTGCCCCTATTATTGAACATGGATAATTGCATTCAAAGAAAGCTGCAAATTTAGCAGCAATAAAATAGTGAATGTGGTAAACAACTTTAATCGTAAAAAAAGGTTGGTTGCCCTTTTGGTTTAATGCTACTACGAACCTTGTTACTCCTCTGTACATTGATGCCCCCCTTGAAAACCCACTGCTTTTCCTGTTTTAACATAAAAATGGGATACCATACTAGGTCAATTTTAGCAATAGTATTGCAAGTATGTTCCTTCTTTTTCAGTGTAACAGGCAATCAAACAGATGAAAGAAAAAGAGGACTAGTGAAGAAAATAGAAGGGACATTACTCCCCTATGTACCTTCTCAAGTGTGCTACAAACTCTTGCCTATTCATGTTTTTCATCTCCTCTAATTCCTTTTCGTAAGTATTTAGCTGACATTATACATGAAAGATAACAACATAATTAATTAGAGAAGTAGAATAATATTGTTTTAATTACGTGTTGTGTTCTGCCCATGAAAAAGAGGGGACTTGTTACAACAACAATAGCATACCCAGTGTAATCTTATAACAAGTGTGTGGAGAGGGTGGAGTATGTGAACAAGTCCTCACCCCAACCTCAGAGAGATAGAAAGACTGTTTAAGTAAAGACCCTTTACTCGAGTAACGCACTTACATCAAAGCCGTTAAAAGAAAAAATATAGAGGACAGATTATTAGAAGCATCCCATAGCATTCAGTAGTAATCAAGGAGCAATAACAATAATCAAATAATGCAACAATCAAAACACAAGAAAAAAGGGGACATGTTGATAATATAATTAAATAATATAAATGTGCTTTTCTCTAACAACTTAAACTTTTAGATGAAATAGTCATTTCCAACATCAGATGCATGATGGTGCAACATGTTCAATTGAAACAAATTTTTTTTACGCACGTAAATTTAAAATATGCATATGAAAAACCCACTAAAATTTAGACAAATATCAAGTCTCAAACCCAAATTTCTGAAAATGCAAAGGCTCAATCGTGGGATTATAAAGCATAGGGCTCATCCAATTTAAATTACAAATTTGTAATAAAAATCATAAGTGTACTTACGGGGGAATTAATATGCGTGTTAGGACCCCAGTATTTTAAAGCAGCTAAATCATATGCTCTAGCTGCCTTTTCCTCCGTGTCATAACCACCTGTAGTATTGAAAAGTGCCAACAATTAAATTAATCACAAACATTAGTCCAAAATACATAATACATTCACATTATTTTCCTTTTTCAAATGTCAACAATATATTTTAGGCCCAAAAGTCAATATAGAGATGGAGAACGTCAATTACCTAGATAGACTGATTGATCCGAATGTTGGAGGAAGCAAAGATTAGAGAAGAAAACAAGATAAAAGTTAATCAGTTTATTCATGAAGAAAAAAATTACGAGAGTAAAATGCTTAAATTAAATTCAAGTGTAATTTTTTTTCATTGAACATCAACTGAGCTACTGATATTATTTATTCTAAACGCAGTGAGAGCACGAAGCAGTACTACACACCTTGTCTGCCTTTCCTAGTTTGCCCTTCCTTTCTGCAACTGTTATCCCACAAATGCGCCTCGTATCTTCCAGTCCACCGATGTCTAATTTGGTCAAATTCCATTTCAATAAATAAAGATTATTCAAAATGATTTAGAATTAATATCGTTAACATTTTTATAGAAGCCTTAAATATAACTATAATATAGAAATCATTGTAGATTTTTTTTTAAAAGAGTTAGAATTTGTACCTCGTGACTCCGCGGTACTGCGAAGTTCTTTGCCCAAAAGTATCAATGGATTTGCGCGGAACTGATTCCTTTGAACCACTAACATTTTTAACTGCTACCGGCCGTTTTTTCGGAGCGGCGGCAAGCGACAGCGCCTGGCAATTGCTAGGATTTACAATTTCTTCAGCTGACGACATTAATGGTGCAGCAGCAGAAGCCTGGCGTAACCACGATTTGAATCCAGAAACAGAAGTAGCTCCATCAAATGGCAGATGATAGACACTATCAGTAGAGTTCACAAACTCATGATGAGAGCTCTGAAATTGACTATTTTGAATCATCATCTGTGGAGACGGAATCAATTTCATGTTCGCTCCAATTTCTAACTGGTGTTGTTCGTGATCAGATTGATTTATGCTGGGTGGAATATTAACGTTGATTTCAGCAATTTGTTGTTCTTCATTAGGAAGAGAATTTGAGTAACAGCATCCAAGGAAATCCTCAAGTTTCGGACCCTCTTCTTCTGGATTATTAGCAGTACTCATTTCATGATTCTCATACCTCCAACAATCTATTTTTGAATAACAAAAAAAAAATTACAGTATCAACTTCTCTTTAACAAATGAATTAGCAGTGGAAAAACGGAGCAAATCAGTAGGATACCTTCAGTGGGTTCACAGCGTGGGAAAGGATCCATCATACATAGAGAACCATTAGAGCTTAAAGGCATGACCGACAAAGGAGTATTTTCAGCAGCTTCGTTTCGTCTTTCGTAATTTTTTACTTCTTCTTCATCATCATCATCGATTCTGAAATCGGGAGTAAGAGAGAACCCCAACCAATTACTCATTATAACTATGAAGCAATTAGAACTCAATTTCTCTCTCTAGAACTCCGTGAGCGTTTTTTGTGTGGAGTTCGAGCTCATACTTTGAAGATCCCAGTGAAAGGAGACTGGCGTGTACATTATATATATATTCTTCCGGTACCCATAAATGTCTTATTTTCGCTAGTGGACTAGTGGAACATATAAAGATGAGAACAACAATTTCATTTTTTCTTGTTTTCACATGCCCATGAGTATACATACAAAACTTTGAGACATTCCATATACTAATTTAGGAGAGAATTTTAAAATACTTGTGATACAGTAAATTCTTTGTAACAATTATAATTTGGAAATTTATGCAAATTTCATAGTATTAAGAGTTAATTATATTATATTTTTACTATTTTTTAAATTATAAAAGTTACTTAAATTTGGTAGAATCCGAATATATCTCAAAACGTCCCGATTCATTGCGTCTCAATTTTTGATACATTCCTCTACGTTCTGATATATCACGTCTCAATTTTGAATATATCACTCTCGATACATCACGTAACCTGAGAATAGGGGTAGAGATTTTTATAATTTTTTTAAATAGTAGAAATTTTTAGAGAATATAATAAAATAGTTTTGAAGAGTATATAAATAAAAAATGGGTGAGTTTTTGTTGGATAAGTTAGAAAATTGGGTGTTGGATTTATCTAATTGGAGTAAGAGTTTTAATTGATCGTATAATAAAATGTCAGGTGAATTTTTTAAATAATTATTCAGTGTTCACTATTAATCAAAGGGCATAAGCATAAGTGAGCTAAAAATATACTCTATCCGTTTCATTTTATGTGACACTTTTCGAATTTGAAGATTCAAATAAGTCTATCTTTGATAGTAAATATTTTATAGATTTTTTAAACATTTTGAATTATCAATTATTGTGATTTATAATACTTTTTACGTAGTTTACAAATATATAAATTTCATTTCAAAAAAGTTGAAGATTCCATGCATAAATTCTCGATCAAATTTAAACTGTTTGACTCTCAAAAAATGAAAAATATCACATAAATTGAGACAGAGAAAGTAATTAAGTGATATTTTTAACAAAGTAGATGTGTAGATGAATGAAAGACATAATATTTAGATGTTTTGTAATAGTCTAACAGTATTTTTGACCTTTTTCTGTTTTATTTAGAAAATGTAGCAGTGATTTCTATTTTCTTTGACCGTATAAAGTACATTTTGTGTATAACAAATTCATGTGTTGAAGTCTGTTTGGGATATTCATAAGAAAAACAGTACTCCTACTTAGTTACTAATCCGTATAGCAGAATCTATAAATTATTACTCCCTCCGTTTTAAAAAAATAACCTAGTTTTTCTTATTCTGTTTCAAAAGAATGATCTCTTTTTTTTTTTGATAATATTTTAACTTTAATTTTTCACGTAACATGTTTAATACCACAAAATTAAAAAGAATTTTAATACATTTGACATTACTTTAGTTTAGAATCATATAATTATAAAATCTTTTTTCTTTTCTTAAATTTCGTTCCAAGTTAAACTAAATTATATTTTTTTTAAACGGAGGGAGTATAAAAGAGTCTGAGAAGTAGGCAGAGGTGTAGGCTGTGGTTCTTTATAGAGGTGCCTCGATTTTCGTTCCGCCCCTCTCCTTTCATTTCGTTTCTCAGTTTTGTGGCAGTGCAGCTGGCACCAGCAGCGTCAGCTGTGGACATGAGAGAGAGAAACAAACGCCTCACCTCATAGCTCATACATACACATTTTTTCTTTCTTTTTCCGCCAATTTACCCCGATATCGATTAATTTAAATTTGTATTAAGAAATCACAGCCGTACACATCTTTAGTTTTTTTCTCAGATTTAAGATTGTCAATGTAAATTAAGAGAATTGTCAATCTCAAGCGAGTTGAGATCAATCTGCTTCATTTAGCTACTACTTATATTATAGCAACTCAATAACTAAGGTTTTTGACTTCTAAGAGTCAAATTGCATAATGTAAATGTTACTATCCATATGTTTGATCTAACTAAACTCCACCTACGTGAGTTTAAAAGGTGCTTCTTGTAGAAACTAATGGACTCCAAGGCGTACATTTTTATGCTAGGAGCTTACGCCCCAAATTCTAGGACTTACTCCTATAGATGTACTCGCCCCAAAAAACATTTATGAAAACACTAGTTGCAACCTTAATCACTAAACCTATGTCTTGCAAAATTACTTTGAACTTCCAATACTAAAATGGAAATCAATAGGAAGTACGCATTCGATCACTCAAAATTTTAGGCACCTATGGCCTACTTGAACAAACAATGAATATGCGACTATACAAACAGCTGTGACTTGACAGGGTAAATCTCATTCATGAAATTAGACTATTAACCAAATGAACAATGATTCGAACAATTACAACAAGAAAACCCTGTCTTGTAATCTAATTAGTTAAAGAATGAAAAAATTATGAACAACTATGATGAATTTTGCATCGATGGCAATTCTGGCACTAATTATCATCATCAAAGTTTACTATATTTCCTTTTGTATGAAATCGAACATGAAGGGGTCTGGGAGCCCTCTGTTTTCTGTCATATCCCCTTACCACCATGAAACCTGTAAGGAGAATTAAAGTGAATATTCATAAAGACTAGGAGTAATTTTTTTCTTCAGCAAGGAAAATATTTCTTGTCACATTTATCCATCTATACACATAAAATGCAACTGTGAATTACGGTTGTGATATTTGACTTGACCTTTTTATGAAACATTAACATCATCAAATCCAACACTAAAGGTGAACAAAACTAAAATGCCTACGAAAATGCCTTTTCATGGTCATTGGAGTAATAATACTTGGCCCTAAGTTTACACCAAAACACATGATATTGTACTAGTTCCAACATTTCCATCACCTAGTTCGTGTTAAGGTTTGCCATTATTTTCTTATCTTATATGAATTTTCTTTATATGGAAAGAAGCACAAAACATTTAACGTAATTGACTAATCCTTATCTTGAAGGATAAGACCTTGAATTTGAGGATCTTTCTTTTCACTTTACAATATCCCCCATATAGTTCTTTAGGGGTATAGAGTCATGTTCCAGGGGAGCCACAATGTAGGCCTTTAGGGTTAGAGAGTCATGTTTTGGGGAGTACTTATTCTTTCGATATTTTTGTAGTCTTTTATTCAATTGTTCATCTCCTTTCATATGGATGTAGATAAGCTGACCAAACCACTTTATAATATTATCTAATGATATATTTCTCTTTTGTTTCTGATTTTATCATAGTTTAGGATTTCCTTTGCTAGATTCCGTATGACACCTTCAATTCGAACAGTTTGTAGAGTGTGCAAAGGTAGGGGGTAAGATTAACGTACATCCTACACTAGGTTTGTTGTTGATCATATATAATGTGCAATCTGTTTTAGCCAAGACTTACTTTCATTTTTTTCACTAGACTTCTGACCATTCTTCATAGTTCTATCTAGTATTAGAGGTGTAAAAAATGAGCCCAATTATAGGTAACCCACCCAGAATTTTAAGGGTTGAGCTCAAGATAATTTGAATTTGGTTCAATCTCAATTCATTCAAGCCTTAGCCCATTTAAAAGAATCCGTAATTGAGCCCAATTTAATCTCCAATTTCAACCCGTTTTAAGACTCTTTATTTGCATTGATGTAATGTATGTTCTTATATTGGATGTATGAATTCCTATCTATTTTATATCTTTTAGAATTTATCTATCTATGTGTAACTTCTTTTTTAAAATTTTCATGAGTTGAAATTCAAATTGTGGTTATAAAACTTAAATAAGAATATATTAAAATTATTGAGATTTAGCGGGTCAAATTGGACGGGTCAAGACCCAACCCATTTTTAAGCCCATTTGAGCGGGTTAGGAACCAAACCAATTTTGTATTTCAACCCATTTTAATATCTCCAATTTCAACCCAACCCGTTCATTTGACACTCCTAATCTAGTATATTAAGTTCAGAATATGAAAGGTATAGACATTCCTAAGAAAAAAGATATGTGAAGGTATAAAATCTCATAAAATGAAAATATTTTCTTTCAATTTTGTATATTACAAAAGAGACTATCCATACCTTTCCAGAAACAATTCTGAATGTCCTTTGTTGACAAGCCTGGTTTGATATTATGAGTAATATCAGTATATATGAAGTCAAATCTGATAAAACATTATTATATCAAAGTAAAATATAACAAGCAACAATATGATTTTTACCTTTAACAATGGACGAAACTGAAGTTCCGCAATATAAAGTTGTCACACTCAAATTCCATATGGAGGCCCTTGCAACAGGAATTGGATTTAGGCTCGACTCATGATCAGCGAAAACCTGGTATACAAAAATTTTAATTTGTGAGATGACTGTAACACAACAAACTAGTTACCCAGACTACTTTATGGGGAGACAATCACATGATCTGATTACCTCGTTGATCTGGAAATAAGTCCCATTCAGTGGAAAGCTTCCCCTATTTGCCGTTCGACACGGAATCTGTAAATTCATGGTTATATGTATCTATCCAAATAAAGAATCTCTTAGGAAACAACATGAAATGAAACTCTCATGATTCACTTACCAAAATCGTGCCATAGATTATTTGATCATTTGGGGAGTAATTTGTACTGTCCGAGCAGTTCTCTGAAGTTACAAAATAATTGTTAGTTCAAACTGTGTATGGCCAGAAACATTATTAAAAGAGAATTTTTATAGAAACATTTATACTAAGCATCCACAAATGACAAATACTTTTTTTACCTGTTTGGCTGATGGCAAGAAGGTAAGGGCAATCGTCATCAGGCTCCCGTTTCTCAAACTGTAAAGTAATAAACATTAATGAATATAGTTGCATTGAAGAAAATTTGATAGAATAGGATGTATAAGAGATTACCCCACTCAAAAGAGGATGATCATCTGGAAGCTCATACCTGCAATAGACCAATTGTGTGGGTTCAATATACATGTGGGTCATACTATTTACTTATGTATAAGCATATAATTCAGTAACTTGAGATATTTGATGTACACAGAAAGACGGATTAAGTATTACTATTACTTACACTAAGTGCTCAGTCCTAAGTCGGGTCTCCGTCTTCAGTTTACGAGCAGGATGTGCAGCAGATTTTGGATTCAAAAGAACCAAGGCTTTGGACACTTCTTCATCACTATGCAATTTACTGATCTCATCAACAAAGCTCAACACAATTTCTTTGAAGTCTTTATTGGACTTGTCAATGAAGTTCAAAATATTTTCTCCAAACGCTTTAGTGTTGAGTTTGATGGTAGGAATCTCCTGCTCATGCTCCGCCTCATAAGAGAAGTCTTCAATGTCTTGTTCCTGTAATTCTAGAGGTCTGTGCTCTGGAGATTCTGGCATTTCTATGATAGGCTCACACTGTTGAGTCTGGAAGCTGGACTGCGAGAAGCTTTCGCTAGAATGGGGCAAATTTGGTAACGACACACACATGTTTGGGACGTCATCAACTCTATCAGGTTGCTTAGAGTCAGCCTCTCCTTTCTGTTGTGATCCTGGGAGGCGAAGCCTAGTACTGCATATTGCAAAATTTATAAATATTGTAATGCACAAGGCTGAATTTGTCTTTTTCTTGGAATATTGAGTATTCAATGTCGAAAAAATCAAGCGTCTTATGGGAATGTCAGATATTTCATACAATAAACAGATTATTGTGAGGCCTAGATATCAATTTAATTGAAAAAATATATATTATTTTATTTTTATGAGCAGTAATCTGATGCAAACCTTGCAAATGCACTAGCAAAGTGCCTGCATTCGGCTCTCATTGGGCAGGCATCACAGTTTGGCTTTTTCTTTGTACAGAAGACCTGTATGATATTGAAGAAAATTCTTATGGTTATAATAAAACTAATCAAATTATGGTATCATTGACTATTGAGTGCAAATCTGACCTTTCCGAATGTGATCATGTGATAATGCAATTCATATCTGCCAAGCATACCAACTTAATGAGCAGAAGAATTTCCAGAACAATTTTTCAGTTACTTCGGATCAAAGGTTACAACAAATCCATTGAACAAGAAAGCTCTAGAGAAAATGGAAATGCTTACAGTGTTGACATATCAAGTTCGCATAGACGTGGCCAAAGGTACTTTTGTATGGAACTCTCCAGGGGGAACCTAATTGAAAATAAAATCAACACTTAATATATATTAGATCGAACATAGTAACACTAAATAGAATTTATTCAATACATACTTTTCCAAAAGATGCATTTGGAGCCCATCAGGTAATGGTTGCAAAGGGACCCATCCTAGACGTACTACTATCCGAGCAACATTTATGTCAACCTTCAACCAAAAGTATAGTTAAATAAGAAAAATCCAGTATGTCGAGATTCCAAAGGCCCAACGAAAGTGGATAACCACTATATGCTGAAAACTTACAGGAAAGGAATGATGTCGAAGTGACAAAAGTCTAATGCAATCCGTGCTCTTCGGCCCAAGCCCAGGAATACTCAACAAATATTCTCTGAACAGAAGCAACGCAATAAGAGAATGCTCTATGATATCTTAGCTTTTAAATATCATGATGACCATAACTTTGACTAAATAATTTATATTCTTACTTCACATCCTCCTTCGGGACATCTCTTAACCACTCAAGGTCAACGCTTCCATGATGTTCAAACGATTGATTAAGAAAATTCTGCAAAGTGCGCCAACTAATTGGTTAAGAGACCTTACTCCCAATATGGTACACACTCATTACATATTAAGAAATATATTATATATCCATAAATATTTGAATTTGAACCTAGAATTATTATATTACCTAGTTCAGGTTATTATAGGAACCTATACATTTCAAATATTGGATCTAGGGCTCAATACAATCAATGGCCTCTACCAAAACATAATAATAAATCACAAATATCTTTAATAAAATTCATGTGTTTTATTTGAAATTCACTCTTTTAATTTCTTTGGATGCAAAGCTATAAAGTTATTCTTTTAAGGATTCAGTCATTCAATATTTCTTTTCATAGACAAAAGAAAATAATTGATTTAGAAAAGTTGAGTTTAAAATAGTATATAACACCGTCATAAATAGAAAACAAAATAAAAACATGTATGGGAACAAGAAAAAATAAAACGTGGTAGGTTTATGTACTAATTAATGAGAATTTTGACAACCTAAACTAAAACTAAAAAATGGAAAAACTTTATTTATGATCAGTTTTTTTTGTATATTATATAAAATTACATACCATTTTCAAGTCTTTAAAAAAATTATAATTTTCTTTTATAATGTGACACAGGAATGCACTAACTTTTTTTTCAATATTATCAAATTTTATTTTAAAATCTGAAGTTATAATTAATTTTATTTGTTCAGCAAGAGTCCTCTTATTATTACAAAGTTACAACTGATATTTAGAAATTTTATTATTTCTTTATACATTATGACATTAGGAATGTAGTAATTTTTCTTTTCAAATTTTAATTGTTCGTTGTTATTTTTGTTTTTATTTTCAAAAGAATTAAAATAGGGAAACAAAAAGCAAAAACTATTAGGGATAATGGTATATAATATTTTTATCAATTATTGTAGACATATTAATGTAACATCTTTCTTTTTGCTTATGTTTCTTTTCTGGGCAAGGTAAAGAGATCAATCAATCAACTCTATGGTACATCATAAGTAAAATCGTAAATAAAATGAGAGAAGTCAAACCAGTGTACCTTAATTTTTGCAGCAAGAACATTACCCTGTCCTCGACATTTTATTGGTTCAAAAATCATTTTAACATCAGCATGTCTAACAGCTTCCCAATTAACAGAATCCCTATTACTTTCGGTGGAACCAGTATATGTTCCAGTAGAATAGGCTTTCCTCAATCTATCCCAATCAATTTCTCTTTTTGGCAATTTATTTTTCTCTCTCGACATCTCGTCGGGTAAATTACCTGTTTCATTTACTAAATCGCAACTCTTAGCAAAGGTTATCACTTCTGGGCCAGAATTGGCTGAAGACTGACTTCCACATGTACTTTCATTTCCAATAATTTCTTCTTGCATACATTCTGATGTATTTCTAGAAGATGATTCATATGTATTAACAAAAATTTCATCTGAATCTGGCAGTACATGTGTAATCGCTAGAGCTTGTTCTTGTTGTGTAGTCATTTCTTGACTATTTTGAAGTGGGAACGCTGAAGCAAGAAGCATGAAGGCATTGCTGCATAGGGATACAACAAGATTGTTTACACTCTACCGAATGAGAAAAAAATGAGGATATAACACAATAAAGTTTACCTCGAAAGATAATCTGACACGTTTTGTGTTAGGTAAACGCCAACCACAGAGTCTACCACTGACCCTTTCCATGGGGAAAAAGTCCTTTTCCCTGTAAATTTTTAGCATAAGAATAGAAGTATTGAATTACTTTTAAAAGAGAAATGCTTGAGTTGTACCTAAGACAAGACGCATGCGGGCAATGAATGAGGCTGCCCTTCCTTTAAATACTTCTCTTTGCTCCTTCCACCATATATTCTTCTTTTCATCCGGGTCCTCATCAATTCCACCATTTTCTATGAGTTGTTCCCACACTCGCTCTGACTCCTTATCAAGATCAACCTTGGGCAGTTCTTTGGCTTTGTGCTTTTGAACAATCATTGAACCATCAGGATTCCGCAAGACAAGCTGGCCATCATTGTTGCTGGTTATTTTCTTATGGGTTGTTGTTTTCTTTTTATAAGTTCTCGTATCACAAATTTTTATTTTTTTAAAAATCCGAATAAGTCCTGCAACTGTGGTTATCTTTGTTGAACCTGCAAAATTTCATTCAAGGTTATATAGTACAAACATTATGATAAGTACAAAAAGGATAAAATGCATGTCTCAAGTAGATTACGCTTTGTTTTAGGCCGCAGATTCTCATGTTGTGTGTATTCCTGAATTTCACTGCAAGTTGATTTAGTTGTTCTAGGCAATAAATCTTCATGTTGGGGGCACTCTTCAATATCATCACAAGCTGATTTATCTGTTTGGGGCCACAAACCTTCATGTTGCGAGCATTCCTGAATTTCATTGCAAGCACTTATTTGAGACCACTTATCTACAAAAGATTCAAATCCATTGATTGCACTTATATTTGACTTAAGGCAGAGAGGATCTAGAATAGCAGTTGATCTTTTGCAATTCTTAGATCTCTTTCTTTTGGACGTGACTAGTGGAGACAAAGTCAAGGCGTTCATGGGCAGACTTGGTCCTAGTTCTGTATTTTCTTCCCTGCGAGCAGACAAAGTTAATGGTTCTAGTTCTGTATTTTCTTCCCTGTGAGCAGACTTGGTCCTCTTAGGATGGATTAATCTCCTCCTCCGAGACTTAACCATAGGGGACAAGCTGAACACACACTCAAAAGATTCTGGATCAGCCATTGCAGCTGCAATTTGATTTTTGTTAGGTAGGACCTTTACAACAAAATGTGATTTAAATTTTCCTTTCTGGCCCGATTTCATACTTGAAAAACATGTATGTTTAGCACCATTGACAATTTCAAAATCTCTCCTGGTAACCCTCTTGCAAATTGTAAAAGAGCTCTTTGAAGTCACTTTGCTCTTTGTATTAGTACCCAATGCATTCCAGCCTTTGTCTGCATAATCAGCAGTACCGATGTTATTTGATGTCCTGTAATTTTCCAGAAAATCAAGCCGAGAACCACCTTTTTCTTGGGATTTATGGTCATTCTGGGAGGTCCTTTCATTTCCTGCCAAAGGCATGGCACCGATGTTTCCTTTTGTCCTCCTTTTATAAACTTTCACAGAATGATCCCGACAACTACTTGGGCTGATTGTTCCATGATTGTTCTGGTAGACGTGAGCTTCATTTCCTGCCAAGGGCATCAAATCTATTTGAGTTTTCCTCCTTACATAAACTTTCAGAAAATGATGCTGACAGGCTCTCTGGTCATCCTGGTAGATACTAGGATCATTTCCTGTCACAGATATGGTGCCAATGTTAATTTTCTGAATAGAAAGATAAATTCCAAAAATTCTTTGAGAATTAAAAGATTTTCAGCAAAAAAAAGGAAAAGAAGAAGACATTAAATGCAAATGAAAGTTGGTTACCTTGGTTGGGTTGGGACTCTGCCTCTAAATTATCTTCTAAGCCAATGGAGCAATTTGTATCAACTGCCTGCTCATTAAAACCGTCCAATGGATTTGTCAAGAATTTGTTGTAACTTTGAGTTACATGGTTTCTAATCACTTCTGCTGCTCCTATGGATAAAACATCATCCTCATTTTCCAAGTTGAAAGGGAGAGATCGTTTACATGACTTCAAAACATGTCCAAGATCTGTAAGAATATCGTGCTCAAGATCAGGTGGACTTATTGCTGGGATAGCATGCTCAAGAATTTCTAGTTGAGGAGTTGAAACCTGTAGGACCAGAGATCCGGGAATAGTTTCTGGAATCTTACTATTAGGTGTTTGCATATAAGCATCTCCTGATAAATCATCTGAAACTTTGTCGCAGTCCTTTTCTATTTTCTTCTTTGTCTTGGCACTTGCCTTAGATTTACCTGATTTTGGAATTGAAGGCCTTATCTTAGGCTTTGGAGTTTTTTTGGGCTTACTTTCATCAAAGATTTTGGGTGTATGTTTTCTCATTCTTGGTTTCTTCAGTGGTCTTTCATTCATGTCTACGCTACCACATTGTTTCTTCCGTGGGTTGTCACCCTTCGTCATAGGAGTTGAAGGAGCCATCGTCGCAGATTTAGAACCACCATCCAAATGTCGACTTAGAAACTCGCTCCTCCCTCCGATAACACCAGAAACCTCCTCATCCTTTTTTTGGCTGTTATCTGCAAAAATGTTTGTAAGAAGTTAAGTGGACTTGAATTTAATGCAGATCTGGACATTAGAAAATTGTTAGTGGTTTAGTTGGTGTCTAATTACGTCAATTATTTTGTAAGTACATCAGATATGGTTAGTTCGTGATTCCAATATTAGAAATACAGGGGGAAAAGAAAATGATCAAGAAGGAAGGCACGAGTAGCATTATTTAATTAATGCTCAAGTAAGTAAAATCAAGCAACCAAGTGCAGCATTACCGTTAGTTCTACCATTGCAATACTACTCTTCCAGTGGTTATTGTAGTAAATGGTACCATGAGGTTCGGCAGTATTATCTTTACAGAGATTCCATTGTTATTTGCAGTATCACTCCTGTTAGATAGTTCACCGTTATGCTTTTACTTATTCTGTTAGACTGAGCATCGTAAATGCGTGACTTGGTTGAAATGTTATTCCTTATTCTTACTGATTTCCTCCCTTTCTCACTTCATAGCTTTATTTTGGATTAGGTTCAATTGTAGTAATTGCTACAGTTATTACTCATATTCAACTATGATCACTAAGCTCAACTAAATTCTTTTGAATCTGAAAAACTACTCCTTAGTGTTGCTACACTAGATACTGCACGTACTTAACAAACATTAGATGGAATTTTACAGGACTGCTCAACAAATTACTTCATTGTTAATTGCATGAAATTACTAAAAACGCCAATAAAACATGAAAAATCCATCATACTGAAACCATGATATTAAAATTAACTTATGCATTGACCATATAAAAGAATATTTACACAATTAGGTTACAATTTATAGGTCAGTTTCGAAGATAACCATCCATTGATAACCTGATAAAAACGATAACTACAACAGTTGTAACAGGTCAAATAGTAAAAATATTTACACTGTCAATGTATATAACTTACATGAACTATTTGTGGACCAAAAATTGTTCAAGCCAGAGTTAAATTCTGTTGCTGCTGGCATGCACTTGAAGGGCGTTAGTGGTGTAAAAAAAACTGTTTTCTCCAACTCTTCCTGGTCTGCATTGCCCAGTTCCATCTCTATTTCAATAACACAAAAACCCAGCAAAAATCATCAGAATTAAACCCCAAAAAAACAAATTAGTCATTCAAATAAGAGAAAGTCAAAATTAAACCAATTTTTCGTCTCTACAACAATTCAATTTGCTTTTTTGGCCAAAAAGATTGAAATTTGTTGCATAAACCAATTCATGAAATTCTATCTAATTCTAGCAAGAACTATGGAAAGAGAAAAAGAAAAATTGCAGAATTAGCAAAAACATACCTGAGTTTCCACAGCAAAGAATGGAGGTGGATGTGAATGTGAATGGCGCAGTAAAAGATGTAGGGTTAAAAGGATTTAACTTCTATCAGGAGAGTACAAGTTACATCCAACGACTAACTTTTTAACCGTAGAGCCTGAAATTAAGTACTCTAAACAAACTACAAGCTTTGTTATTTTAGTTTTCTATCTGGTATCTATAGATTTTACAGAGAGTGAATATGTTATCGTTGTTATTATTATGGTATGTTTTATAAGCTTTATTGGATATGTTATTATTATTATTATTATCAGGTAGAATGTAATCGTCATTATTAATATGTTTTATTTGAATTGAGAGTCTATTAGATTTTATTGGGTATAAAACACTTTCTAACAGAGACGACAATGACAACCGTTATTATAATAATGTAAAATCTAACCGTCATTATTGGTATGTTTTAATTGAACTGGGAGTCTATTAAACTTTACTGGATATAAAACATTTTCTAACAAAAACGATGACAATAACTAGGTTAAATTGTTATTATCGGACAAAACACTTTCTAACGGAGACGACGACAACTATTATTTTAAAAGCTTAACGTATCTTTATAAATAAATATATTAAAATCAATAATTGCAAGCATATATTATTATTAGGTGATATATATATTTTTTTTAATACGATAAATTAAAGTCGTTTAATTTGATGTGAGCCGTTGATATGATAGGTAGCTTTCCCCAATTTTTCTTCATTTATTTTATATCCAATTCTACATTACTAAACTGTTTTCTCCGTAAGGAAATATATCATTCCAGAATTTAGTTTAAACATGATTATGATAAAACATTATTTTTGGGATTATTTTAAATATGGATATATAATAAAGTAATTAGTTAATAATAAAAATATTTACCTAAAAATTAGTCAAAAGTTATAGAAATATACACTAATTATACAATATATACATCATGATACACTCAAAAAGCTGAATATAACTTAATTATATATGAAATATATATTGACTACACATGAAGTATACACTGATGAATTTAATCTCCATCAACTCAAAATCGCCTCTAAACAATCTTAAAATTTAGATATGAAATCCACTTGATGTTTCGAGTCTTTTGATATGTAATTCGCTCGAAAGGATTCAAATTTTCAATATGTTGAATTTTATTTGATTTTATTTTTTTAAAAAAAGACGAAGGAGAAGAAAAAGAATGAAGAAGAAGCAGCAGCAGCAACAATCATTAATGGCAAAATTGAAATGAAAAAGAAGAAGCAATAACATTCATTAATGTTATTCATTAATGACCAACAATGATTGTGGTGGAAGTCCTCCTTCATCCTTAAGCAAGAGGTCTCGAGTTTGAGCCCCTTGGGTACGGAGTCGCCTTGAGCGCTTTATGTGGGACTTCCCGACGCGAATTCAAATTTATTCGGGCTCCAATGTGGGTATCGGACACCGGGTGAGAAATAAAAAAAAATAACATTCATTAATGACGAAATTGAAAGGAGAAAGAAGAAACAGAAAATCCATTAATGGCGAAATCAAAAGGAAGAAAAAGAAGAGCAATCATTAATAGTGAAATTGAAAGGAAGAAGAAGAAGCAGAGCAACCAGAAAGAAGAACCTCTTTAATTTGGTATGTATTTATAAGATGAAAAAAGTACTTGGATAAGTACTTTTTAATAAAGAACTATTGATTTTAGCAATGTTTTTTTTATCTATTATTATATATTGCAATATTATGATAAATTTGTATTAAGTATTAAAAGTGAATTATGGATGCAATATAAATGTATAATAAGTATTTTTTAAAATATATTATGCTTATTTGGTAAAAAAAACTGACACAATGTATTATAAGTGTATTAAAATGTGTGATAAATATATTATTCATCCGTAAAACTTATATTATATGTGTTATATAATTGTTCTTTGTAATATATATAAGAGAAAAGACATAAAGTGACACCTGAAGTTGTTCCGATTTTTCACAAATACACTTTAACTATGCTTCTAAGTGTTTGTATCCCATCGGTGGATAATTGAAATTTGGGATTTAATTAGTAATAGGTGGGTGGGTATTAGGTGCGTTTGTAAATTAGATTAAGTAATTAAATTCTAACTAATAGATGGTCGTCACATATTTTTAAAAAATATTTAAATTATATAATTGGCAATCCATCAAAAAAGTGGTCAATATTGAATTCAAAAATGGACGACAGGAGTATTTGGAAGTCAACTAGTCAATAAGAAGTATGGGTCAGGCGGTCAGCTAACGTGGTGGTGGGGGGGGGGGGGGGGTGAGAGGGGAAATGAAATTTAAGGTGTGTTTTACTTAAAAAGATATATACAAGAAAAATGACTGAGTTTTCGAAAAATCGATTAAACTTATGATTTAAGAGAAATTGAATTTTAAAAGAACAGAGTCGCCACTTAATTTATAGTAAAAAATCAAGAAAAAATACAAGATTTTCAAAAGACTTAAACAGATAAAATCAATTGAAAATGACAGGGTTCGAAGTTCAATGTACATTCCGAGAGGTGTTAGGCCCTCAGAATGCCCGCTAACTTGCGGTTGACCGGCGATTTGACTAAAAAATGATTTTTGACTAATTTTAAAATTTTAAATAAGTAAAAGAACTCATCATGAATTTGATTAATTTTGAAATTTTAACTAAGTAAAATAATTCATTTATTTTAACTAATTTTTGAAATTTTAACTAAGTAAGTAAAAAAAACTTATTTATTTATTACTAATTTTTGAAATTTTAACTAAGTAAAAGAACTTATTTATTTATTACTATTATTATTTTTTATCAAGGGGAATAACTAAAAGAAAACTTTTAAAGGGAAAACCTCAAGTGTTGACGGGACTAATAAAAATGAAACTAAGCATGGAACATAAATATATAAAAAAAAATCTAGTATTATTTATTATTATTTATTTTATTTTTTAAAGGGAAATAAACTAAAGAGGGTTTATCCTAAAGGGAAGTAATTTCAAGTGACGAGACTAATAAGAAAAACAGAGCTAAGTATGAAATAGTTTAATTCGGATATATATATATATATATATATATATACATATATATATAGATATAGATAAAAAAGGGAGAAATGGCTATCTTCGAAAATTTAATTAAATTCAACCATAAAAATAAATAAAACGTTAGTCAATCAACAAATAGATAAACAAATAACTTAAGAGGAATATATTGAATTTGGGCTTTTGCCCAAATTTCCAAATATGCAAAAAAAATGAAGTAATAATTCATTGGGCTTTGGCCCTTTTCCCCTCTTCCTTGATCATGGTATACACAAAGTGTATATTCGAGGTATACACCATGTGTACCGCTAATTCTCGAACTCCCGGACCTGTAATTTCATTTGGATTTCGTATTTCTGCACTTTTCACCTGTGTTTTCACGTTTTGGACCTGTATTCTGTATTTTCCGACTGTATATCAGTGTATACAAAGGGTATATCAGCTTGTTTTCGACTTTTTCGGAGCTTGAAAATTTAATTTTCAGCATTTATCTTGCTGCTTTCACATTATTCTTCTCTGTGCAATTGACAGTCTGGCTGACTCGATAACGAAAGGAGATTTGAGCCTCTATGGCTCAATTCAGGAATGCAAGGGAAAGAAATCCGTCATGAACTCAAAGGAGTTCATACAACAAAACGAAAAGACAAGAATTAGCATTCGAAATGATAAAACTAATGAGACACAACTTAAAACGAACACAGATCAATTTGAAATGAAAAACCAACCAAAAATAAAGAAAGAAAAAAAAAAACAAACGAACCCAACTATTGAACCCAAGTATCATGTGACTTTGAGAAAGACAAAAACTAAATTAATTTGATGAATGACAAAAGAAATAAATAAGCTAACAAACAGTGCTAGAATACTTAGCAATAACCTGCATATACCTATGAGAAATAAATCTCCAAATGTCAATGGAAAAATCATGCCACATAATCAATAAGTAATACACCTCATGCTATAGTCAATATTTAACTCTACCAATGGAACCTAATATTGCTAGTTTATCAAGCTAAACGACAGAATGTTATTAAAAGGTGGTAAATCATTTTGGAGAGAACTATTATTACATTCAAACAACTAAAACATGATAAACATCTTTACTCAACTTAACATGATAAACATCTTTACTCAACTTAACATGCTTATAAGCATAAATAGGCAAAGAGAAAAATACCGTCCTTGGAGGATAACAATACCGAACAGCAGTCCCAAAACAACATAAGACGCTAAAACAAAGTCTCAAGACGAATTACCACATTCTATCAAAGTTATAGTCACACATCTTGAATGGCCAAGTCAGATTTTCAGCATTTAACACGAAAGCGAAATAAGAGCAATGGAAAGCGACATAGCCAACTATAAAGATATCAAGCAGAGGACAGGCGAGATACAAGCTCGATATCAGTTAAATCCGAGATTCTGCCTTTATTTTGGGAAGAGAGAAATAAAAAGACAGCAGCAAAAGAGGAACTTCACATGCTAACAGACTATGAGAACACGAACATGAGTATTCAATGACATTCGACGAATAAGCTCGAAGTGAAGGATAGTGGAAATAATCTTAAAATGAACACGTAGAAACTGTTGAGCCAGACATTAAACGAAAGCAATATCACAAATATGCTAGAGATTTCATTGGACTGAAGAAATGCCCTTTAACATACTGGCCAACTAAACTCATACAAACAACGACATTCATAAGAGCACATTTTACATTTCATACAACCAAAACGCCCACTCCCACCTAATCATTTGGCTACTACATAATCAATAAAGAATCGAGGAGAATGAGGGCAGTCAAGAAAGAGAGAAAAGCTAACAAATCAATCAAACAATCACAATTTGCCAAAAACAGCACATCCACAAAAGAGTTGGAATTGAAACGGAGTTTACCTCCTTAAGTGCAGCGAGCTGGAGCAAAACGAGCGAAGATGACGACCTTCACCACGAAAACTCTAACACGGACAGTAATCAGGAAGTCTGGGCAGAATATCCGATCCAAACACGGAAGCTAGGTTTCTCCTCTGTTTTCCTTAAAATGTATTTAGTATCTCTTTTGCCTAAGGTATGCTGAGTATTATCTTCCCCTAAAAAAAAAATCCCTTTGCACTGGAGAAAGAGAACCTTTATATAGAGGGGATTAGGTCGAAATTCTTGGGGGGAAGAGGTGAGAATCTCGTATAAGAGAGGGACCATTCGAAATTTTGAATTCCAAAAGTCTTTCACAAATCGAGATAAACAACTTTTGTCTGAAAATTCGCCCCATTCCAGAAGAGGAAATGGGAGATGGATGCTTGGGATTGATCCTATTGTCCTTGACAAGAAACGTGTCTCGATCTCACAACCTCGAGGACGAACACGCGACTGCTCCTGCTGCCGCGACAGTGCTGTGGAAAGAGACGTTGAGGAAGGAGACAAAGAGGAGCAGAGTACTGCTCCTGCGATTTTCAGTGCTTTGACGCCGTGAATTTCTCCATCGAAGAACGTGACTGAAGCTGCTGTTAACGCGAGGAAGAAGAAGCGTGGGTGCTGGGGTTAGATTTTGCACTTGGGTCGGTTGGAGAATTGGAAAAATAGAGGAATTGGAATTGTGTGTTGGGTTGTTTATGGGCTGCTGTATTGTATTGAATTGGAAAAAAATGGTGGGCCAGGAATTAATTGAATTGGTCGGTTGGAATTACATTGTAAAGGCCCAAAGTTGGTCTTTGATTGGGGTTTAAAGGTTAGGTGTAGATTGACTTAGGAAATTAGCCAAATCGAGTCGGTTAGCAAATTCGGCTAAGATTTAAATAAAAATGAATCGATATGATTAATTAGTGAGCTTCTTAATCTCAACGAAATAAAATAATTAACTTAATTATAAACTAACTATTTCAAAAATATAAACTATCTTATAACTAAACTAGTTAACCAAATATTTAAGTAAAACTAAATATTTTTGAGACGATTTTCGAATGTTCCTAAAATATATCAATTATATATATAGATATGTAAAATATAAGTATTGTCTAAAAGTTATAATAACTGACATAATTTATTTAAAATAACTCGCAAACTATTTTCGAAATTTATAAAACTAATTATTTTAGATCGTTTAAAATGGAAGAAGCTTGATGATTAATATATATTGTGGAGGTCCAAAATTGGGTGTCAACAAGGTGAATTCAAAATTAAAGTAGAAAAAAAAAGTAATCAAAACCTAAGAGAACCAAAAAATAAAGAAAGAAAAGGATATAAAAGAAAAACTTAAAATAAAAAAATAAATTAAAACGTGTCACGTAATGATTGATGCGTGATAACATTTGTTTTTAAGAATCTGGCATTGATCAATTCAAAATTATTTGGGGGAGTAATAAGAAACCCTCATAGTTAAAGTGTCTTTTTGAAAATTTGGACAAATTCATGTGTTATTTTATCTTTTCTCTATGTAGTAAAGTTGTATTATAAGTGTCCAAGTGAATTTTTTTATTGCTATAAATGGTAAATATTTTCTTAATATAGCGTATTTATGCAAGTTTCCCTTGTAAAATTAAAGAAGGAACGTTAAAAAATGATTATAATTTGGATTTAATTAGATATTTATAGCTATAATTTGTTTAATTATGATTCATAGCTACACGTTAGAAGAAGGAGAAAGACGAGCGAGATTGGGGGAGGGAGGAGAGAGGCGAGAGAGATACTATTGACTTGTATATTTGATTAATAATTACATCACGGTACAATTAATGCAATTGATTGTATAAAAAAAGCTAGCTACTGGAAGGAGAAAAGGTGAGAGGAAGGAGAGAGGCGAGCGAAATCTAGAGAGAGAGTGGATAGAGGAGAAAGTGATACAATTGATTTATATATCTGATCGATAATTGTATCACAAATACAATTGATCTATACCAAGTGTAATAACACATACAATTGTATCAATATTTTATTTCGTAACCAGTTATACTTATACTCACTTGTTACTTTGTTATTATATTTATGTGTTACAATGTGTGTTTAATTTATGTTTGTATTTATATCATTAGCTGCTACCATTTGTATATATATATATATATTGCAGAGAGAAGAGGAGGCGATCGAGAGAGAGCGAGCAAGGAAATAAAAATTTACTATAACATCTTAATTGTATCTATGAACATGTATTTTATTTTTTTAAATTACAATACTATATATGTTAAAGAATGACAAAAAGTCCCACATCGGTGGTTAATGAGATGGGTAGACTCCTTATAAGGCTTGGGCAATCCTCCTCCCTTTGAGCTAGCTTTTGGGGTGTGAGTTAGGCCTAAGACCTAATTTAACATGGTATCAGAGCATGGCTCGTCTCACCCGATGTTGGGGCTCCCAAAATCAAAATTTCCCACGCATAAGATGCTAAGCACTGGGCGTGATGTGAGATGTTAAAGAATGACAAAAAGTCCCACATCGGTGGTTAATGAGATGGGTGGACTCCTTATAAGGCTTGAACAAGGTATCAGAGCATGGCTCGTCTCACCCGATGTTGGGGCTCCCAAAATCAAAATTTCCCACGCATAAGATGCTAAGCACTGGGCGTGATGTGAGATGTTAAAGAATGACAAAAAGTCCCACATCGGTGGTTAATGAGATGGGTGGACTCCTTATAAGGCTTGGACAATCCTCCTCCCTTTGAGCTAGCTTTTGGGGTGTGAATTCGGCCTAAGACCTAATTTAACAATATCATAAATATATATCACATATTTATCTTACTAGGTGATTTTCCTTAAACGAGAGGATTAAAATGTAGAGTTAGAAACATAACTCATTGAAGGCTGATGCTGATGTTTCCGAATAGTATATATGACTTTGATGGGAAATAAATCACAATTATAATGTGATTATTTACTTTATGAAATAGGATGCTATAAATTTATATCATTTGGATTACTAGTTTATCAACATAACTGAAATTAGGAAAGATAACAGAATGGATACAGAACGAGTGATTTAAAGCTATGCAGAGTGTAGTGAATTATAATTTATTTGAGTAGAAGGTAATTGAATCGATCAATTGCGTCCCTTTCAAACATTTTTGATCATATAATTTTTATAAAACATATTATTCTAGTTTAGTTGGATGCTCGCCAAATTTCAGAATTTTCATTTTCAAATTACTCGTATATTATTTAACATTTCCTACAATTATATTTGAAAATATACATTGGCAGCAAAATTCAGTATGCACCCCAAATATATATTAAATTAGATGGTTGTTGCTGATCAAGAATATAAAAGAGATAATATCAACTTAAAAAATGAGAAAAAAAATAAGAGAGTATTTTCAGTGATTGATAACAAATATTTTTGCCAGGCGAGGCTGGTTGGAGCCTTCGCGAATTTACCCCTGCAATCAGTTTGGTTTGCATTCTTTGTCATTCCTAATTGAGATATACGCAATATATACACTATCATTGTATATGTTGTGTATAAATATGTATATCATATATAAAATATATTTATTTCCTTTATATATATAAATTTTATAAACTATTTTATTTATATATATAAATTTTATGAACTAGATAATCGAATGATTTAGGACCGTAACTATCCCTTTTTTTTTTGTAAAGGTGGGTTTGGATATAAATTTTCCCCATTTATGGATATTTTGTTGTTATTTTAAGCACTCGTAGTGTATTGATGATTTTCCCCACGATTTTAGTGCCGTTAGTCCTATTAACTATTTGTGCATTTAGTTGTATTTTTCGTAATACTTATTTCATATTATTGTCAAAGAACTCGTGAAGACAAATTGTTATTTGTTCATGTTATGATTGTTGGACTGAGAATTGAGATGGCTGGACTTTTTTTATTATAAAGAATTAATTAATTAATTTCCCTTAAGTGTGGTGCTGGATCGGCTTAAGTACTTTTAGATTCTCTAATCAAGTTCAATTGTTAAGGAAAGCTATACTTTATTTCTTAGATGGACATTTTCAATCATTTTTTGATTTATCACTCACTAAATTAATTATATTCGTGTTTTATAAAAAATACCTAGTAAAAAATAATTAAGAAATCATCATAAATCTCTTTTATTTCTTTTTAATTTTTTTTTTTTACCAGTATTTCAATATTGAAGTCTATTATTTTTCAAGTACTCGGGATGGGTCTATCTAATTTCCGAAAATAATAAACTTTAACATCCTTTTAGAGCTTTATGTTAATTAATAAAGTTTTTTATAGCAATAACAATATTCATTAGTCTGTGAATGAAATATATATGAAGAAGTTAGAATAAATGTAAACTGTGTTTTTATGAGGTATAGATTATTTCCAACATTTAACGACAAACAAAAAAGAATTGAGAAAAATTAAATATGTACCAAACAAATGACGACAAATTAACCACGCTTGGTTATTCGATGATATATTATTTTGCAGTTACAACCACAATTTCCACGTTTACCCACTGTTTACAAGGGACAAGGTCAAAACATTTCTTTAACTTATTTTATTATTAATTATATACATTAGATATAATATAGTATATCTCTTTTTAATTTTCACCCATTTTTTAATATTGGAAAAAAGTCAGGTATACAAGTAACCAAGAAGTGTCCTGGAATTTAGTTTTACTCAGGAAATAAATTAAAAGTAGAAATTCTAAGTTGTTTAAGATTTATTATTTAATATTTATTTATTTAAATTATGTTAGTGAAATACAAGAATTTTTGATTTATTAAATAAATTTCGAATCTTTCACTTTGACATATATTATTATTATATTTATTACTTTTATCTCCTTTATTACTTACGTTACGTGGGATCCAGGTGATGTAGACAAACACGATAACATGGACCATTTCCATTATAGCACGTTTATCTATCTTATTATTAAAATAAAATAAAAATATTTATAAATTGACTTGTTTGTCCCTACTTTTTAGTCGATATATACCCTCCACTTTATCTACCTTCATATCAAACACCTTTCAGTGCTTACTAGCTCATTTCCCCAATTTCTGCCTTATTGTTTTTGTGCTTATCCTAAAAAATTAAAATGGGTCAAAAATCAGTTGCTGTTGGGCTAAAGATTCTAATAAATCAGAAGAAGATTTGTCAAAGCAAGGCAATTGCTCCTAATAATGTTTTAATTATGTATAGTTCAAGATTCACCAAAGTCAAACCCATCTTCCACACAAATCCTACTCAATCTATCAGTATTGAACATAATTGTTGCTTCCTCAAATATTGTTTCCTTTGCAACAAGACTTTGAGACTCGACAAAGAAGTTTATATGTACAAGTATGTATATTATACTTTATCCGTTTCAATTTATTTGTTATACTTTCATTTTTTTTTAAATGTGTTTTTTTACTTTTCTTATTATACGATATATTCGCCATGAATGATGGAATTTCTCTTGAAAGTAAAAGGAGGAAGTAAAGCCTATCGATTCACAGTTTACTAACTTACTTGTCAGCTACTCAGACTCGGTATTAAAAAAAAAAGGGCTTTGGACTTAAAATCACTCATTTTTAAAAGTTTGGGAGGGGCACCTAAATTCGTTATTTCTTTATTTCTAACTTTGCAAATGATATTCTTTTTTCTTTTTTTAAATGCCCTTTTAAACCGTGTATCAAGTCAAAATGAGACAAACTATACAAATTGAAACACAAAACCAATCAACAAACTTAATTTCATCGATTTTCTTTATTTTGTTCGTATATCAAATTTTATTAGTGTATCAAAAGTTAGGCCCCATCCCAATTATGTTTACCTAATGTCGGGCCTTCACCTTATATTGTTTACACTCTAACTGGCAAATTTTGGACGTGTGGGGGTGTTAGTGTCCCATACCGTATGGGATTAAACAATGTGCTTAGTCAAAATCCTGACTTCATAAATTAGTTTTTAAGATTGAATTTAGCAAGGTTCATTTCTTTATCATGAAACGTTAATTAATAGTAATGTTTATATTAATTAATGCAGGGGTGATCTTGGATTCTGCAGTGTGGAGTGTAGAAACAGGCAGATTTATTTGGATGAAATGAAAGAACTTGAGACTTATACTAAAAATATGTTACGATCTTTTCGCCGATGTGGAGACGATAACCGCCGGCGGTGTAGTGAGGCTTCGGCTCTACTGGAGGAATACAATCAACGGCGAAATCCCCTAGCATATTCTAAGAAAAATACTCGACCTATATTTACATTATCATAATTCGAATTCGTTTTGCTTTATTCCCAAATTCTTTTATTGGTTACAATAAAATTATTGAAAGAATATAGAGCAAGTATTATTGATCTGACTATTCCATATATGTTTTGGATAAGAAATCTTTGATTAAAAACTAAAGAAATTTTGTTATTTTACGGTACTAGCTATTTAGTGATTTTGTTTTCGAAAATGAGTTGACAAGCATATATTCGAGAAAAGTTATAATTAAAAGTGACAATATGAGCTGTCGAAGATGTTGATGTGGGCGAATAAGTCCATTAAAATCTCCTACGTGACAACAATTGATGACTAGGATGATTTTAACCCATACTTCTATATATCATTATCCAATTTCTATTTCGAACTTTATGTTATTGTATTTTACTTCCTTCGTGTTAATTTGTTTGGTGCAGTTGATTTCGTGAAAGTTTAAAAAGAACAACAAATAAATCTTCAAATTTTATAAATTATTACTTGTGATTTCGTGATATATGTTGAAAGGGCGATATGAGGTAAAAGACTTTTAATTGAGTGATTAGTTTTCGCCAAGTAAAAGTCCTTTTTATATACTAAAATCGTTTAGTATATAAAAATGTCATTTTTATACGGATCAATACATAAATAATGTTAAATAACGAACGGACCTGGAAAGAAACCAATCATCTTCTTTGAGATAAATCACACTAATATCCATTAATACGATGAATATGATGGATCCGAATAGGCGGTATGTTTCGTCTCTAATAAGTGACATGAATATATCAAACGATCTTACCAAAATATCTAAATTGGTAGTTGGAAATATGTGGTTAATTTATATCAAGTTTTCTTAGTCAATAGATACTTTGAAATTTTAAGAGTATGATCATGCATATAGAAATCAATAAAGAAGTAATACATGAGTCAAACATTAAAGCAGTATGTGAATCAAATATAATGTATTCATTTATGTTAATCTACCCAATTTGGCCTATTTTATAATTGATTTAATATGTGGCCCAAATTAATTCAAATTAAATATATTATATGTTATATAAAGAGATAGAATAGTATATATTTTAAAGATAATTATTCAGTAATTAGTAAAAAAATTTGGGAAGAATTGAACAGATTACCTTATGATATATTTTTTAGTCCATTTTGAAGCTGCCCATTTCAAACAAAGTAAATATTAAGGGGGGTTAATTATTTTTCATTTATTAATTTGACCTATTTCAATTTGGTTGAATTCAATTAAAGATCTCCATTTGACAACCCAACAAAGACCTAATAATATTTCTTAGTTCTAATGTGGCCGGTGTTGAAAAAACTTTTGATATATATAGTATATGATGCAATAATTAGGCATAACGTGAGGCATGCTTATTGTTATTCCATCACATGAGCAGTGGCTAGTGCTTTTGCTCTGTGAGATCATAAAAAATGATAGAATATGAATTAAGTCAATATATTCATCACCACGTTTGAGTAGTTATAGAATTTTATTATTTTAACTATTTATGAGTTTACACTTACAAGCACACAATTTTCACGTTCAGACAATATTACAAAAAGGGGACCCAGAAATATTTCTGCAGCTTGTAATTTATTATATTATGACCCACTGGAAAAGTTGAGGAATTCTCCCAACTGTTCTATTTTTATCGAACGTGGGAACTAGATTTAAATATTACAGAAATATGGACATTTTTCTACTATATTAAAAATGTGAGTAGAAAGTGAGGCAGTTTTTTGTCCTTAAAATTGTATTTGAGGGCAGTTTAGACACTTGACAATTGAATGCAATGTGGCTCTAGTCTCTACCCTCAAAGTGATCTGACACGTATCATTTAATCGCTTCACTTTTATATTTTCATCTTCTTCATTTCCGCCACCTATCTCATATTTCCTCTTTCTAAACCCCTCTCTTCTAATAACAAAAAAATAAAATTACTTTCTCCGTTTAAAAAGGAATTATCTTTTTATTTTTATAACATTTTAATTTCAGTTTTATATGTAGCATGTTTAAGGTCACACACAATTAAAAAATAATTTTATATATTTGACATAACTTTAATTTAGTATATAATATTCAAAAATTTATTTATTTTCTTAAATTTCGTGTAAAAGGTATTCATTCCACCAGTACGTCATGCACCTACAGGTGCGGCGATGCCACCGACCGTCGGTCCTCATCCGCCGCTGTGAAAGTGGAGTGAGGCATCAGATCTCTCAGCCAATCAATGGTACCTGCCGTTTGCTTCTATGAGGCTACCGTTGGGATTACCACTGACTTTCTAGCTGATGTAATTAAGTTTTTTTATTATGATGAACTTACTTGTCAATTTTACCTGGAGTAATTGGGTTAACTTTTCTGATTTTATCGATTGTTTTGTTTATTTGTTTACTCTGTATTGAAGTTATGTATTAGTCATATCTAATTCTATGTCAGTATAAGTTTTTGACAATCACACTGGTTGACGTTGATTCCAATTAGTTTATCTACCCTTCAATCAAGATTCGGTAGAATCCATCCTGGTATAGTTGTTAGTTAGAAGAGATTTCGAAAATTCAGATATTTCTATTCAAATTGCCCGAGTTTTCTTCACTCTTCTTTTAGTTCTCTTAATGCTAATTGTGACAATACATCTTTTATTGTATCTCAAATAATGAAAACTTCTCGATATGTTGTTTATGGAGTTGACACTGTGATTTTTGTGAATTGCTAACTTCTACTTTTGATGATTTTCCCCTTTTTAAGTCTTTTGAACTTGTCTACTTTCATTTGTCGATTTGGTACGACTATCTGAGATATTGGATTCAGCTATTTCTTCTTCTACAAATGGGTCGAGCGTGAACCACTTGGAGCTCTCTGGGCTATTTTGGTTACTACTTTTTCCCGTCTCACTCTACTGATGGATTATACGTTTAAATGAGGCGCATATTGAATTGAATTCTAATCGGATGGTTTGACTTGGAGGAAAAACACTATTATTATTTTGGATTTTAGGTTTTAAAGATGTTCTTCCTTGTGGAGTAACCTTTTTATAACATAAGAACCATTTAGCTCCAAATACATCATTTTACTTCTAATTGTTTACCATGGTTTGCTGCTTAACGCAACATAAAAGAAGTATTAATTGGTCTTGGCCATGTAGTCAATCAATTGATTTAGTTTGCTATAAACATATATTTAAGCTATATCGATCATGTGCAGGTCTGGATAGCCAAAAGAAAAGCTCTTCCCTTACTACATGTCGGTCTGGATAGCCAAAAGAAAAGCTCTTCCCTTACTACATGTCGGTGTATAATTTTGATTGCAGGTGATTCAAAAGAAAGCTTATATTTTGGATCTTTGGAAGATAGCTATATGGGTGATATTACCAACTTGAACCAGTAGTTTACATAAGGTATTTTTCCTGCTTCTTTATTTGAGCCTTAAATATATTGAGGTTGTTGGGGTTTATTCAATCTTTAATTTGGTGAAGTTGATTCTTTCAACAAAAAACACCTACTTTCTACCGTCGAATTGCTTCCATTTTGTTTATATATGCATCAGTTCATGTGTACTTCGAGCATATTATATGTATAGATGATTCAAGAGTTTGTATTTTGCGTCAAATAATCTTTTCAAAAGCTGAATTGTAAACGTGAATGATTATTCTGAGTTACAGAGTTGCACTTCCTCTATGTAGATGAGGAGTGTATGATATCCAATATTCTGTTGCCAATGAGAAATACTATTATTTGTTCTTACGTTATAGCATGGTGAAAACTAAGCAGTACTATCATGTTTCTCTATAGTGCTTAGTTCAAGGCCTAATTATGTGTAGGTAGTGAATGGGCAATCAACTTGCTCATCTGTAAACTTCCTCTGTGAAAGCTGTTCATTTTTTTATGACAATAGAATCTGTAGTTGTTCCAGTCAAACAGCCCGCACAACACAAAGGAAAGTTTACACACTAAGCAAGTTCAGTACTTAAATATTTCTGATTTAGTTGGGATGGGAATATGGATGCTATTGTTGGAATTATACTATAAGAATAATTCCTTCCAATACAGTTATCTGTTGGGATTGGCAACTAAACAAATTAAATAGGATATTTTATTTTTTCCAATGAGCATAATATACCAGAAAACAATTGCTTTCTTGCTTCATAATAAGCAACACCAATAAATGGATGAGGCAAATAATACTTGTGGGGAAATAGAAGAGATTATAGACTATATTGAGCAGAGGTTTAAGCAGATCAAGCAGTTTGACATACTTGACTATTATCCATATGATCACCACTTCTTCAAATATGACAAAAATTATAAGAACATGACATCGGAAAGTGCCTTTTGCCAAAGGATTGAAAAAGAGTGTCTTTTGTTGGAGAAGACCCCCTGGCCCTGATCAATGGAGTTGCAACTAGATGAGAAAGGGGTACTTTGTTCTTTAATTTAAGTGCAGATTATATTTTTGGTTTACCATTAATTAATTGTCTTAATTGTATAATATTCCAAAGAAATTATATTGTTCCTAATTTTTCAAATACTATAGCCCATCACTTCTTGTAGTAGAGCCTGTTGGAGAGAAGGAAATGAATTCTTAGAAAACTAGAAGGTGCAAATTCATAGTGCTCTCTTGTGGGAACTATTAAATATCATAGATTTTTCACCTTACGCTTTGTGTTATTATTCATTTACAATTTTTAAGAAATTCTTTTGCTCCCTCTGAAGAATCTACCAAATATTTTGAAGGATATTACCTTCAACCAGTCTTTTTATCAGGACATAACAAGTAATGAATTAGATGAAGTCTAAGTCGAGCTTACTGTTTACTTTCTTCTGCATAAGAGAAAAGCTTTGAGGACTACTATGTGAATACGTATGCTGAGGGCAGAATATAACACTCGTGGGTAGAGAAGGAATATAAACCAAAAGTCATCTTTTACTAATGGAAGAGATCATGAATGTTAAATATTGCATATGCTGAAGGTAATCTAGGATGTACGTAGAGGTAGTTGTGCTTTTTCCCAAATATTTATGTTGATGTCATTTGAAAGTCTGAATTTGGCGTGTCGGTAGAATGCAGAGTCTAAAGATCATCTCTTTGATGACAATGAAGTAATAGCTACTTTCTGCGACTCATTCGTGTATGGATTTCATGTATACTCAGCTAGGTACAGAGCAATAGTTTGCTTTATAAAAATTATTAAGTCTAAATTATCATCCTACCAAAAATAAACAGCATCCAAATTGTTGTGCTATCTAGTATTCCATTAAAAACGCCTTCTTTTATTTTTTGCCTCTTTAAGTTTTTATTGTTTTCATTTTTTGAGACACACACCATGGCATTGTTAATTACTGAAAATGCAGGTAGTGATCAAGCTATTGTCACTTAACATAAATAATTGCGTCACCAAATATGTTACTAGAAAAATAGTACAAGAAAATGTTAGCGTTATCAAGTGTCCAGATATTGCTTGTAAGGCCATAATTAAACTGAAGTTCTGGAGAGAAATTGTTCCTAAGCAAGTGTTGGATCAATTGGAAAATAATGCTCTGTTTTCGGGTTCAATGAAATTGCATTGTCCTTATAAGGACTGTTCAGCTATGTTGGTTTATGATGGGAGTGAGAATGTGATTGACTCTGAGTGTCCTAATTGTCGTCGATTGTTCTGTGCTCAGTGTAATGTCTCGTGGCACGAGGGATTAGAGTGCAAGGATTTTCAGCGTTTGGGCAGATCAAACGATAGAGGGAAGGGAGATGTGATGCTGATGGGAATTGCTAAGAACAAGAAATGGAGGAAATGTCCAAAGTGTAAGTGTTATTTTGAAAAGGGTGATGGCTGCGTGCAACTAACTTGCAGGTATTTTTCTCAATCGTTAATCTCTCTCTCATTCAAGAGTCGTTTGTAATAATTTGTTGTAAGTTGTCGCAATAATAAAATAAGTTTTAAGTTGTTGCAATAATAAAATAAAATTAGGATCGAAGATTTGAAGCTTTTATATTTATTAACCGTTAATATTTATAGATATGTAATGGAGTACATTGGCCAATAGGCCTAACTTCTTCTCAACACTACAAGGCCTACAATTCAGACCAACAAACAGTGAAAACATATGGAAAATAGCTTGAATCTTCTCATCTTTTTCTCATATTCTTATTACATAGAGACCAAACTGACTGGATAATTGGTGCGGTAAACAATGAAAAATGTATATGTTTTTCTCTTAATGTATGTTAAAAAGTGTATATTTATCATTTTACATAGAGGTAGGGAGTAATTGGTTCATAACATGTCTCCACATGATAACTTGAAAGTAAAGTAATAACTATAGTTGGAATGTCAAATTGCTCTTTTTGTGTAACAATATAATGAAGATAGTAACAAAGAATTGATACTCCAATTGAGTTGTGCAAATGATTTTGGGAAATAAGGCAAGAAACAATATACACATTGAACTAACAATATACATAGTATTTATTGAATATACAGTTGAGAAAATTTTGAATCTATGGCAGGTGTGGACATGATTTTTGCTATCGCTGTGGAATGGACCACAAATCTCAACATATTTGTCCGTCAACTTAACTAAAACCCCATTATCGTCGCTCAAGTTTTCTTTCATGCATGCATCTTGTGCTTTCGATGATCGATTTCAAGGCTTCACATATATTGCAAGTTCAGATTATTATTATTCCTTTTAAAGTTTATTTACTTTTTAGAAGTTCGTATTTTTCTCTTAAATTAAAATGATTATTCAAGTGATCATTATTAAGTTTCCTTTGCTTATAAATCTGTAGCATAACTCCTTTTCTGTTCACTTCATTATTTTTCTTTTTTTCTCGATATATTTTTCATCTATTTTTCTAACAAGGCATATGGTAGTTGTGGTTTTGTTTTACATTTCCTTTTGCTATTGGGAACGTTCATTTCTCAACTCAATGGAGTTGCTTAAAAAAAAGTATGAGAACATAATAGTCTTCATACTTGGCGAAAAAGGAATGAGCGGTAGACAATAAAGTTCATATCAAGTAAATAATAAGAATGAGAAATATTTATGGTATTGTATTTAAGAATAATTGGTGTTAGAGTCTCTAGTAGTTCTCTTATCCTTCTCTTCGAATATAAATTTAAGGATATTTGTGTTTGATTTTGAATTTATGTTGGATTTGAACCTTATTCATCAAAAATACTTTGATGGACAAAAATAAGTGAATTTGATCTTTTAACACCCTGGTATTTGATTTGCATTCATTAGATTTGTTTTGAATGCCTAGATATTTAGTTTGCCTTCCTTCTTGATCTTCATAGAGAATTTATAACATTTAATCCACGAGAATTTTTTGCCTTGTTTAATTATGAAAATCCTTATTATAGTTGTAGGTTGAAAGAATTGTGAAAAAGACAACTATTTTTAACCATACTAAAGTCGACATGAAAATATTGATTGGCTCAAGCATGTCAATTGGGTCAAGATGGAAGAGATGACAAACTCTTCTCGACCAATCAAATTGAAACTCTCATGACGATATTTGATTAACTAGAATATGCCACCTCTACTTGGGTGGAACATGTATGATCAGGACAATTTTTAGTGTATGTCTGCTTGCAAGTCAGTGTAATGTCTGTGAAATTCTCATTTGAAGTTTCTGGGGACTAATAATGTGTCATTTGAAGTTTCTGGTGACTAATTATGTGTCATTTAAAGTCAAAGAGTAACTTAACTCTTCAATTGGTATACCATTTAGTCATCTTTATCTTTGTAGAATTTAATTTTCTTCAATATCAACTACAATTATTTTGGAGTCTAATGGTTCCAAATATATGTGTTTTCCTTCATATAAACTCAATTTATCAATTTCATCCAAAACACACATTTTTTCTCAACCAATTGTCACACACTAATTTCTACACAATTGCAACATTTCACTCTCTACCACATTCAACTTTTAAATCATCAAACTCTTTAGCAATTAGATTTTCTCCCAAGAGACCAAAGTCACTTTCCTCTGTTGGTCAGTATTGCCCCATAAGCTAGAAGGTATAGGGATTATTTATGGGGCAAATTTATTGCATCATCAAATGTGTTGAGTTTCACTTTGGTGAGGATTATGCAAAGACAATATTGTTGTCTATTTTTTTCTGGTCATGATCAGAGTACACTCAATTCAATTCTTTTCTCACTCGATGTTAGGTTCCTATATTATTTTATACACATTTTAATTGTCAGACCTACACATACTGAGACGTTACCATCTACATCAGTAGGTGACATGACAATTTATTTCATTATGTATATGATTTTGAATTTTTTTAACTTTCAAGCTAGTTTTTTTGGTTAAATTATACGTTGATATCATTTTCTTATTAATGTCAGTCACCATATAGCCACTATATTTGAGCAAAAGATGCATAAAGATGAAAGAAGCTTCTCCACAAAACTCAAAAATTGAACCTCTACTTTATTGAGCGCTTTAATTTTGAATAAAGAGTTGATCAATACTCATTACGAAAAGCTAAAAGATAAGAACATTCAAAATCGTAAAGTTAGATCCTATTAAAACAAAATAAAGTTGATGTTTGAAACCATTCTATATGTCAATAATCCACATAGTGATGTTGATGATGATGTTTGTTCTTAAATAATTGCATTCAAAACTCTATGAGGGCCCTCACTTGACTCTTTATTTCTTTTCATTTTAAAGAACCAATTTCATTGATGTCATGTTCCACAATTTAAGATATCATGTTTCAAACTACTCTTCTTTTGATCACCTTTTATATCTGAAGCCTACTTTATTTGGATCTCATTATATTTAAAGGAGACAAGAGTCTTAACTTAATTGATAAAGTTGTCTCTGTGTTATCAAAAAGTCTCTTGTGATTCAACTTTTCACATACCCTATATACAGTATAAGCTTAATGCACCAGACTTCCCTTTTTACTCTCTGGTGAAATAAAAAAAAAAAAATTCAACATTTTCCACTTGATTCAACATTTCAATCCGAACAATATTCTTCTCTTGAAGTCCTTTAATTATTACTACTTCATTTTTAATAAATAAAAAAAACCTCTATTAATTTAGAAGATTTCTTTTTCTAATATCATCTTTACTACTCCAAGAAGGTACATAATTACTACTAATTACTCTTTCAAAGAAAAGATTATGGGTAATTTGGTTAAGTAGTCCCTATGATTAATGGTATTAAACTGTTTTTCAATTGATGTGTCAAACTATATAGGGAAAAAGACAGTGGAACAAGATCTCTGTTGGTATCTATCTATATTTCTTTTTCTTCTTATTTAAATGGAAATGAGACCTGGCCGACCATGTCTCATTGTCACAGTATACACCTCACGTGCTTTCTCTGACTTTGTGTTAATATATAAAAATAAAATAAAATGTCATTCCCTAATTGAGAATTGATCTAATATTACATAAATTAAATTATTTACCTAATGAGTGAAAATTAAATTATTTACCTAAAGAAATAAGAATTAATTTCCACTTAAAGTATTTTTATTATTCTTTGTCCAAGTAAATGATACTTTTTCTGTTTCAATTTATTTGATCTAATTTTCTTTTTAGTCTGTTTTAAAAAAATATCTTTTTCTTTTTAGCATTGTTTTACCATAAATTTTGATATATTTAATCATTCAATTTAAAAGATTTACTTACTATCTTAATTTTTTTATCAAGTTAAAATAGGTCACTTAATTCAAAACAAAGTGTGTAATATCAAAGTAAGTTTTTGAAAAGAAAAGAAAGTAACTTACAGCTTGTGTCATAAAAAAAGAAACACGTCAATAAATTTCAAAGTTAATACTGACTTCTCTTATTCTTTGTAAAGGACGGGGACACTTGTTGTCTCTTTGAAATAAAGAAAAAATGCAAAGGCGTTATGGGTTCCACATAATTCAACTCCAACATAAAATTCCCTATCAACACAAGAGAAATGAGAGGCTGTTAAATTCCAAGCAAAACACCAAGCCCCCACTGTTGCAAATCTCAAGAATTCATATTAAAAATACTACTATATAGAATCCCAAATAAGTTAAAATCACTAACTTTTTAATGTAAATTATTGTGTATTATATTGTCCTCAACTCCTCCTACCAAATAAAATAGAAGTGAATTAAATATAAATAATGATAGTAGAAGATTTGTAATAAAGCTTTTAACTTCATTAGTTCATTTACAATCAAAGAATAAGATATAAGGAATGAAATTGTTTATCTCTTAATCATAAATTATCTTATACAACATGAATCTAAATCAGTCGGTCTCTGATATAGGTATAAATCATTGAATAGAAACCCTAAAAAAAAAGCTTCATTTGTATAGTTAATTATGATTATAATTAAAATATATTTTAAAATGTTAATACAAATTCTAATAATTTGAATACGAAGAAGTATAAGATATGAGTATTTTAAAAATGATGAGTTAAGTTGGGTCCAGTATATCCATCCACTCATTTTCTCCAGCTCAGTCGTGTGTGTACTAAAACTACCACGCTTCCCTTTCTTTCACTATAACCACTTGCACTTTCACTCTTCTTCTTCTTATGAAACTTCACTCCATTGCCGCCTATTTTCTGCTCAATTGACACCTCTTTCATGGCGTTTTCTTCATTTCTTTTCTTTTGTCTTTCGTTTTTAGTATTCACTGGTTCAGTTTCATCAACTGCAAATGACCCAATTAGAACTTTCATAGTTCACGTCCAACATGATGCTAAACCTTCCATATTTCCGACCCATGAGAACTGGTACGAGTCCGCTCTAAGATCTCTTTCTGCGGATACCCAATCGTTAGAAATTGGTGAAGCTGCTGCTAATCGCATTATTCACACTTATAGTAATGTATTTCATGGGTTTTCTGTTAAATTGTCGACTTTGGATGCTCAGAAGCTTGAGGATTTTAATGGGGTTTTGGCTGTCATTCCTGAACAAGTTAGGCATGTTCAAACAACGAGATCCCCTGAATTTCTTGGATTGAGTAGTGCAGACAGTGCTGGGTTGCTCAAGGAATCAGATTATGGGTCCGACCTTGTTATTGGAGTAATTGATACTGGGATCTGGCCTGAGAGGAAGAGCTTCCATGATCGTGATCTTGGTCCAGTTCCGGCAAAATGGAAAGGGGAGTGTGTGGCTGGCAGAGACTTTCCGGTGACTTCATGCAATCGGAAATTGATTGGAGCGAGATATTTTTCCAGTGGGTATGAGGCTACAAATGGGAAAATGAATGAAACTAAGGAGTTTCGATCTCCCAGAGACTCGGATGGTCATGGAACTCATACAGCTTCAATTGCGGCAGGGAGGTACGTATTTCCGGCGTCTACTCTTGGTTACGCTCGTGGTGTTGCTGCTGGGATGGCTCCAAAGGCTCGTCTAGCTGCTTACAAAGTTTGCTGGTCTTCAGGCTGCTACGACGCTGACATCCTGGCTGCATTTGACGCCGCCGTTGCTGATGGTGTCCATGTCATATCCCTTAGCGTTGGCGGAGTTGTTGTTCCCTATAACCTCGACGCAATCGCCATTGCCGCCTTTGCTGCAACCGATGCCGGAATCTTCGTCTCTGCTTCCGCCGGAAACGGTGGACCTGGAGGCCTCACAGTAACCAATGTCGCTCCTTGGGTCACCAATGTTGGTGCCGGAACAATTGACCGTGATTTTCCTGCTGACGTCAAACTTGGAAATGGTAAGATAATTCCTGGAGTGAGCATATACGGTGGCCCGGCGTTAACTCCCCATCGACTTTACCCCTTAATTTACGCCGGAAGTGAAGGTAGCGATGGGTATTCGTCTTCACTGTGTTTAGAAGGTTCATTAAACCCAAATTATGTACAGGGAAAAATCGTATTGTGTGACAGAGGCGTCAATTCGAGAGCTGCAAAAGGCTTAGTGGTGAAGAAAGCTGGTGGAATGGGGATGATAATAGCCAATGGAGTATTCGATGGTGAAGGTTTAGTAGCTGATAGCCACGTGTTACCAGCGACGGCAGTTGGAGCTTCTGCCGGTGATGAGATAAGGAAGTACATATCGGTAGCATCAAAGTCCAAGTCACCGCCAACGGCGACCATTTTATTCAGAGGTACTCTTCTAAATGTGCGGCCAGCACCAGTAGTGGCATCATTTTCAGCCCGAGGACCGAACCCAGAGTCACCCGAAATTCTGAAGCCCGACGTGATTGCACCTGGAGTGAACATCCTTGCAGCTTGGCCCGATGGTGTTGCACCCAGTGGGCTTCCATGGGATACGCGTCGAACAGAGTTCAACATTTTATCAGGAACCTCCATGGCTTGCCCACATGTATCTGGACTAGGAGCATTGTTGAAAGCAGCTCATCCGGGATGGAGCCCAGCAGCTATAAGATCAGCATTGATGACAACTGCCTATACAGTGGATAATAGGGGACAAATTATGATGGATGAATCAACTCGAAATTCGTCGACTGTGATGGATTTTGGAGCAGGACATGTGCACCCTCAAAAGGCAATGGACCCTGGTTTGATTTACGACCTAACTTCCTATGACTACGTCGATTTCCTCTGCAATTCCAATTACACAACCAAGAATATTCAAGTAGTTACAAGGAAGTATTCAGATTGTAGCAAGGCAAAAAGAGCAGGCCATGTGGGGAATTTGAATTACCCTTCGCTTTCAGCAGTGTTCCAACAATATGGAACGCACAAGTTGTCCACACATTTCATTAGGACTGTGACAAACGTCGGAGATCCCAATTCAGTGTACCACGTGATTGTGAAACCACCGAGGGGTATGGTGGTGACGGTGGAGCCAGAGAAGCTGACGTTTAGAAGAGTTGGACAGAAGCTTAATTTTCTGGTGAGAGTACAAGCAGAGGCACTAAAGCTATCACCAGGGAGTTCCATAGTGAAAAGTGGCTCAATAGTGTGGTCAGATGGGAAGCATGAAGTGAGAAGTCCAATAGTTGTAACAATGCAGGAGCCTCTTTGATGAAGAAACGCTTGGGAATTAAGTGTTCTTCGTGCTACCGAATCTGGATAACAGTATATGTATAACAATATGTGGATCTATCTCTGTTGATAAGCAACTACAATGTTTAATATGTATGTTGATAAGGATGTTTGTAAAGGTGAAGAAGAGTTGGGAGTTGGTTGTTTGCTTTCAGCCATGAAGTTTTGGCTGCGTTTGTCTAGAGTTTTGATGAAGCATATATCGTATCTTATGTTTGGTTTCTTTATAGCAATATATTGATGACGTTGAAAAAACCTTTGTACAAATGTTGGATGTTGCATTATGTTGAGGGTGAGAGTTGAAATTGAACATATAACCTAAGGAGTTGCAATATAAAATTGGGGCTATGTTCTTCTTGCTTCATAATATAGGTTTCGGGTTTGAGCAGAGAGAGAGAGGGCACAAAAGATCGAGAGAGCTAGACCGAGTACATTAGTATCAGGTCCATCATGTGCACACCATTATTTACGTTTAACTACTTTTCGAGACATATTTGTGGATGACCCTTGAATAATAGCAATGTCAATTGCCTCGAAGAATTAAAATTAGGATTTCGCTTCTAGTTTCTTAAAAGATACTTAAAAAGAATAGGCAGGAAAGAAAGTGGATGGGGGTGATTCATTTTGACTGCTTTTTTGGGTGGATTGAGAGTAAAAAGCATATTAAAGAGATTTTGGTCAATGCAAAGTTGGGTTAGGTGATGTGTGAGTGCTTTTGCACTGCTGCAAAGTAAAAAATAAGAGTTAGTATAGTATAAGATGAGCTTTTAGAAGAAAACAAAGACATTGGCATGGGCAAAATAGGACAATGCTTAGGACAAAAAAATAATCATGTACTACTTTGGCAAAATTCTGAGTCGTGCAAGCCAATTATGTTCAAAAGCGACAAAACCATAGTCATTAGAGTGGTCTCTTTGATGTTCGTCCATTACTAAGGGACCACTTGATTGGTGGGATCAAAATGATTATTTCGAGATAAAATGTAGGATTGATTATAAGTATTAATTACTCTCAAATGATGAAATTAACCATCCCATATAAAAGACTATAAATAATTTCATAGAAGATTATGATATTCTTGTTTGTTCCATTTCACCAATGAAATGACCCCGAGTTGTTTATTAATCCAGCTATAATAGCACATTTTTAAATTAATTAGATGTTTCTTTTGGGACAAATATCACCCACCATTCATAATAATTTGTTTAGGTGAGTTAGCGTTGATATTGTCATAGGCCATATAATTACCTTGTGTTACAAAGTTGGATGGGAAATGATTCATTACTCTATTTGTTTCTAAACTTTATATGCCGACAAGTAAAAAAGGAGTAGTCGTATCGATCTACGCTGCTAAGACTATTTTAAAATGTTGCTGGATAGGTAGGTGTTGAATCCTTTAATAGTAGTGCATTTTTGGAAATCTGATACAGATACAACAACATTTTTGAAGAGTCGAGTAAATTATTAAGTAGAATTTTTATGCAACAGGCCTAACTTCAGCAAAGAAATGTGGAAGGCCACAACGGTGAACTAATAGTCCAATTGGAGTGGGCCGATTATTCTGTAAACTTAGGCCCACATGAATAACTAACATGGGAAGCACAACTAAATCCGTTATGGCCCAAGCCCAGATAAAATGGGGATTAAATTTGAATATAATGTTACTCATTAATTTCTTCCCATGATAAATAGATAACTACAGAAATTGTTGTTAGTGTCACAAATGTTTAGTAAATAACTGATTTTATTTTCTTACAACATATGAACTTTTTAAACCACGGCTTAGAGATCATTTTTTATGAATTGAAAATCTTATGACAAAATGTTAAATCAAAGTGTGAAACCTATAAGTTACTACAAAGTTAGATGATATCCTAATATAAATCAGTTAAATATTAGACACGAGTTTAATTTTATCGGAAAGAAAATAGGAACCAAATCTAAATAAAGATATAAAAATGTTAAGTCCTTAAGTTTATGACATGTCAAAACTAAAATCAGAATTATCATGTTCATATGGACAACAAATTATTGTAAGTGGTCCATGAAGAGTACAAAAGAACAGTGAAATTTCCAAATATTCTAATAGATAAATATCTCCATTATATATCTTTATGAAATCGAAATATTATTATAGTTTCTACTAGGGCAACAACTTGATGTTTTTTCCTCCTTTTTATCTTGGAAGGGGCCGAAGGAGTAAAGAATATAATGTGAAAGATACACTACGAAATAAATGGCAATCACTTTCACTTTATTTCTTAAAAAACTTTTAAAATAAACATTGTATCTACACTATAAGATTTGTGTTAAGAATAAAAAAAATAAACATTGTATCTACATTGTGTAAGATTCACGTTATATAGGATCGAAAGTGAATAAAATGTTTTAAATATATTCCATTGGACAAGTGGTAATTTAGAGAAATTGATCATCTACCCAACAAGAAAAGTTTAGCTAATTTCCAACTTGCACCATTAACAACTAATTAATTCTTAAATTTCACTTATCCAAAAAAAAAAATATATGCATGATATGCTTCTGAAATCATAGGGTTGACAATAAGGCAGGGCAAATGGGGGTCAAAATCTTAGCGGGTTAAAATAGCCCAGCCCAAACCACGTCTCGCCCAATTTACATTTCAATGAAATCAAACTCTCACTAATAAAGTTAAATTCAGATAATCAATTAATGACATTGTTAAAATTCTCTTAGAAATATATACAAAAATCAGTTGGCCACTTGTCTTTTAACCTTATTGCCACTAATTTGACCTTGTTAATTTTGTTTCAGATATATATGTCCAATATAGTCCTGCTACATTTATTATTGGTCCTTTGAACATTTCATCACTGCATGTGTATTTTAGTTTAGAGGTAAAAGTTTTTTGTTGACAATATAAATTGTGGCTATTATTTCTCTCCAACAAATAACAAATTAATAAATATTTTTAGGAAAAAATATATGTCACTGCCTAGCCACCTTCCACTTGGGGACACATGCATATTCATTAAAATGCGGACAATCAATTTGATGATAAATAATGTTTTCTAAATTTTAATACTTGTATATTGTTGGCAATAACAATAATAATAATGAGTAACATATTTAGTGGAATATAATATATCTATTTTTCTACCTCATAAGACTATGAATGATGTTTCCGAAGAAAAAACTAGGAAGTTGTAGACCCAATATTAACATGGCAACTCGTAAAAAATAACACTCTCTTCGTAATGAGGCATCTTTTATATTTTGAGATTTAAATAAATTTATTTTCTATCTTATATTTTCTATATAATCTTTTAAATAAATAAATTTGTCAATTATTATGACTTATAGTACATTTTATGTTGTTTATAAATATATAAATTTTATTTCAAAAAAATGAAATTTCGAATAAAATTTTTAATTAAATTTAAATTATTTGACTCTCAAAAAATGAAAAATATGATATAAATTAAGATGAATGAAGTAATTAAAATTTGGATAATAACGCTTTTGTGTACACAACGTGACTTGTTTTTAGCGGCCCTCTCAAACACGATCAAAAGAATATTTTGGTGACTGATACAAGAAAAAAATTCCATTACCTTACGTGTGTAATGATTTTCAAGAATTGGTGTGCATAGTACAGAAACAACTTGCTATATTATTTTTGTTTTTTATAACTATAAGTAACAATCATGTCTGCCAAAATTATGCCTAGATGCATTGAACAAATTTATAAATAATTTTCTCCCATATATTATTAATTAACTGATTTTTTTATCACTGGCGAATATGAAATTGTCCTCTTATGTTGATCGACATATTTTCGTCCAAGAATCTTCCCTTCCTTTGCTTCATTCTACCGTTAGCGGGGAAGCTAGAATTTTATTCTGATAAAAGGTTTGACAAAACTCAATAATTCTGGTACTCATTAATTTAATAGAGCCCTAGTAAGCTATATTTTTCGAATCAAGAACGTAAAAACTTAAAATTTTAAATTTCAGCTTATTGTGCTAGATTGCTTTTTCTTTTTATATTCTAGATATATAATATAAATACATATAAAGCTACTTTCTGACCTCATATTGGAAGTAAAAGGTACGTTAGCTTATGCAAAATATAACAAAATTTAGCAACAAACTGTACGTCTGTGTACCAAATACGAACAGACTGTACGTTTTTTCTAATGTAATATGTACCAATAATTCACATTATGGCTCTTGTTGTTCTCTAACGTCCCATCTTATATATTCATGCCGACATATTTTGTCGTATAAGAAATGTAATTTTGTATATATGAAACTTCTTTTATAGTTTTTCACTATTTTTTCAAGGTGATTTAAGATGTTAAATCTTGTAAAGTTGAAAAAATAACAGTAATACGATAAGATCTAGAGAAGAAAAAAAAAACAGTAAAGGCCACATATATAGTTGAATATATTATTATATTGTGTTTCAAGAAGCAGCTAAAGTTAATTGTGTGAGATTTTTATTATTTTACAAATCAGTAAATTTAAATATTCTAATACCTTTGCGTCTAAAAATTTTGAATCGACTGAACAAGCATTCAACACAAGAATTGAAGACGATTACTTACAAGTTACGTGTATGTTGCTATGGATATGGTTCATTATTAGTGTTGTTGGCCTTGATCTTCTAAATAGATATAAGTCAACTATGTTATTTTAAGAAATTAATGCCCATCTATTATTTGGCATATGGTTCTCTTGAACTTAAATTCACTAGATTTAATACTAGGATAAATCCTTTTATTTTTGCTTTGTTATAATTTTCTATTCACTATCACATGTTTTTACTAATTTATTACTTTCTTCATCACATATTAGCTGTTCATTTTTTTCTTTACATGCTTCGAAAAATTACAAAAATAAAAAGAATAGTTTTATCAATATACCCCTAAAAAACTTCTTTAAAACTTTACAAACTTGTTTCATTTTTCTAAAAAAAAAATAGTAAGGAAAGGGAGAATTTAATTAATTATAACTTTGATTTTGTAAATTGATAAATAATTTGGAACAACTATTTTTAAAAATATGGATAACTAACATGTAAGGGAGAGAATAATTCACTATCATCTTATTCATTTTATTTAATCATATGCTAAGTAACTATAAATATGAGCCTTTAATCCTCATATTTGTGCACACTAACAACTACAATGTGCATATAATTAAAAGAAGGTTGGTAATGTATAAAAGAGAGTATTAGATTGTTAAGGGAAGCTCATATAAGTGGTGAAGCTTAATTTGGATTTAATAATTAGTCTATAGTTTGTTCTAGTCATACAATATTAGTGATCCGTTATTTTCTAGATAAAATATGTCCAGAGTAAATACTAAATTTTGTTGGAGTGAACTTGAACTCTAATACTTTCTCTTTTTTTATATATATATAATAATATACTTTTCATATTATCTATGCCTCTTTCTTCTAAATTTTAAGCTTCTTTATCATTTTAGAAATACATTGAACCATTATCTAGTGCTACGTTTGTTGAACAAACAAAGACGAAAAGCCTGCAGAGTGCAGAGTACGTGGGAATTAAGCAGGGTGGCGTGTTGTGCATAAAGTAGTGTACAAACAGACAATGCAAGACGCACTCATCAACCAAACGCCCATAAATTGAAGAGTGGCGACCATTTTACTTATCGTCCTTATATAATTCAAAATAAAATATAAATAACTTTTGTTTTGATTTTTATCTTTATTTACAAATATAGTGATAATTTACTCAAATTATACTTTATTTAAAATTTTTTTCAGTACAAAATAAAATAATGATAAAAAAAAATTCATTGGGATTGATTTACAAACCGTCTCAACGGCTGAAGATGAGGCATGAAATGTAGTCATTTAACATATATAGCTCGTGTTTCGGGTCATCAAGAAAGGCGTGCCCTTTCCTTTATATCTCCTTTTTTGTTGATATAGTGCCTTCCTTTTTTTTTGTCACATCCTCATTTTAATTTCCATCTTAATATTTAAATGTATGATATACTAAAAGGAATAAACGTAATAAATATGTTATTATCCTACGATAATTAATCTATAATTTCCATATTTATCTCATCAAACTATTAATTTGGCACTAATTGAGCTAAATCATCCCAAAAATATCTTTCTCATTTTCAACTAGTGTTTAACTTGAGACTGTTTCCCCTGCCTAAAATGAAAACTTACAAATATGGCAATAATTCAACTTTAAATGATTATAATTTCAACCAATAGAATAGGATAAGGTAAATAATTTTATCGTATACATAAGGTCTTTTCCGCGTTTACAGAAGATGCTCCCCCCTTACCCCTTTCTTTCCTGACTTGTTTTTATATGTATGTCAGCCAATGCACGACCAATATTTTCAACCCCAAGACTCAAATACTACGTACTTACTCGTTTATTTTTATTTGTTTATTATATTAAAATTAATATTTTTTATATCTATATAATTAGAAAAATTATTTTAAAATATCACTTAGTTATTTTCGATACTGCATATATTAAATTTAAAAAGTGATATCATCATATTCATTACATCTTAATAAATATGTCAAGCTAATATATATATAATAAATAAAAATGAACAAAGATAGTAATACTCTCCACTTTTACTTTCTTCCAAAAAAAAAAAAAACCTTCTGCATTCGGTCGTACCACACCTACAAGTATTATAGAGTTAGTTTATTAAATAATTGAATATTCATATAAATGGTTGGTAAAGAAAATAATGTTCTCCTTTGAATGAATAATGTTCAATAAAAACATGATCAAACTAGTACTGGAAGCGGACGAAGGGGGAGATTCTAGAACGCAAAAAGAAAAAATAAAAGAATAAACAAGGACCGTACGAGGAAAAAGGATCAGACAAATTAGGACAGGAAACCTAAATAGGCCACAAAAATATAAAAGTGACCAAAATAAGCCACTACTTTAGGAAGTAACTAAAATAGGCTTAGTGGAAGAAAAAATTCCACTTTATCTAATATTCTAAACGTTTTCCGTTAGTCCCATAACGTGTATATTTTAATATATAACGGAACTATTTCCTACACTTTATAAAATGGAACTATTTCTTATAAAATGGAACTTTATAAAGTGGAACTTTTTCTTACACTTTATAAAGTGGAAGAAAATTTTTTGTTTTACAAAGAGGAATATTTTTCACGTTTTTATCTCTTTATGAAGCTTTTGCAGTGTTTGTCATACAATTATATTGATTTGACATATCATAAAAACGGAAAAAATTATTACACTATGTATTTTTATTTTTTTATTCTGAAAAATCTTTCAATATCTATTTAAGGAGGACGTTCAAACATTAACTGGTAGCACCTACAACATACTTTCTATATTTGTTCATTTCAATCTCAAAAAAAAAATGTCTTCTAAATCGCGCAACGTCTGAATTTTTTCAACCCTCTTCAATCAAAAATAATTATATATAATTTTAATTAACCTGACTTATAAAAAGACTTTTTATTCAAATAATAAAATACACCTAAACTTCTTTGAAAAGAAATTCTTACCCACTTAAATTTTGCGAGTGATTCTTTAACCTTATATACATATTTAAAGTGAAATTAATAGCCTTGAACTTTCAAAACCGATCTAAATATATATGCCCTCTTTAACATAAGAAAATGAAATAGTAGTAATTTGTCGAGTTGGGAACCTAAATAGGCCACAAAAACATAAAAGTGACCAAAATAAGCCACTATTTTAGAAAGTAACTAAAATAGGCTTAGTGGAAGAAAAAATTCCACTTTATCTAATATTCTAAACGTTTTCCGTTAGTCTCATAACGTGTATATTTTAATATATAACGGAACTATTTCCTACACTTTATAAAATGGAACTATTTCTTACACTTTATAAAGTGTAAGAAATAGTTCCATTTTATAAAGTGTAGGAAATAGTTCCGTTATATATTAAAATATACACGTTATGAGACTAACGGAAAACGTTTAGAATATTAGATAAAGTGGAATTTTTTCTTCCACTAAGCCTATTTTAGTTACTTTCTAAAATAGTGGCTTATTTTGGTCACTTTTATGTTTTTGTGGCCTATTTAGGTTCCCAACTCGACAAATTACTACTATTTCATTTTCTTATGTTAAAGAGGGCATATATATTTAGATCGGTTTTGAAAGTTCAAGGCTATTAATTTCACTTTAAATATGTATATAAGGTTAAAGAATCACTCGCAAAATTTAAGTGGGTAAGAATTTCTTTTCAAAGAAGTTTAGGTGTATTTTATTATTTGAATAAAAAGTCTTTTTATAAGTCAGGTTAATTAAAATTATATATAATTATTTTTGATTGAAGAGGGTTGAAAAAATTCAGACGTTGCGCGATATAATCCACGTCATTACGTACGTGCATGACACAGGCACATATTCGTAAATAGTATTACTGTACTAAATACAATTGACCATTTAGTACTTGATGACAGATTGATAATACGATACATTTCAACACGTGCTTCTTCATGGCATTAACAAGTGGGAATAATCAAGCTACATTTACAATTTACCCAAAGTAAAACAAACATACATTTATATCGCACAAATATAATTTAATGTACTATTTGTGAAAGAATTTTTTATAGGAATAAGTTATTTTTAAGATCTAATTACAATTATTTAGAATACTTACACTTAATTGCAAGATATAACAAAATATTATCATTATAATTAAATAATAGGGGAAAAAATGAGAGATGGGTTTTGCGAAATTTCGAATTGAAACTCAAAGAAAAACATAAACAATAAGTTGTTTTTATTTTGTATGTCGAATATATATTATTTTTATGTCCAATACATACAGTGACATACCCACAACGTACAAAATATATACAAGCAACATATAAAATACGTACAACATAATTGTATATTGTTTTATTTGTTTTTAGCAAATTATATATTATTACCAAATTTAAAAAAAAAATGGGAAGAATTAGTGTTGCTTTTTAAAAATAAAATAGATTATTCCGCTAATTAAGGTAAATTTATCCTTAATTTTTGTATATGTAAGTAAAAGTTGGCCGTCCATCCTTGAAATGGCAAATCTATTTCAAAGTCCAATCACCGATACGGTAAAAGCTATGAATAAGTTTAGGTAATTGAAGAAAAGTAGATGTTGGTTCATTCGGTCAAATTTGGTTATATTCTATGTATCTACTCCACAAGTTGGTAATATTGCTAAAAAAAGAAAGTTGTAGCGTTAACCTACCACGGTGGAAAAGTCTTAATCAAGTCTTGTGCCCAACATGATCCCTCTTTTGATGATTTTTTTTTCCATTCGGTGTTTAGTATTTATATTAAAGTTTAATTAAATTTAAATTTACGTCGAAAAATCGCTTCATAATAAATATAACTCTCCAGTGAGATAAAACATTCGATTAAGGATGAAGAAACACTCATCACTCCACCATAACGATGAAACCATCGTTGGTCCCTACCCATTGTTGAATGTCTTGGCTACTCTAAAACATTCTAATATTATTGATGTATGACACTCTACCCTCTAGAACATTTACACACCAACTTTCATGTTCTAGTTAAATGAGATTGTAATATTATAGGTATAATACATAAACATAACCCTTAACTTGGCTTCAATGGACAACTATGTCTTTTAATTTTGAGTGTGCACAAGTTGACACTTAAACTTGTATAAAATTGAACAAGTAGACACACTTATCCTACATGGTATATTACACATAGGACGCCACGTAGGACACAAAATTGTCATGTAGGACAAATGTGTCTATTTGTTCAATTTTATACAAGTTTAAGTGTCTACCTGTGCACATCTAAAGGTCATAATTGTCAACTGACGTCAAGTTAAGGGTCATATTTATGTATCGTAATAATGTTCGATAAATATATATTTTAATATATCAAATATAATACTCTACATAAAACTAAGTGTTTTTATATGTAATTAATATGTGTTATTTGTATATTGATCGGTGATTGTAATTATTATTAGCCGGCCAACACATTACACATATAACCTTTTTTTGTCAAATTACTAAAATCAATTTATTTCGATAAGATTTTTTTAAAGGGTTTTACGGAAATTTATTGTGAAAGAATAGCAGTTCATGTTTGGTTGAGTCATCAAATATGTGTTTTTGCTAATATTTTAAACGGAAAAGGGTCAAAAATACTCCTGAAGTACAAGAAAAGGTCTAAAAATACTTTCCATCCATCTTTTGGTTTAAAAATACCCTTCTACTCATCTTTTTGGTCTAAAATTGTCATTCCATCCACCTTTTTGCTCACTTATACCCTTACAACTAACAACCCTACTCTTTTTTTTTTAAATACTTATTATGTGTCATTTTCTTATTGAATGAAATAAAAATCCATCTCTATTAACTTTTTTCCATAATTTATCTAAATCAAAACAATATATCTTTTCAAGATCCAAAAAATATTTTTTTTTAAATCTAGTAATTTCTATTTTCTATAGCTTTTTTCCAAAAAAATTAATTGTTTTAGATAATTAAAATATTTTAAAATACTAGTCATGCCACAATTACAGGGGCATAATATATTAATATAAATCCTATAAAAATGTCTATCTTTTTTTTTCTTTTTATAAAAAAGATCATTTAATTTTTTTGACTAATAATCTTGTCGTCCGCGTCATTAGTGATCAAATCTTGGACTAGTGCACCAACTGGAACAACTTTTTTTTAGGATTTATATTAATATATTATGTCTCTGTAATTGTGGCATGACTAATATTTTTTAAAATATTTTAATTATCTAAAACAATTTATTTTTTTTGGAAAAAAGCTATAGAAATTACTAGATTTTTTAAAAAAAAGAAAAAGTTTGGATCTTGAAAAGATATATTGTTTTGATTTGGATAAACTATGGGGGGAAATTAATAGAGGTGGATTTTTATTTCATTCAATAAGAAAATGACACATAATAAGTAATTAAAGAAAAGAGAGAGGGTTGTTAGTTGTAAGGGTATAAGTGAGCAAAAAGGTGGATGGAAGGGTAATTTTAGACCAAAAAGATTAGTAGAAGGGTATTTTTAGTCCAAAAGATGGATGAAGGGAGTTTTTAGACCTTTTCCTATACTTCAGGGGTATTTTTGGCCCTTTTCCGTATTTTAAAAGAATATATGTGAGTGTTAAATTATGAAAGAAAATAACTACTTATTTTAATTTGTTATATATGAATTTTTAATTGGATAATTTTGTCCTAAAAATGAAAGTATTTTGTTTTTGGGAGAAATTATTTTTTTCAGCTTGTGCTTGAAAGTAGGGGTGTGCACTATTCGGATTAAACCGAATAACCAAACCAAATCGAACCGAATTTTTATTTGGATTGATTTTTTGGTTTTTCGGATTGGTTTTGGATTAATAAATTACTTTGTTTGGTTTCGAATTTTAAAAATTAAAAACCGAAAAACCTAAAAAAATCGATATATATATATATAATGTTTAGGCTTAGAATTAAGTTGGAGTTAACCACTTTTGTCCCTTTTTGGTTATTGTCTTTCATGATGATTTATGTTTATATTTTTATGTTTGAATTTACATCTATAATAGGTATACTTATAAGTATTGTATTTTAAGTTTTACTTATGATTTATATTAGAAAGTATATTTAAGGGATTAAATATTATTACTTTGGTTGTATATGTTATTAATTATTGACATAACCGAATAACCAAATCGAATAGAGGAAAACCAAACCAAATCAAATTATTTTGGATCGGATTGGGTTACACTTTTACAAAACCAAAAATCGAAAATCCAAACCGAATAGTTTAAAATCAAATCGAAAAACTGAATGCACACCCCTACGTACTTGAAAGACAAAAAACAAACGAATTACTGCTATATTCAAAAATAGTTAGCTCTTGTATTTAACACATAATTTTGAAGTTTAAACTCGAACGATTGCGTCTCTCAAGTCAAAGTTTTTGAAAATACATTTTATTTGATTTATATTTTTTTTTAAGTTTTGAAAATTAAATTAGATTTTATAATCAAACAAATATTTGAAGAAGTTTTTTCAAAATATCTCATAATTTATGACCAAACGTCAACTTATTTATCAAAAACTTAGTCAAGCATATTCATTCACTAAAATAATTATTATTTTTTTGCTTAAAAAAATAAACACGTTCAACAATTGGGAAGCTAGTTAAATCAAACAATAAGTCCAACCGTTGAAATAAGTAGCATTTTATTCTCGTAAATTGAGCAAATATACCAACTTTCAATTTTGTCTTTACAACATAGTATACTAGTATGATATACTTGGCATTTGCGTAAATATGCACAAAACTCAAATAGTAACGCTATAAGTTACGATGTCTGACCTGTAGTTTGTTTTGATGCGAAGAAGACTACTATTTATAGAAACTGTTATAATAGTTGTTCCTAATTACTTATCTATTTTGACAAATTAAGAAAGGATAATTTTTTTTTACCTATTATATCCTCAATTAAATGATTAATTACTTTGAAAAATATAGAATTTTTCATCCACTTCATAATTAATAATGGTAAAATGGTAAACTCACTATGTCATTAATTATTTTCATAATAGGTGTGTCAATTCAAAAGTGGACAAATAATTAAAGACAAAGGGAGTAAATCATAAAGGCATATAGCAAAGTGTGACACTGTTTTTGGAGTCCGAAGCAAAATGGGCAACCTTTTTTCTTCAAAAAATAAAACGGGCACATCAAAAAAAATTTTAACCAAAAGGGTAAAATCACTCCTGACAAAGTGATTTTGTTCTGACAAAGAAATAAAAATTGCTGCCTTCGCAGCGATTTTCTCAAACAAAAAAAATATATTTAAAATCGTTGTTATAACAACGTTTTTATATATATATATATATATAAAAGTAAAATTGTTTAAGAAATTAAAAAAAAAATTGAAGTTATATCGCTGTTTTAGCAGCGATTTTGTTTAAGAAATTATTTATTTAAAAAATAAAAAATTCTATCCTTGCAGAGAATTTAATAAAAAAAAATTAAAAAAATTAAAACTGCATGCAGCGATTTTCATAAAAAGCTTTTTTTAAAAAATCTTTACCCTTTCAGAGATTTTAATGAAAATTAAAAAAAAAAAAAAAACTTTTTTAAAAACTTGTTTTTTTTAAATGGCTGCCGCCGGATATTTATGTAATTTAAAACTTGTTCTTTATATTTTTTTTAATTCCTTAACAAAAAATCGCTGCTATTTCACTTTTATTTATTTTTAATATAAAAACTCTGCTATAGCAGCGATCTTAAAGAAATAATGATTTATTTTTTTGTGAAAATCGCTGCTAGGCAACAATTTTTATTTCTTTTAATGGTCAATTTTTGTCAGAAGAAAATCGCTCCGTCAGGAGCGATTTTGCCCTTTTGGTTAATTCTTTTTTATGTGCCATTTTTGTTGGAAAAAAATGACCCTTTTTCTTCAAACTCCTGTTTTTTGTCTTTACTCATTACAAAATTTAAATAGACAAGTGCTGGAATCAGTTAAAAGCACACCAATAAATGTTATTGTAAAATGAATATGATTATTCTATTCTTGATTAAAGATCTTAAATTTAAATTTTGAATATGAAAAAAAATCATGTTAGGAAAATCTTCCCTTGATCGGATCTTAACATAATTATGTAAATTTGAATTAATCAAAAATTCAATAAAAATCAAAACTGAAATAAGAAACGAGAAAAATGTTAAATGACTTGAAAGTTAAAATATTACTCCTAGGTAAAGGGAAATAACTTCTGAATATGAGAAGTTAGAAATACTTTTCTAAACGAAATGGTTTTACTATTCACAATTTGAATGGAGTAATTAAACAATGAAACTGTAACGCAATTAAAAATAATCAAACCCAAGAAAATTTCTATCAATTGAAAATTTTCTATCATTTAATGACCGTGATCGGCTTTGACGCACATTAACTAATTTCCCTAAATATCTTACAAGTTTCATATTATTTGTCAAAATAAATATTTAGTTCATTATCTACTTTTGGGTTTTACTATTCACAATTTGAATGGAGTAATTAAACAATGAAACTGTAACGCAATTAAAAATAATCAAACCCAAGAAAATTTCTATCAATTGAAAATTTTCTATCATTTAATGACCGTGATCGGCTTTGACGCACATTAACTAATTTCCCTAAATATCTTACAAGTTTCATATTATTTGTCAAAATAAATATTTAGTTCATTATCTACTTTTGGGTTTTACTATTCACAATTTGAATGGAGTAATTAAACAATGAAACTGTAACGCAATTAAAAATAATCAAACCCAAGAAAATTTCTATCAATTGAAAATTTTCTATCATTTAATGACCGTGATCGGCTTTGACGCACATTAACTAATTTCCCTAAATATCTTACAAGTTTCATATTATTTGTCAAAATAAATATTTTAGTTCATTATCTACTTTTAAAATAGAAATAAAAATTATTACTATCATTAAATACATTGTCAGTAGTCAACTGTAAAATTTTAAAACATAACTAATAAAACAATTTTTTAAAGTAAGTGTCATTTAAAATATGGAAAAGGGTCAAAAATGTCTTCAATCTATTAGAAATGGTTCAAAAATACCCTCCTTCCAACTATTGATTTAAAAATGTCCTTAACCTTTTTTTAGGTTAAAAAATGCTCTTCAATTAATAGAAATATGACATGGAGTTTAACTAAACAAATGACCAATTTTCATTGGTCCACCTAATTTTTTATCAAATAAAAAAAACCCACCCTCCATCCCAATACCCAAACCCATTTTTACCATCAGTTTTAAGCCTTACTATGCTCTTTCTTCTTCCTCTGTTTTCTTTCTTTCAAAAACAACATTCAATTCCAAAAACAATAGTAAATTGTAGCACTTAACTGGCCAAAACCCAAGTAAATTGCACTATTTAACAAAACAACATTTAAAATATGCATTTTAACAGCTAAATTGCAGTAACTATGATAAATAAAAGGGAAAAGACTCAAATATGTCATCGAACTTTCAGAAAAGGCTCATTTATGTCATCAATTAAAAGTTTGGCTCATTTATGCCATTACCGTTTAATAAAAGGCTCATTTATGCCATTATTTTTTAACAGTGGTTTTGCAAAACCATTTTTTACACATGACCAATTATAATTCGGCCACATCATTAATTTTTTTAATAAAAAAATTGAAATTCTGAACAAAAATTGAATTATAATTCGGCCACGTCATTATTATTTTTTTAATTCAATTTTTGCAAAACCATTTTTTACACGTGGCCAATTATAATTCGGCCACGTCATTAATTTTTTTTTTATTAAAAAAATCAAAATTCTAAACAAAAATTGAATTAAAAAAAATTAATGACGTGGCCGAATTATAATTCAATTTTTATTCAGAATTTTGAATTTTTTTTATAAAAATAATAATGATGTGGCCGAATTATAATTGACCACGTGTAAAAAATGGTTCTGCAAAATCACTGTTAAAAAATAATGGCATGAATGAGTCTTTTCTTAAACGGTAATGGCATAGATAAGCCAAACTTTTAACGGCTGGCATAAATGAGCCTTTTCTAAAAGTTCGATGGTATATTTGAGCTTTTTTCCTAAATAAAATGTTAATTTTAAGCCAAAAAACAACAACTTTCAACCCAACAAACAAAAATTAAAATGAAAGCTTGAAACAAAAAAATAGCAGCTAAATGTAGATTCAAATCCACCAAAATTATATAGTAGATTTCTTATCCATTTCTCGACCAAAATAAGTTTAGAACTGTATTAACAAGTCTCGTATTATATTGTTGAAATTTTAAATTGTTGGTTACTGATGCCGCAAGGTGGGAATTTACATATCCGCGTCCACATCATGAAATGATTTGCAATCAATCTGCAATAGCGATTACGTGATTTGCCTTGATTATGAGAAGCAAATAAACTTTTAAACATTGAATTTGAAGGAAGGAAGCAAAAATTAAATTAAGTTAAAATGGCAGATGGGAGCAAGGGGAAGGAGAAGAAAGAATGAAGAGAGATAACAGTTGGATTAGACTTACTAGAAACGGGTTTGGGTGTTGGGATGGGTGGGCGGATTTTTTTTTAATTTGATAAAAAAAATTAGGTGGACCAATAAAAATTGATCATTTGTTAAGTTAATTTTCATGTCATATTTCTATTAATTAAAGAGCATTTTTGAACCTAAAAAAACGTTAAGGACATTTTAAACTAATAGATGAAAGGAGAATATTTTTAAATCATTTCTAATAGATAGTGGAAGGACATTTTTAACCCTTTTCCCTTTATAATAAAACGAAAATAGTAGTTTCCATTATAATACAAGCACACCATAAAAATAACAACATACAGGCACTTGAAATATTTATAATGACATTGTTAACCCTGTGGACAGAAAGTGGCAATTTCGGTAAGTAGCGCCATTGGGAGGGGCATCAACGTAAAAGCAAGTGCCGGCTCTCCGCAACGTTTTCGGCCCTTTATAAAACAGAGTTGGCATCTTTTGGTAACGCAGCCAAATAGCTTACAATTATACATTTTCCGTCAAAACCAAAGAAAACCTCATTTTCTTGTTCTTGTGGTGAGAGAAACTCAAACATAAATCATGTGTGGTGGTTCTATAATCTCCGATTACATAGACCCTAATCGGACTTCTCGCCGGCTCACAGCCGAGTTGCTATGGGGTCGTTTCGATCTCAGTAAGAAGCAAAAAAATCCCAACAACTATCACTCTAAGCATTTGCGATCTGAAGTTGTTGATGACTTTGAGGCCGATTTTCAGGACTTCAAAGAGTTATCTGATGATGAGGATGTTGAAGTCGATGTCAAGCCATTTGCCTTCTCTGCTTCCAAACAGTCTACTGGTATTAATTACTTAATTTCTATGGACTCTTCTAGTTTTTTTCTGGCTTGAATTGAGATTTTGTGTCTGCTAGTGAAGTTATTTTGAATTTATTCAAGTGGACAAAATGGTTAACTTTGGAAATGAGGGATCCAAGATGCTATTTTATTTTACTTAATTAGCTAAAAAGAAAAGAAAAATTAAACTAAATATCCTTTCACCTAGCTGATTAAAATAAAAATAGCCGGCAGATGTATAATCTATGTATATTGCCTAAAAAAGTAAATAGAAAATTTGTGTGAAGATTCCTGAAGTAAAATGTGTGGCATCTAAAAGGAGGAAGGTGACAAGATGCCATTTTTTTTACTTGATTAGCTCAAATAATGATAAGTGCAGAAAAGGCATTCATGTTTTGAGAAGCCTTAAATCTACCTTTATTATTTATGTTTCGTGAACTTTCATGTATCAAATTTGACATAGTTTTGATGAATTTTGGTTGCTAACTTTATGAAATGCTTTTAAGACAATAGAAGAAGGTCATGTAAAATCGATCACAAATGTTGTTGTGTTGTTTGTTTGGATCAATATTTCTTGTCTAGATCCAATTTGATTGTTAAATGGTTACTTTGGGAGCAAGTTCTATCGATGAACTCTCTTCCCTAAGAAACTGTTTCATCATGCTTACATAATAAAGTCCCATCACTTTGATGATGATTTTTGGTAATAAGCTTAGATCTAGGCTTCTCAGTTCTGTAGTTTTTAATTTGGGGAGGTAGGCTTTAACATATGGGTTGAAACCTGGTATTTATAGCTCAAACCCTGTATATGTGAGAAATTCAATTGCCAACACTTGAGACCTTTTTCCTAGAATTCAGAATCTATAAAGTTCAAATCTTGGATCCATCTCTGTCTTTTATCATCATACCAAGAGAGATTTTGGAAGGCTTGATTTTGTGTAAGTTGTTGCCTTTAGCAATCTAGTACTAGTGTTATCAGCGAACATGTTCTGCGTGGTTGATTTGTAATTAAGGTTCTTATGTTTTATGGTTATTTATATAGCATGCTATTTGGTGGATTTATATATCAATGAAAATTTATGATGGATGAATGAAAAACTTAATAATTCATTTTATTTTCTGAAGGTTCCAAATCTTCGAAAACTGTTGATTCAGACAAGGATGCTGCTGATAAATCTTCTAAGAGAAAGAGGAAGAATCAGTATAGGGGGATCAGACAGAGACCTTGGGGCAAGTGGGCAGCTGAAATACGTGACCCAAGGAAAGGGGTTCGGGTCTGGCTGGGAACCTTCAATACTGCAGAAGAAGCTGCCAGAGCTTATGATATTGAGGCTAGGAAGATCAGAGGCAAGAAAGCCAAGGTAAATTTTCCCGATGAAGCTCCAGCACCTGCATCAAGACACACTGTTAAGGTGAATCCTCAGAAGGTCCTTCCTGAGGAGAGCCTGGATTCACTTCAATCCGACTCAGCAATCATGAACAGCGACCATTATGATTCTTTCGGATTTTTTGAAGAGAAACCCATGACAAAGCAGTATGGATATGAGAATGGGAGCAGTGCTTCTGCAGATACGGGATTTGGCTCATTCGTCCCTTCAGTTGGTGGTGATATCTACTTCAACTCTGATGTAGGAAGCAACTCTTTTGAGTGCTCTGATTTTGGTTGGGGAGAGCCATGCTCCAGGACTCCGGAGATATCATCTGTTCTGTCAGCTGCTGTTGATAGTAATGAAGCTCAATTTGTTGAAGATGCCAATCCCCAGAAAAAGCTGAAATCATGCACCAACAATCCCGTAGCTGATGATGGAAACACCGTTAACATGCTATCTGAAGAGCTTCCTGCTTTTGCACCCCAGATGAATTTCTTTCATCTCCAATATATGGAGGGAAATTGGGATGCATCAGTTGGTAACTTCCTCAACACAAGTGCAACTCAAAATGGTGAAAATGCTATGGACCTGTGGTCCTTTGATGATGTTCCTTCTTTAATGGGAGGTATCTTTTAAGTCAACATGCCTAAGTTTTGTAAATAAGGCTTCATGTGAGTGATTTTTGCTGTTGTATAATGTACTTGGTGCAAATATTTGATATGTTAATTTGATCTCCGTTAACTTGTTCTTTTAGGTGTCTCTGGTGGTGGAAGAAGAATGATCCACAGAGAAACATGATTAAGCCATGGATTATGCACTCAATAGAGCAGTGCATAGGTAATTAGGTTTAATTAACTACTTACTAGAGATGTTAAATTTCAAGTTTTTCTTAAAAACAATTGGGCTGTATGGATTATGACAATTGATGAGACCTCGATGCTTGCTACAACGTTGCTTTTGGTGTTTACAAGTTTGCTTCATTCACATGGAACTATTCTTTCAATTCACTCATTTGCATGTGCAGACACCAATAAATAAATACTGCAACTTGGCAGACCTGAACTTATACGATTGGTGAATAAGCGTTGCCATTTTCTATGTCCGTCGATAGAGGATTCATCAATGTCTGTTGGAGCTCAATTTTCGAGATATTCCTTAATGTTTTTGCCCCACCTCTCATTGTTTGAATAAACTCTTAGCAAGTGTTTTGGGGTGTAGATATTGTTCTTGTTAATATTAGTAATTGATTTTTGTAAAAATATGTTGTGCATTTTGTGGGAAAATGGATCTGGAACACGTTTATAGATGATTTCGATTTGTAAGTTAAAAGTGTGAATGTACATACATGCTGCAGTGTAATTTCTTTACCGGTGTGTAAACGTTACGTCTTTGTTATCAGTTTTTTGAGAAGTGAAGGTGAGTTCAGAAATCATGTTGAAATCGACCTGCGTGAATTCAAATTAGTTGAATTTCAATGTTAAAAACCGGAAAGAAAAAGGTTAAGTCGGCATGGTAAGAAAAGAAGGTGTAGGTTAGGTAAAGACATGACTGGTGTGGGGGAGAGCTATTGGTGGGTAGGTGACATGGTTGTTGAGGTGAAAGCATTGCAAACGTGGGGAGCCTTAAAATTATGCAATTTCCTAATTATTTATTTTAACTATCTAGAATGGAAATAAACTAATCTAATTAATTCAAATTTATATCACACTTAATTCATCAAAGAATATTTTCTATCGAAAACTCAATTTCTTTATTGAAAATATAATATAGTATTGTACTTGGTGGTTTAATGATAAATGTGAAAGAAAAAGTTGTGGTGGTATGTCATTGTGTCAGGCAGATAGTTTTGGAGTTACATATGTGTCTGTCCGTGATCATATGAAAGTAGTACAATAATTAGGAGTAAGCACGAAAGCCGGAGGTTCGTTTGTTATATGGACAAATATAAATAGTTATGGAACAAAAATTATTGTACTTATTATTTTATCTTTTATTTGGTTAGTAATTCTTGAATAAATTATATCAAAATTAATAATGAATATCAAAATAAGTTATTATTTCGGATGGGGAATAATAATAGTATTAGAAATAATTATCATGAGATAAAATAATGAAAATGACAACCAAAAAACAAACGTTGAGGTCGCTCGAGCCATTTGTCCTAATAAATAAGGTGGAAGATATTTTTATAAACAAATAATGGTTATTTATAATATAATAAGTCAAACAGTCAATAAATGTATTTTGTAGGGGTTCCAACTATCTTACATACTTTTAAGAAAAAGGTAATTGGTGGATATTCATGTTTTATGATGGATAATATGAGTTGATCTGACCTATTTAAATGATTGGATAACCAATCCATTTAACATGAGTTAGATTGAGCGATAACCATATGTTTTACCCATTCTATCATACTTGCTCGCCTCCAATAACGCCATGTGCGCAAACACTTGCACCGATTTCTAACGAGTCATTTGCACTTTACGTGGTCTTTAATTTATGCCCCTCATAACAAACAAATTTTAGTCAAACATAAATTTACATTTTCTTATCATAATATTCTCTTCTATTATAATGTTCTGACACGACTTTAGTTTCTAAAAGAACTTTGATGATTCGAAGCACAAATGTGTAGTTTTATGAATTCTAACATTAGCCCAGGTAAACCCAATTCAAGTGTATCTCAACCTGGCCCAACTCATTACCTTAGCTTAAGAAAAAGTTTAACTTTGAGGAGAAAGTACAAATAAAGAATTCAAAGCAAAAAAAAGAGAAGAAGAAAGCAATTATTTAATTTTAAGTTGAAGAAAGGAATAGGATCAGAAAGACAGTGGTAGAAAGAAAAACATCACATTCCTCCTTACAATTGAAGGCTTCACTTATATTATAAACACAAATTAAATACAAAACCACATTTAAGAGCTATTAAACTAATTAAACCCATACCAAAGTTCTAACTATGATTTTCTTCATTTTATGTCATGGATTATATTTCATATTATTATCAAGCTTTTTCTTTCAAAAAATGCCTCTTCTTTCTTTTCACTTTCATGTTCTTGATGGCCCTTTTGGTTGTGATTATTCCTTCCATCCTTTACTTAGTCTTGAAGCCCCAAAATCCTAATTTCACTCTTCAAAAATTAAAGGTACAATCTTACAACTTGAACGTCTCGAATTCAGGCTCCGACCCCCTATTTTCATCCGTGATAAGTCTGACACTGCTTGCGCAAAATCCTAATAAGGTTGGCATAAGATATAAACCAACGCGTTTTCACGTGTTTAATGAAGGAGTAGTGATTGGAATGATTCAAGTTCCGGCCTTTTATCAACCTCCTCGTAGTAATAACTTAACGTTGGAGACTCGAGCAATATTTTACTGCGTGAACGTTACACAAATTTTGTCTAATATTTCATTGCAACAAAATAGTTCCACAAATAGTGTTACATTAGCAAGCATATTGGGTGATGTTAAAGCTCAAGTCAAACTTTTCAATGTCAACTTGCCTAAGGTGAAGGTTTGTACTTTTTCATTTGTCAAGTTAGTTCTTTCTTTCTTAGACAGTACGATTTTATGTAATTATCTTTTAGCTAATCTGATAGAAGTTGAATTTTTATATTACTTGTGATTTCTAGTACTTATAATTGTATTTCCTGTTGCAATTTTGTGAAGCTGGCGGTGGAATGCGCCATAAATATTGACCAGAACTATATTAAACTCAGTAACCAAATGGTCTACAGCTTGAAAGCAGGAAAATCTAATACGGTATGGACGATTATTATATAATTAATATAATATATACTTAATACTTTAAATAGATATTACGCATTGTTCATAATGTTAACACACTTTATTTATGTATTTCAATTTTCCAGATATCTCTTCCAATGAACAATATCAGGGGAAGTTTCTCCAATAAGTGCTCTGCATCTATTTACATCTAAGGAACTGATACTTTGTACTCTAATACCTTTATTTTTGTGTAAATGCAGTTTTAGATATTCTTAATTATTTGTTACATACCAAGTAGTCCATTATGTATATATGTAGTTGGATTTTTACGAGATTTAGAAAAGTAGATATGTATAATTTGCTAGTAAAACGTGCGGTTTTTAGTAACATGTGAGAGATGTTTGAATTATAAGTCTGAATTCGACAGTCAAATTAAATGGTAGTTTCATGTCGTCGGAGTCTTTTTGAAACCAAACCAAAAAGTGTAAATAAGTAGTAAAGTTTATTTACAAGGAAAAAGTGTATTGTCGACATCAATTAATTAGTCGTCAATCGATCTACGCGGCTATTTCATCTATGTTGTTAAAATTTATACGTTCTTAGTCCACTTTAATTTCTCATTCCGGTCGTCATTACTTATATTTTTAAAAATTATTGAAGTCAAAAAGGGAAGGATGAAAGATGTGTTAAACAAATATCAACGTGAATGAATTATTTCCTAAACAATGAATTGGGTAGGACCACCCACTCATTAGTCATTTGTACGTTATAACCATGCAATTGTTTCATTATTTATTGTTTATGACCACTATGAATGAAATTCTTCTATCCTTAATTAGAGACTTGGAAGATATTTCCCTTTAAATGAGACCTATCGAACACGTGATGGTAAAACAATAAAAATGGTCTCAGAACTCAAAATTTGTAACCGACCTGGCATTGCTGCATCAACAAAATATAAGAATATATATTGTGTACAAAGCTTAAATGTGAACAACACTAAATTGGAAGTTTGGTGGTTAATGTCAATCAAATAGTAGCATGCGTAGATAAGTAATCATAGGAAAACAGAAAAAAATGCACGCACTTGTTTCTTCTCGTGGTCCTATATATATATATAGGTAGCGCGCTAGCTACTTGTTTTAGTAATTACTCATTCTTCTGTCTCCCTAAGTTTCTAAAACCATAATATATATATGGCAATAAGGAGCTATTTTACCATGGTTCTGTATCTAACACTATTAATATTGCCGAGTCCGGAGCCTAAAGAGCAAAAAAATTGACAAAAATTATAAAAAGGCACATCAAATTTTTTTCTAACCAAAAGGGCAAAATCGCTACTGGTAAGTTGAGCATATTTCAGAAAAGTGGTATCTTCAAGTTCTAAGCCTTTAAGTGTTGATTTCTTAATCCCTTTTGAGAAGTATCTTTAAGTCCTTGAGTTGAATATTTCATGCTCATAATTTCGCATAAATATTATAAGTCGAACAGTCTTGAGATGAGAAGTATAATTAAGTCATTGAGTTGAGTAGTTCATGCTCATAATTCCGCATGAACTCTAAGTTGAGCATTCTTGAAATGAGTAGTATTATTGATGTTCTTGAGTTCCAAGTATTTGAGTTCTATCTATGGTTATTGAAAACCTTGCATTGAGTCGTTCATGTCTATAATTCGGCATGAACCATATTTTAAGAAGTCTTTTACAAACGTTTTAACTTTGTTTTAAGACTTAAGTTTTGAGTTCAGTAAAGAGTAAAGGTGAAGTTCTTTTCTTTAAAAAGTATATAGGGACTAAGTATTCCCAAAGAGATTTAAAATGTTTTCACATTTAAATAAGAACGGAAACTGAGGAGCCTTCGGGGTAGTTTTCAGAAAAGAGTAATCGCTTTCTAAATGAAGCAAGAGAATGAACTTTGATTTCCAAGATAGCCTTTGAGCTAAGTTTTTGAGCACTAATCTCAAATCACAGAAGAAGTATGTTTTTAAACATAAAGAGCTAATATAATATTATATTTTTGGGAGTAGTATTGAGCACCGATATGGGATGCGAGTTCACATTAACTCAAGTTTCCATAAACCATGTAGCCAGCATGGGTAGAAAAGGGTCATACTTTTTAGATGAATCATTTTCGCATAGACTAGTGGATTCACTTAGTAGTTCAGGTTCTACACCACGGCAAGGTATAGGATGGCCCGAGCAGCGTGGGGTTAATAACGTTGTATCATCACTATAGTTCTTAAGTGATGGTTGTCGATTAGAGAAACTCCCACATCAGTATTTGCATGGTTCCTCAAGGGGTTCTGCTTAGTATGAATGGGGGTATGAGACTTCATTCATGCATTGTACAAGTAGACTTTGAGAGGGAGCATGGTATGTCTTTTATGATATTATGATTATGAGTTAACATCCTATTTTAAACAGTTTTCCTTTTTCTTTATATTGCACTTGTTTTAAACTGCTTTATATTGAAATGAGTTTAGTTATGTTGAGTTGAGTTAAGCCAGATAAGTTCTTCAGTTTCTTTCAAATTCTTTTCAAGCTTATGTTATGCTTTAAAATTCCCCTTACATGCTCGTACATTCCACGTACTAAGCCATTTGGCCTGCATCTTCTCATAATGCAAACACATGTATTCAGGATCATCAATAGGAGCTTCATTGATACATCCGAAAGTTCGAGTTAACTATGGTGAGCCTTCTTATTTTCGGAGGATTTCATTTACTTTTCAGTTCTGTCAGGATGTCGTGGGTCTTGTCCCGACTTCCATCGTTATCAGTTAAAGGCTTCATAAATAGTTAGTATAATTGAGAAGCCTGTATTATTCATTTATTTTATTAAATGTTTTAAAAACTTAAGTGCCTATTTTATGGCCAGTTGAATATATTATTTTTATTCGAAGTTGTTCATTTGAGTTAACGCTTTGTATTTCAGTTTCATGAATTTTATTCAATTTTTAAGCTTTGTATGCTTGAGTTAGTTTTCCACTTGTAGTCAGCCAGGATGAGGGTTCGCTTGGGGACCAGCAATGGTTCTTGAGTGCCGGCCACGTCCAGGGTGTAGACTCGGATTGTGACAAGTTGTGTGAGGCTCCATTCTTCTTTTGACACTTGGATGGTGGACCCATATTTTTACTTTTTTACTATTCTTCTTCCACTCACTCTTCTTTTCTTTCATTTTTTAAAAATCCTTTTTGCTCCTAATAAGTCCTAATAAATATCCAACTCCCAACTATATAAGTAAACAATTGATATAATTAATAAAAATACTAATAAATATTTTTTGTCAAATGAAAACGTTCTCATGACTGAATATTAAAAATAATCTTATTATTCAATATAGTTAATAGTATAAAATTAACTTTAAAAAATCCAGTTTCTTAATTATTAGCGTTTTTAAAAAATTAAATTAATTCAAATTTATTATTTGATATCTCTTTTTGTTTTGTCTTAGACTTTAGTTCATATATGTGCAGTGATTATACAAACGAGCTATCAAATAATACATTTTTTAGTCTAATGACTGCACATATATGAACTAAAGTTGTAACCGACCTGGCATTGCTAGCTGCATCAACAAAAGATAAGAATATATATATTGTGTACAAAGCTTATTTGGAAGTTTGGTGGTTAATGTCAATCAAATAGTAGCATGCGTAGGTAAGTAATCATAGGGAAGCAGCACGCACTTGTTTCTTCTAGTATGTCGTGGTCCTAACTCCTATATATTTTGATGTGGGAAACAATAATTACATAAAAACATCAACTCTTGACCAAGCCAATTTCTGGCCCTATGGAAAATCTTACTTCTTCAACTCCCCTACTGGAAGATTTTCTGACGGTCGTTTGATTTCTGATCGATTTCATTGGTAACCATGTATTTGTTTCCATCATTCTTTTGGTGTTTCATAGTCATAAATGTATTTTTCCTATCTAGCTAGACATTCAACTTTATATTAGTACATATTTTAACTAACATCACTTAGACGTACACTTGTTAATTACTGACAGCTGATTATGCAAAGGTTCCAATACCAGCGGCCATTATGCAGCCAAGGAATGAAGAGGAACATTACATTAATGGAGCATCGGCAGGAGCTGGCTCTCTTGTCCAGACATTCCAGGGTGCAGTAACTTCTTTTCACTCCAAGCATGGCTAGTAAAATTTACATTATTTATTTTAATTTGTTATATGATGATAATTAAATAGTTATGTATGTACTTACTACTTAATATTAGCGTCGTCTAAAAGAGACAGCTATCAAAACAAGCTAAGCAAGAACGCATGTTATTGAATAACGTGCCGTTGATGATTGCGTTGAAATATTCTAATTCTTAAAACTTCTCATGTTATTGAATTATCACTCACCATCTGTTAGTACTACTTTTAACTAGCGTACAACTGTCAGAACCATGATTTCTCTCAAAATTTAAGGGCAGCTGGCCACAAGGTATTTGCATAGCTTTTTTTTTTTTTTTTAAATTTAGGATAACTTGCTGTCGCTATAACCTCTACCCTTTGTGTGAGCAGTTTGTGTGTATTGAATAAACACCACTGTGTAATAGTCTGCAAAAAATGTATTAACCACACTAGAGCATTGATCCTTCAAATAAGCTAGTCCACCCCCAAGAACTTTCCCATAGATCTTTTCCAACGCCACTTTTAAACTTTGTACCTAAATCATCCAGAGAGATAAATAATGATAGTATTTCAAGAATGACCGAAAAAAGTTAATACAATGTAAATAATAATAAAATATAACTACGGTTATGAAATTACAAAGTTCATAGGGAAAACTCTAGGACATTATTATGGACTTGGACGTATATAATTTGATAATATGTTGAAGTTTCATTCACCTATAAAATTTTAAATTCCAAATAAATAATGTGATTATTTTTCCAAGATTGGGCCAAAAAGTGGTTAGTGGTGCTGTTTCTACCAACATTAGGCTGCATACAACATGGCCCAAAAACGAAAACTCTCGCTATCTAAGACCAAAAAGATTATGGCCCCTACCCACCTAGAATGCTACAAGTAGAATTTTGCTTTTTGTGTAGAAGTTAATACATGTGCAGAAAGAAGTTGTTTTGTTTTTAACTCTTCAGGTGATTGATTTGAAGACGCAATTGAATAACTACAAATTTTGGGTGAGAAACAAGTTTGGGTATACTATAAATCGGACAAAATATTGACAAGTGCTGTTTACTTGATAAGTATTGGGACCAATGACTACTTAAGTTCCTTTTTGACCAATTCAACACTACTTCTCCTCCACAATACGTACAAATGGTCATTGGCAACTTGACCACTGTGGTCCAAGTACTAATATTCATTACTTAAAATGTCATTTAACAAATAGAAATTGAGTTCTTTTAGTCACTATGTTTTGTTATTTCATAATATAGAACAATCACCTAAAAAATGGGTGAAATTTCACGCAGGAGATATACAAGAACGGAGGAAGGAAATTTGGGATGTTTACCAGGCCTAAGAATGCTTAATCCTCCCACCAAAAATGGGTGTTTGGAAGAAGCTTCAAAATTGCATAATGTTGAGCTTCACAATCTTCTCTTAGGAATGCAAAAAGAGTTGAAAGGGTTCACTTACTCACTTTATGACTTCAATCGTAGTTTGAGACAGAGGATGAATCATCCCTCTAGATATGGTATACATTAATAAGTTTTATTTTCTTCGTATAAATTAAAATCAGTCAAAAATCATTAATTGGTGTAACATTTTTTATTTGATCATAGGTTTCAAGGAAGGGAAAAGAGCTGTGGAGGAAAGACGCCAGTTAAGCAATTTGAGGTTTGTAAAAGCCCAAAAAGGCATGTCTTTTGGGATCTAACTCAAACTATTTACCAGCAAATGGCTGATGAAATGTGGAATGGGCCCCACAGTGTCTTCTACTCTCTTTCAATGTCTCTAATATTATTAAATTTAATGTACAGAAAGAGCAAAGTACAAATTCATCAACTTCTGTTGGCAAACACATGCATTATTAATACTTCTTCATATGGTCCATTATCTTGGAAATGTCAATTTACAATATTGAGTTGATTTTGTGCTTTTGTAAAGATAATTGTTTCCTTTTTTTTTTGTTTATATTTAAAAATAAAAAACTATATACTTTAGGAGGTTTGATTACACACAGTATTGGAGGTTTTCAACTTATCCAACTTGTCCAGCATTTGATTGTCGGTATTAACTAAAATCAAGATATATAGAATTATATTGAAATCATGGGATTATATAGAAGGTGTGAAAATATATCCGAATTATGCTCCTAGAGAACAATCCTTTGAACTAAATGATCCCTAAAAATATTAAAAATAAAATGAGAAGTTTTCGAATTTTTTAAAAATGTTCTTCTAGAAATACTGTAACACCATGTGGTGAGTGCCTTAAAGTTTTATTTGACCAAATATCTTGCTTAGGGGTATAATAAGTGAGATTAGTACTATGATCAAATAAGCTGCTACTACTGCAGCTTCAACCAATTTTAATTTTTCTAGTAGAAAAGGTGTATATGTGCGTGCCCCAATACAAGTGACTTTCTATTTTTGAATATATATATTTTTTACCCTCCCTCTCTAGGAGCTTTCATATTTTTTGTTCTCTGATGACTTAAACCTATCGTAATTTTAAAATTAAAAGTGAAAGATGCTTATCAAACAATCCTTTTTGCTATAAATTATTTTGGACCTTAATAATTGTGAGTAAGGTAGAATTGGAGTGTTGGTGTTATCCAATAAGGAGGACAAAATATTAATTGTAATGGGTCCAATTAATGAAATAGGGCCGACATGACAAGAAAGAGGATGCTGACAACCTTATATTAACTCCAGAAATTAACATGTTATAGTAAGACTGTTGCTAAACGACGTGGCATTAATTCCTGATGCTAACATTATTCACAACCCTACCTCCCTCTTTTGCTCTTACAACTTAGTGACTTACATATGAATGAAGAAGACAACGTGCTACTCCGCATATTTTGCTATCAACTTCTACACATAAACATTAATTTATTGTTTTGATAAGACTACTAAATTATTGGTTTGCAAGTAATTCAATAAGTTGTTATGATTTACTATATTAATATTTGGAGTAATTTCCCTGAATAGTCACCCATATTTGGAAAATTACCTAGTAATATCACTTATGTTTGTTTTAGAACTACAATATCACCCAACTTTACCTATTTTCCTCAAAATATATTTGACACAAAAAAAAACATTATCTCTCTCCTAATAGGATGCCATGTCACATTTTTTAAATTTATTAATAATATATTTTTAAATCCTTTAAGTGTTTGTGCCCCTGCTTTTCGATATTATTTATACAATGTTTATAGACATTTTTTTGTTTATTTGTTTGTACTTCTCTAATTTAAAAAAATGATTTCATTTGTTCTATTTTAACTTAATTAGTGTATAATTTTTCTAAAATTATGAAATCCGTTTTAGCTATATAACAAAATTTTGTGTAACCGAAGGTTAGCTCCGCTCTCGATTTCTTGTGAGAATCGACATGATTTTATCTTTACGATTAACAAGGAGATTTTTTGTGTGAAGAAAATCATGCACATAATAAATATCACACGTATACTAATTAATTACTTTTATAACATATTATTTTTCAAGTTAGTAATAAAAAATACTTAATTAAATATTATTTTCTACGAATTTCGTATTTTAATTATCTATTATTTCCTTTATCTATCTAAATTGTTATTTCCTTTGTATTAAAATAAACCTCAATTTATAATGGTGGTTAAATGTTTGAAATAAATAGACATGCAACACGGGCACAAACACTACATACGAGCAGGGGCACAAACACTTCAATTCCTAATATAGACATTCCACAACTAAACTACTTAGTATTAGGAAGCCTACAGACATTTAAAGAATTAAAAAATATATTATTAATAAATTAAAAAAAATGTGACATGGCATTTCATTAGGAGAGAGATAATGTTTTTTGTGTCAAGTATATTTAAACCTCAATTTATAATGGTGGTTAAATGTTTGAAATAAATAGACATGCAACACGGGCACAAACACTACATACGAGCAGGGGCACAAACACTTCAATTCCTAATATAGACATTCCACAACTAAACTACTTAGTATTAGGAAGCCTACAGACATTTAAAGAATTAAAAAATATATTATTAATAAATTAAAAAAAATGTGACATGGCATTTCATTAGGAGAGAGATAATGTTTTTTTTGTGTCAAATATATTTTGAGGAAAATAGGTAAAGTGAATGATATTATAGTCCTAAAACAAACATAAACGATATTACTAGGTAATTTCTCAAACATGGATGACTATCTAAGGAAATTACTCTTAATATTTCCTATGAACAACTGATTTCTATTCTCTATAATGAAGGAAATTATCTCCTTAAGTAACAAATATATTATACATAAAATACTAAATATGGGAGTATATATATATAATTAAAGAAAATCGTATACTAATATTATGTAATCAACTATATATGGTAGGTAAAAATTTAATTGATGATGATTAATATTTACATATATAATTTTAATAACCATTAAACGTTTTTTAATTGGGCGGACCCAGTGAGACCCGCCGCTATCAGTTTGTGGCATTTTGTGTACCAATAATTGTTTGTCCAGACGAACCAGCAGTGTTAAGGCACGTGCTTATTCTTTGTCACCTCAAACCAATCTTCCCACATTGTATTGCATTGCCGCCTTATTAATATTTCTTCCACTCTTTTTCTTTTTCTTTTTCGCTCAGCTTTATTTACGTGGCAAAGTTTAAATTTTGAAAGGTAACTATTTTTTTTTTATATTTTAAATTTAATTTATAATATTTTTATGTAGTTTTTAAATATCTAAAAAAAAAACAAAAAATTCTTTATTCAAATCATATTCAAAATTTAAAAATCTAAACTTTAAAATTTTAATTACATCATATAAATTAGGATGGAATGAAAATTGATATGAGATCAAATCTACAATAAAGATACAGATAGTGATAAATTATCTGATTGATCCCAACCCATTTAATTAGGACTGATTTCAATTAATATGTAGCGGAGAAAGTAAAACAAAGTTTTGTATAATTGACTAGCGGAAAAAAGGGAAAACCCCAAATTCTGCTTTTTGGCTGTAAAATAGTGAATAGAATCAATTATTGGACGGCATATGTATAAGTATATTCCATTGACAATTTGACATTAATTTGATAGTGGGGGGGCCATAATTTGTGTATACATTATATTATACCTGAGATACCACTCTCAAGTTGTTATATATATACTCCAAAGACTTTCTCTAGAAATTGTTATTAAAGTGATCATAGGTCAATTTTTTCTCCATATGGAATCAATCCCATTTCCAAATGTCTTACGATCATGTTGTCCACAATCATTTTTTTAGCATGCCTATGTTACTTGTTTCCTCGATTCTGATTACTCTAGTTAATTATATCAATCTTGGTAATTTTTTTTAGCAAATTACTTTAATTTATTATTTCTAATTGTTACATAAGATATTGAAAGTTAAACTTTCAAATTGATCAATATTGGTAAGAGGCTAAATGTAGACACCTCTTTGTTAATGTATTTACTTTATGTTGAGGGTACTTTTGGAATTTAAATATTTTCATCAATGTATCTATTTTATGCTGAATGTATTTTTAAAATTTCGATGTTTATGCTTTAAAGGTGCTTTATAAATGTTTTTTCGACTGATAGGTTAGTTTTGTGTCAATAATTATTCTTTTGTCAAATAAGTAAAATTCAATATAGGTAAAATATTGATAACATCATTTAAGATTTGTCAAACAAGAAAACGTACCTTGACTTTTGTTAAAGTTGGTTAAAAAAATATTGTCACACAAATTAAACAAAAAAAACACATACAACCACTTTTAATATAATTTGTTCATTTGTAACGAGACTTTGCATCTAGTATATAAAAAATTGACATTGCAAGATAACTTTTGCTAGACCCAAATGCTATGTTTAGATCTACGGAAAAACAACTCCCCCTCCCCCCCGAAATAGAATTCTTAAAATATTGATTAGAATAAAATGTAAATATAATTTCAGAATTATAAGAATATAGAGACAATAATTTTCATACAATAAAAAAAATAATATATAAAGCATATACTCCTTATAGAATTGTCATTATGTTTAAAATCACATTTATTAAAGACTATTTTGGTATGTTTAATTTTTAAAGTTCATTTTCAACCAAGAAACATGCTATAATATTAAAAAAAAATGAAATATATGAAAAGTAAAGAAAAAAATTAACAAAGGGTGCATTGGAAATCTGGAATGATAATTAATGTTTCATTTTGAATGTGAATATTAGGTATGAAATTATCTATATTAGGAAATGTTTTAATGAGCCTTTAAGCAATTTAATTCTGACTTTAATATAAGTAAAAGTAAAAAATAAAAGGGAAGAGAAGAAAAGAAAAAAAAGATGACACAACTAAGGAATTTAAGGCAAGGTGTTATTACATCAGTATTTTTGAAAAAATTGGGTATATGCCCTTAGCTGTACAAAATATCAAATAAATAAAAAAGATATAGTAGTAATATTGCGTGTTTTGTGTGGATGTGGTCACCGGAGCTCTACTCTTTTGCTTACCTCTTCGGATCTGAAATCTGCAAATCATTCTGCAAATTTCTCTCTGAGTTGACTCTACCTCTACCGCCATTCTTGGCACCAGTTTTTTCTTGCAATACTTCATTTCCTTTTTCTGCTTTAAATATCTGATTTCTTTTTGCACAGTTTAGTTTATAAGTTTTTCATTTTAGAGTATCAGTGTTGTCTTTTATCTGGGGAAGCAGTTTGGAAGTGAGTTGCTGGTCCAGAGACTTGGGATCGGAAATATGGGTTCAGAAAGTCATCAACAATCTGAAAACAATGAACACGAACATTCCAGACCTTTGTATCTACAAAAATTTCGCCTATACGAAACTACCTCGGTATAATATATTTGACCATTTGATTTTGTTCATCAAATTATTATTATTATTATTTTTTATATCAAGTAGAATGATTTTTCTCTATGTTTCATTTCCAGTTGTAGATTGCAGTATTTCCCCCTTTAGATTGTATAGTTAGCATATGTAGATGTTAATTTCACTGTTTGGTCATTTATTATTGTGTAGCTACAAATTGCTTTATATCCAACTTGTTGGCTGAGCAAGATTTCTGCTTTTTTATGTTCTCTATTCTTTTGCCTACTTGGCTTAATATATGTTCAATTAAGAATTTGATTCAAAATGGTTTATCCTATTTAGGACAATATCTCCAAAGCAAATGTTTAGAAACAAAGTCAAAGGGAGTGTAAGCATCTCAAAGTAAAAATGCTATTTTTCCTCACTCAAGTCCTGCAATTTGTAATCTTGTTTAATTTTGATTTTGTACCTTCCCTCTCTGAAATTTCTGAACTTAATGTCCAAAAGTACTTAACTATTTCATCTATTGATAGGATGATATTCTTTCTTTTATGGTGAACTTATCAATTATGTGCGACCTTGTATCTATTTAGTCATGTAACCTTTTCTTTTCCTTCTACCAATTGTATTAGATACTGAATATGAATGAAGTTACTATAGTAAATTTTGAGAGAGAGTTAATATGCTTTAATTTTATTTGTCAAAAATGTTAATTTATTTTTATTTGTGGCAGAACTTCTATATGGTTGGAAGAGATAAAACTAGAACTTATTGGAAAGTTTTGAAGATAGATAGATTAGAGCCTACAGAGCTAATTATGTATGAAGATTCTGCCACATATTCAGAGATTGAATGTATTGATCTACTTAAAAGAATACACGAAGGGAACAAGTCAACTGGAGGGCTTAAATTCGTCTCAACTTGTTATGGAATTGTTGGTATGTTATATGACTATTTTTTTTCTTTTTAAATAGATTTTTTGTATTGATTTCTAATGCAACTCGTGTTAATCTTTTCTTTTCGATTTTAGGTTTTGTAAAGTTTCTGGGACCTTATCACATGCTTGTTATTACGAAAAGAAGGAAGATTGGAGTAATATGTGGTCATGCGGTTTATGCCATTACAAAGAGCGAGATGTTCCCAATTCCCAATTCTACTGTGCTATCCAAAATGCCTTATTCTAAGAATGAGAACAGGTCTTTTGTCAATTTTGCATGTAAATGTAAAATATCCATAGTATTCTTGAGAAGACATTATAATGGAAATAGAAATGCTTCTAGTTTATTTGTATCTTTATGAGCATTATACTTGATGTGGTTGTTTCATTTTTCTGTTCTTTTATTTGGATGATTTTGAATTTTGTTATCTTTAAACTTGTCTCACTTTTGAGGTACTCTTCTATACTATCTTGAGAGCCCCCCTGCAGTGTTGTCAACGCGTGGACAATATAGATTATAGTGAGCACATTATAGATGGGCATTTTGTAGCTATACTATTGTAGAGCCTATTGCCAGTTTATTTACTATAACTTTACAGGGCAAACTACAGTGGTGTTCTGATGTTATTTTTACATATTGAGTAAGACAAGGTATCATCAGGATTTCAGTGGCACATGTGATCACCTTTTTTTGTTCATATTTCTTATGTCAACATTTCTTCATTTTTAAAAAATATTTTCTTCTTTTATATACTGCATCTGATTTAGTAACTCATTTTTGCCTCTTTTTTCTCCAATTATTTTGTGAATAGATACAAGAAGCTCCTGCACACAGTGGATCTCACAAGAGACTTCTTTTTCAGCTACTCCTATCATATTATGATTAGCCTTCAAAAGAATTTGAGTAATTGTCAGTCTGGACTCACGCTTTACGACACAATGTTTGTATGGAATGAGTTTTTAACCCGAGGAATTCGCCATCAGCTCAAAAATACTCTTTGGACTGTCGCTTTAGTATATGGATTCTTTAAACAGGTATTTTCCATTTGAAATTGTTTCAGAATTATATTGTAATCAAGGAAAATCCAAATTTGAGCTCAACTTAGAGTTATATTGAAACCAAGTAAATGATTTGGTTATTTAGCAATTGGCAGCTAAACGTGTTATCATGTTGCTGTTGTCTTTTGCAGGTTACACTTCCTCTTTCTGGTAGGGACTTCATATTGACCCTAATTGCTAGACGATCTCGTCATTATGCTGGTACCAGGTTTGTTTGATTGACTTTAATAATGTAATTATTTGTATTTGGTGGTGATATCTAGTAACTTTGGCAATAGTATGTCATTTGAGTGATCTTGCCATTTACATTTAATTAAGTTAAATCGATTGTTGAAGAATATTGAGAGAGTGTCATCAGTTACTTTCATGTGATGGTCTTTGTCTGTTCAGATACATAAGAAGTATATCTAGATTTAAATTGAATATTTCAGTTAGTGATCCTGCTTTATCTCTCGATTGTTGAGTTATTTCTCCTTTTATGTTTTGTAGATATTTGAAAAGAGGTGTAAATGAGAAGGGTCGCGTAGCAAATGATGTCGAAACAGAACAAATTGTGCTTGAAGATGTGCCTGCTGGGTGCCCGCTACAAATAAGTGCTGTTGTGCAGAATCGGGGTTCAATACCTCTTTTTTGGTCTCAAGAGACTTCACGTTTGAATATTAAGCCTGACATCATACGTATGAAATAAGATACCTACATTATTTTTGGAGGATCCAATTTACTCAATTTTCATGACCGTTTCTTTTTGTAGTCTCTAGGAAGGACTTGAATTTTGAAGCCACCAAACGTCACTTTGAGAATCTTGTGAAGAGATATGGAAATCCAATTATAATATTGAATTTGATTAAGGTACACTTAATCACATATTCTGGATCCAATTTATGTTGCCTTTTGATTTATATGTAGTCTAAACTTTATTGCTCATCTTTCCCTTTATTTGTTATTTTATCATACTAAGCAGACTCGTGAGAAGCGGCCAAGAGAAACAATTCTTCGTGCAGCATTTGCTAATGCTATTGAGTTTATAAATAAAGATCTTTCTGTGGAAAACCACTTGAGATTTCTTCACTGGGACCTAAATAAACACTCAAGAAGGTTTGACTTGCATCCTTTTTGCTTGCAGATGGTTGTACATGTTATTTTTTTTTTCCTTTTCTTGTGTGTTGGTCTGGTGGGTTGCTAACAGTTTGGCTACTTTTCCAGCAAAGCTACAAATGTCCTGACACTCCTGGGCAAGGTGGCTGCTAATGCATTGGAGTTAACAGGCTTCCTTCACTGTCAACTTATTCCTGCCTCCAAGACTGGGAAATTGCTAAAATTCTCGCCCATTGAGTAAGTTTGGCAATCAAAATTCTCCCAGAGTGATTTGATTTTATTCGTTCACGAGAGTTGGTTGTGCAAAAGATAGCTTTATTACTTAGTAGAGTACCTCCAACACTTAGCTTGGGCTTAAAAGCGCAAATGTTCTTACATTGATTTTGTTTGTCGCTGTGTAGCAATACTGAAGATCAAGCTGGACAAGACTCCTGTGAAGTGAGAGCTGAACCGAATTCCCCTAGTGGAGATTACCATGTCAACCTTTCAACACAACAGAGAGGGGTGTTACGAACTAATTGCATAGACTGTTTGGATCGCACAAATGTTGCACAATATGCCTATGGGCTGGTTGCCCTGGGCCATCAGCTTCATGCCTTGGGCTTTATAGATGTGGAGAGTATTGATTTAGATTCCCCGTTAGCAGATAATCTAATGAAACTCTATGAAGAAATGGGCGACATACTTGCATTACAATATGGAGGGTCTGCTGCACATAACAAGGTAATCATATCTTTCACTTACTGGATCTATATGGTAGATATCTGTTGATTGCTCTGATCCTGTAACTTGTTTCTTCATAGGGGGCTCTGGTTGGTACTTGGTGATATTCTTTTCTTTTTCTTTTCTAAAGACCAATTTTCACGTCACAACTGCATTGAGCCAAACAACAATTTTTAGTTCATGTCACGTTTTAAGTGAAATCTATGATTTGTTAGCCAGTGAAATAATTCCTTTTCTTTTCTAAAGTAGGAAATATTGGCTCCTCTCATTTTCATCATGATTGAAATTTTTATCTACGGTTGACTCGTTGAACTGATGGATATGATTTAACAGATATTTTCAGAGAGACGAGGCCAATGGAAAGCAGCAACTCAGTCTCAAGAGCTTTTTAGAACGCTTCAGCGCTATTACAGTAATGCCTACATGGATGCTGAGAAACAAGATGCCATTAATGTGTAAGTGAAATATTGTCTTCGTAATAATTAGTTTTTTTAATCTGTTTTTCAACAGACAGACAAATTTTAAAATAAATACAAGTAATGTGGTCCCGATTCCAGGTTTTTGGGACATTTCCGGCCTCAAGAAGGTAAGCCAGCTCTCTGGGAATTGGATTCAGACCAGCACTATAGTGTTGGGGGGCATGCATCAAGTTTAGCCATGGAGAGTTCTAGGTATAACTGATCTTTAATTACTGCATCCCTTGAGTATTTTGTTATTGAAGTGTCAAAATTCCGAGAACCTCTGATTTGATTAGTATTGTAGCCGCAACATCATTTCTGATGGTGGTAATTTGAAATTTGCAATCCAAATCAATTGGAGTCCTTTTAAGTTGAGAGCATTTAAGTATTAAAACAGTTTAACCTGAGTTATGAAGTTGTAAAAGTAAGTCACAAATGACCTCATGGCTTATATATATGTGATACATCCTAGGAAAGTGAGCTCCAAGTGATGTTGGCCCAAGTGACCAGCATTTTTAATTTTCTGAGGGCTAAAAATCTGTACTATACTATAATCATCGTCTTATCCACAAGGAAGTTTACCTTAAACTAGCTCTATTAATCTTACTGAGATGAATATTAAAGTCAATTAGTGATGTACATGGAGAATTCACTTACGAAAAGCTGATTAGGTTTTTTAACTTCTGGTCAAAATCCAAAAGGGAAAAATACTTTAATTAAGCCAGACGGTGTATCAAAATCTCCCAAAGCTATTATTGAGGCAGTTTCTTCATGTGCAGGTCATTTATTAAAAGGTCGCTGTCAGAAGGAAACTTGATCTGCGGAAGCAGCTCTCCTGTCAAAGAAACTGACACAGAGCAGACCGATGACTCTGACCAACCTTTGCCTGAGAGTGCAAAAGGTGGTAGTAAGGGTCTTTCCGAGTCCACCCCAGAAATATCTACTTGTGAAACTGATATGTCGTTTGCCAGGTAGCTTAGATTAAATTTTCTTTGCCACAGATTTATTTTGATTGAGTGGATACTAAGTGCTAATCATTGTGAGAGTTGTATCTCTTTGTGGTTCCTTCATACTCCATCGACAAATCCGCTGCTGCGACTTTTGAATGTTATATGTATGGTTGTGTATTTTATGCTGGCCTTGTTTCTTGTTTTTGTCTCTTAGTAAATTGGCGCCTGTCTCCCTTTTAATAGGTACACACCCTCAATGTCTGGTAGACAGCTTTTCCTAGATATGCAATTAGAGCAGCGTCTCGGGAGTGGAAGTGTTAGATTGCGTGATCGTGTTGATTCAATTGATTTTTCAAATTTCCTAGATGTTGAGTGGCTCTCTTCGTCCGGAAATTCATGTGAAGAAGAAGCATTCGAGAGGTATTTTCTTTCAATTTGATCAATGCTTTGATAGAAATTGAATTTGCATACTTGGTTTTAGTTTACCACTTCTTATGAAGAAGTTCTGGTGCGATTTTTGAATAGAAATTGAATTTGCATACTGCCAAATTTTATTTGGTTGGAAGTACGACTAGCATTTTAATAATTCTATCATTGAGATTAGTTGTTTGAATCTTATGGAACCATCCTAGAAGGCTAGCGTGTTTTCTGCTTTGGTTTCGTTGAATCTTACGCTTTGCTCTATTCATGCAGATCTGCAATCATAGGTTCACCATGTTGTGTCCTCTCATCTGACTGTGTAACAGTTGAATCTAAAGCTGAAACAAGCTCTTCAGTATTTGAGTCTTCAATCTTGAAGGTCAGTCAGTCCACACAAATCTCATAGTTTATTATTCCCTCTGTTTCAAAAATGTCCCTTTCCTTTTTGGCAACTCTTTAGTTCTAATTTTCCACCTGGTATGTTTAAATCCACTAGAGTGAAAGGCATTTTGGTACATTCTACATATTTTTAACTTAAGATCACAAGATTTAAAAGTTCTCTTGACTTTCTTAAACTCCATGTCAAAGTCAAATCAGACAAACAGATTGAAAAGGAGGGAGTACTTTTTTTGGTGGGGTGGGGATAGATCTTGATTTTATTTCTGCCTCTTACTTCTTAATAGCTTCTATTTGCATCTCTAATAAGAAATGCTGATACACGCAAGTAATTCCTTTTACTTTTTCAATCTTGTTATTTTAGCGTCAGGAGCAGACTAGTAGAGAGCTCAATTTTGATGCCAAAGGAAGTAGTAAACATATTGCTGAATTTTCTGAGAAGTTTGTGCATTGGGTTAACAACGGAGATATGCTTTTCCCTTGAGATCATTTCTGGTCTCCTTGAAGCTGTACTCTTCAGACAATTGCATTCAATCAAACCATCCGAAGGATGTGGATGACTTACGGAATAAATGACAGGTGATGAAGATTAGGTAAGAGGGGAACAATGATTTTTGTTAGAGAAAATATGCCTAAACAAAGCCATTGAGATTGTAAATTAAAGTACGCTAGAAAATGATATAGAAAGTATAGAGTACATAGAAGCAGATGATTCTTTCAGTCGTTTTTTTGTTTCTTCATTTTCTACCTTACTGTTTTTGTAGGTTTCAGTTCTGTAAATATCTGTTATAGTTTTGTTAGTTGGAGCTCCATTATTCTTTTCTGTATACAAGCTTATTCTTGAGTGTAGCTGAGAAGAAACTTAGATATTCCTATATACTATGAGGCTGCAATTTTTGTTGCCATGTCAACAGAAGCATATCGCTTTCCTTGTAGTCATCGTGTCTTTGATGGCAGAAATTGTAGTGCACCTTGTGTTATATCACGAGGAACATCTACAATTGCCTTGCAATTTGCTAGAAGGCTGGACTATAGCAAATTTGTTATGCTAAGGCCAAAAAATCAGTAAAATTTGTACAGTCAGGACTCAGTTTGTGATCAATGGCTCAGCAGATTCATAAATCTACCAGATTGTTCCCCTAACCCAAGGTACCTGAATAATGCTACATTATCTGTTCAATTCTGCTCTGTTTTTTCAGCTTATTGCTTTCGTTGGATCAGTTCTTAACACATAACGGCCTGAGGAAGTGTCCGAAGGTGAAGTAGTTCCTTAGTTTTTTTTTCTTCTGGTTTGTTGTTACAGTTAGTTCCTTTCCTTGTGCCATTATGTGTGTGCGCTAGAAGTAGAATATTTTTTGTATCTTCTACTCTCCAGCTCATAAGTCTGCTTAATAAGTCGCAGGCAAGGTGATTTGAATTGAGACCTCTGAGCGTGATGTTAGGCTGATTCACATGCCCATTAGCTAGTAATTTCGATGCTCTGCTTCCGTTAGTTTCAAAATTATGTCAATTTTCTAGGATGTGAAGGTCTGAGACGTGTTCTCGAGGCGAGGCGAAATAGTGAGTTGTATGAGAGGCTAGAGTCAGTCTAAGCTCCCTATGCATAGTTCATGTTGAAGTGTATACTCCGTGAGGGGTATAAAGGTAAATTCTAAAGTAAACTTGTCATTCATTGGATAAAGAGGATTTCTCGATTCATTATTGACTTTACTCTAATACATAAATCAATCTGTGCGTTCTTATTGAGAATACTTATATTTAGTACCTAGAAAACTCGATCCTTGGTGCTTTTTGCACGCTTTTCGGAGTCTCATGTGATTAGTGATTTTTACTTCACTTTCAAGACATCTTGAAAATTGAAACATGTCTCTATGTGTGATGTATGGAGGGTGTATAGCAACGTTTTAGTCCAAAAGTAACAATTCCCTTGTAATAGTTGTATACGTACACGTCTCTATAAGTATGGAGGGTGTATAGCAAGTCTTTGTCCAAAAGCAACAATTCCTTGTAATAGTTGTATACAAATAAAACACGCATCAAGTGTCCACTACCAACTATTGTCTTCAATAATACTGTACTATCAGTCAACCATCGCTACTGACTATCTAACACAATCACCAATAAACACCCATAACAGTTACTTGTAACGGCAAAAAATGTAAATTCATTAATTCTCAATAGATACCTATAAGCAAATTGAGTCCTAGAGGACACGCCTATTATGCGTTAGCTATTTCAAAATTTGATAATTCGACGAGTAAATAAAACTATTTTACTATTGGTAATAGGTCACATTTCGTTTTTAAACAACCAAAGTACATTATCAAGCAATCGACACACGACAGCCAAGTATATATTGAATCAGGGCGTCGTTATATTTCACCCAAGATATAGTGACTGCTTGTTCCATTCTGGAGAAAAGGACCAAAATTGTCCCTTATCTTTGCCTTAAAACTCAAAATGATCCTTACCTTTTCATATGGAGCACTAATGATCCTTCTTCTTTGTAAAAATGGTACAGCTTTAGTCTTTAAAGTATTTTCCGTCTATCACTAACGGAAGTTGGTCATATGCACGTGATTGCATTAAATTGATATGACCACTCGCTGACAATGAGACTGCTCATTGAATTAAACACAATCAAAATTAATAACTCAAAGTGACAATATATGAATATTGACTTATTGATAATGGTTTATTAAATTTATGATTTCGTAAAAATAATAGCTTTTGAAATGAATAATGAAAGGGTAGAGTGTGCACACATCTTACATCTACCTTCTCAAATAAAAAAATTATTTTTGAAAGATTTTTTTCTTGTCTTACCTCTACCCCTCAGATAAAAATATTATTTTTGAAAGATCAATTTCTTATCTTACCTCTACCTTCTCAGATAATAATATTAATTTTGAAAGATCCA
>NW_006238964.1:514060-584275 GCF_000226075.1 Solanum tuberosum | reverse complement strand
TTAGTGTAGCAGGACCCTCCTAAACAATGAGATTTAGATTAGCAGGACCCTTCTGGACAATGGGATTAGTAGGACCCTCCTACATATGGGATTTGGTTACTTTCTCCTAGGATATACACTTCCTAGTCTGAGATCGTTAATTTTTATTTTTTCCTAGGATAAGCACTTCCTAGTCTGAGTTTATTATTTTATTTATTTATTTTAATTTGCTAATAACTCACAAAAAATTTCCAGTGAAAACTGGGGCAAAATTTTTGTTTTTTCTTTTGTTTGTGATGGTTTTCAGGTTTTTTCAAGCGAAACATGGATTTGAAATTCAAGAACAAAGTTTCAACTTCTTTCAAAATGATCAATCCCATGATAGCCAGAATCAACTTCTTCAATGCATGTACCAGGAGAAAATGACCAAAATTGTCCCTTATCTTTGCCTTAAAACTCAAAATGATCCTTACCTTTTCATATGGAGCACTAATGATCCTTCTTCTTTGTAAAAATGGTACAGCTTTAGTCTTTAAAGTATTTTCCGTCTATCACTAACGGAAGTTGGTCATATGCACGTGATTGCATTAAATTGATATGACCACTCGCTGACAATGAGACTGCTCATTGAATTAAACACAATCAAAATTAATAACTCAAAGTGACAAAATATGAATATTGACTTATTGATAATGGTTTATTAAATTTATGATTTCGTAAAAATAATAGCTTTTGAAATGAATAATGAAAGGGTAGAGTGTGCACACATCTTACATCTACCTTCTCAAATAAAAAAATTATTTTTGAAAGATTTTTTCCTTGTCTTACCTCTACCTTCTCAGATAAAAATATTATTTTTGAAAGATCAATTTCTTATCTTACCTCTACCTTCTCAGATAATAATATTAATTTTGAAAGATCCATGGCTCAAAATAATTTACAATTCGGTAATAGTTTAGATTATAATTATTTTTGTGGATTGTTAATTCTATAATGGTTTATGATTTTTCTTAACGGGAAACGGATAATTTGATAATAATTATTATAATTACAATTTTATGCTTAATCGTTAATAACAAGCTCTTATTTTAGACGTATTTTTTTCTGAAATTCTAGATAATTTACATGTTTTGCTTTGTTAGATCAATAGTTACATATTAATAATATATAATATATTTTTAGGTTTATCGTAATCTTTTCATTTGTACTTCTGGATATGCATATTTAATTTGGATATTGATGATATATTTAACTTTATAATATATAATATTGTATTTTTTATGTTGCATACTGTTGAATTGTCACTTAACTTGATTATGTTTCGATGTTTATTTTAATAAAAAAAATTAATAGTTAATTGACAATCAATACATTAATAACCCATATCCTAATTTTTCTATAATGATTTAGTATTTTTATAAATTAATAAATCGAACTAATATATGAGGTGAATATTAATTGTGAATACCGTGGATCTTTCAAAATTAATATTATTATCTGAGAAGGTAGAGGTAAGATAAGAAATTGATCTTTCAAAAATAATATTTTTATCTGAGGGGTAGAGGTAAGACAAGAAAAAAATCTTTCAAAAATAATTTTTTTATTTGAGAAGGTAGATGTAAGATGTGTGCACACTCTACCCTTTCATTATTCATTTCAAAAGCTATTATTTTTACGAAATCATAAATTTAATAAACCATTATCAATAAGTCAATATTCATATTTTGTCACTTTGAGTTATTAATTTTGATTGTGTTTAATTCAATGAGCAGTCTCATTGTCAGCGAGTGGTCATATCAATTTAATGCAATCACGTGCATATGACCAACTTCCGTTAGTGATAGACGGAAAATACTTTAAAGACTAAAGCTGTACCATTTTTACAAAGAAGAAGGATCATTAGTGCTCCATATGAAAAGGTAAGGATCATTTTGAGTTTTAAGGCAAAGATAAGGGACAATTTTGGTCCTTTTCTCTTCCATTCTGTGTTGAAACAATAGTCGGTAGTAGTGAACTAACCGCGGGCTGGGCTTAGAACAAAAAAAAGCCCAATAAAAAGTTGACCCAAGTTCAGTTCCATGGGCTGCACGTAAGCCCAAATTCATCACTTTCTCTTTCTTTCAACCCGCTCTTAAACCTTCTCAAAACCCTCTCTCAGTTCCTCCTCTTCTTCTTCTTCTTCTTCTCCTACAATACAATGTCTGTAATGGATTCAGAAGCCTTCAAATCGGAGCTTGCATCTGTTGTTTCTTCCCTAGGGTTTGCTACTTCTGCTGTGCCTTCTTCTGGTTTCGACGACTCCGACTTCCGCAAGAAAGGTCGCATCAAATCTGAGAAAAAGCCACCTTCTAAGGATAATAATAATAATACTAATAAAGACTCTCAACATGGAAGCGAAAACAAGAACAACAAAAAGAGAATCAACAACGATAAATTTGGCAAAAAACCGAAGCCGGAACTTCAAGTCGACAATAATTTATGGAATACAACTCCCGGCAAGTACAAAAACATGCCGAAACTTCCACTTGTGAAAGCGAGCGCATTGGCTGTGTGGTACGTTGATGCAGGAGAATTGGAGGACAAGGTTATTGGGAGTGACAGGAAGAATAAAATTGCCGAGTTTAAGAATGTCAATGAATGGAAAAGCAAGGTGGAGAAGAAGAAGGAATTGGGCGAGAGGTTATTGGCCCAGTATGCGCAGGACTATGAGTCGTCTCGAGGACAAAGTGGCGATATAAAGATGTTACTTACCACGCTAAGGTCAGGGACTGCTGCTGACAAGATATCTGCTTTTTCTGTCATGATTGGGGATAATCCCACTGCCAATTTGAGATCGCTTGATGCTCTCTTGGGTATTTATTCTTCTCTCACTATCTGTTGAATTTAGGAAGAATCCTTAGGACTATCTCAAACTTTTTCATAGTCATTGTATTTTAGCTCTCATGTTATCATCTTGTATTAGTTTTTTAATTTTATCTTGTTCGAGTCATGCTATAGTTAATTTCTTGATATCCTTCAGCAAGTATATGTTATATACTATCACTTGCTCTACAATTTTTTCGCCAAGTTTAAGTTACAAAGAAATGTAGACGCTGTCAAACTTTGACTAACGTGAGGCAAAAGACTAATGAAGAGCTGAACTCTGCAGCATTTGTACCTTCAACAACATTAGAGATGCTCATTTCATAACTCATTGAGTCATTGCAGTAGTTTTATTTATGTAAAGTCAACATGTAATGTAAGGATCCTTCATTTTGTCAGATCTTGAATCTAGGAAGATATGTATTTCAATCAAGGAGGTTAATTTTAGGTGTAGTGATATGCAAAAGGCAAAGTTAAACTTTGCGATGATAATGTTAGGTGAATCAAAAACGTGAAGGAGGATCAGTTAAAATTTCTTCTCCTTCATTGACTGGCCCCTAAGGAAAGAGCAAAAAAGAAAAATACCGAAAACTTTCCCATTACTTAGTTTAGCTTTCTAAATCCTCTTATTCTTATGTACCCCATTCTTTACTTTTCTATCCTTTTTGCTATACTTGTTCTCAATTAGGATCTTTTTCGTAACTTTCTGGTATTGGTACTTCATAATTCTTATTAATTTTGCACATGGTTTGCATCCTAGATAATTAAATTTTTAATCGTTCCTTTCTCTAGTCTTAGAAAGATTCAGTATTGAGATTCTTTCTGGTGGGATTGTTTGTCATTAGTGCTTGTCTCTAATCAATTTAAATAATTGCATGTAGGGATGGTGACAGCTAAAGTTGGAAAGCGCCATGCTTTGGCAGGTTTGGAAGCATTGAAAGAACTTTTTGTTTCTAGGTGAGTTAAACTTTTTTTCCCTTTCTTATTGATCATCCTTATTATGCTTAGTTGCCTCATTGTTTGACTATGAAGAATTCCATCTATCCAGTTTGCTGCCTGATCGCAAATTGAAGACACTCTTTCAGCGGCCGATAGATCATATTCCGGATACAAAAGATGGTTACTCACTTCTACTCTTTTGGTATTGGGAGGAATGTTTGAAGCAAAGGTACACTTAAGCCGAAATTTTGAACAAGTGTTTCATGGTAACATTTATTTGAGCTCCAAATACTGAAGTATATGTGAAGCATTCATTTAGAACTTGAGCCAATTTGGAGGAGTGGGCCAAGGCGACCCATGGCCCTACATGGTTGATGGTCATTGAGTGTTCTGTCCCTCATCTTAATGCATTTAATATAGTTTGTTCTGATGAGGGGAAATGATACCTTGGTTGGACTCCTATGTTCCTTTTGGTTATTGCTAAATCTTACGCATATATACTGCATTCATGGCTGGAAGTTTGTAATGTACCAATTACCATAGGTGTAGGTGGTAGGTTGACCATGATCCACCAGAAGTTTTATGTTCATATGCCTCATGTGCTTGTATTTCCATGATACCTACCGTCAATGTGGAGAATGGACATTTTGCACTTGGATATATTTGATATTACTCTAATCATGTTCCTGAATTGAGGGTTGATCTAAACTTCAGTTTATATGTCTGTTTATTTGTTACCATGTTGATCTTCAGCTAAATAGGCTTTTCTGTTTCAGGTATGAGAGGTATATCGCTGCTCTTGAGGAAGCATCAAGAGATGTCTTAGATATACTCAAAGACAAGGCATTAAAGGTTGTTATTGACAGCTTTATTGCACATCTATACAGTTACCTATCTATGTTTCTCCTCAAAGCACATTCTTATTCAATGTTTTTAGCTAATTGCATCTTAGAAAAGGAGAAAAGAATGACTTGTGAGAACACCCTTTTGTTGCTTCTTGCTTTTTACTAATTGGAACCTATAATCTGAGTGGAACTCAGCAACTGCTAACTTAACCATAATTTATTGATGACTGGCGAGAACACCTTTTAAGGCTGCTTTCTGTTTACACAATCGGGACCTACAAATTGGTGAAACTCAGCAACTGCTAACCCAAACAAAAAATTTACCTTGCAAACTGTTTGGAGGATCACAAGTCACAATGATCTTTTTCTCAGAATAGAGTAATTTATTAGGACACTACCTTCAACCAAATAGTGTTGATAAGCTTCTACAAAATTAGGATAGCTTGACCACTCGCCAAAGCTTTTGCTATCAAACCATACGGATATTTTGATTTAAAGTTGATAAAATTGTTTATAGGTAACAAGTACTTTTTCTTTTGATCAACGGTACTCATTTAGCTTCTTTTGTAGTAGTTGCATTAAATATTCTGATCTGACGTCATGATTTCGTATTGCATCTTCACCGCAGCTGGGTTTCCTGTAATTGATATTTTCTGAGGGTCCATTTGTTGTTGAAGACTTCAATGTTTTCTCGGGGTTTAAAGCTTATTTGACATAAATTCTTGGGGTTTAAAGTTGTATCTGAGTCTTTTTGGTGTTTGTGATGCAATATAATCTCATGTAGCTATTGTTGTCCTGAAAAGTGAGGAAATACTAATATGTAAAGTTATGTTTTGTAGACAGTTTACGTTTTGCTAAAGTGCAAACCAGAACAAGAGTGTCGATTGCTTGCTGCCCTAGTAAACAAGGTATGCCGTTTTACCTCATTGCTTTTTGTGCCATTTACTTTGTCCCGAGAGTTCTTGGGACCATGGAGCTCCAGCTGATATTTCTTCCCTTCGTTGCAGCTAGGAGATCCTAAAAACAAGGTTGCATCTAATGCTGATTATCACCTATCAAAGCTTTTGGCTGACCATCCAAATATGAAGGTAAACCAACATATTTGGTTGAACTTGCTTAGACATACAAATACTGATAATTTAAAAAGAAGAATCAAACAGCTTATTTCTTCAAAAGAAAAAAAATGAAGCAAACAGCTGTGGGACGATGTTAGCTCTAGATTTCTAAGTTGGCTTCAAGGAGTGACACTCAAAATGAAAAGTCTACTTTCAAGAGTGCGCTTAGAAAGCCCATCTGAAGGATGTTTTTCATGCATAAATCTATTCCATGTAAAATGGAGTGAAGTGGTGTAGTCGTAATTTTATTGCAAATCAAATTGTTAGAAGTTGGTACAAATACAAATCTAACTTGGTTGTGATATTTGAATGAGGCCAAGCAGGATAATGTGCTCTTTGAAAATGGTTCCACTAATAGAATATTGTGCCTTGAAATGCCATTATATTTCCCAAGCATACACCATGTTTTGGTGGCAGGTACTAGTACATCGAAGCCCTTGAGTGTGCTCGACTTTAGACAAGCTGCAAGGAAGCACATATCATAGCATTATCGAAGTGCAGTTATGATTTCTGTTGTGATACTTTTTCTGATCAAAGTTTGTTGTTTAACGTGTTATTTTGTCATGCAGGCTGTTGTGATTGATGAAGTAGATAGTTTTCTTTTCCGGCCTCATCTGGTATTGCGAGCCAAGTATCATGCTGTATGTCTAAACTTTACTCCTGATCTTTTATGCATATCACACTAGATACTTCCTGATTGTATTTGTGTACACCTTTCGTCATATTCAAGTTCTTTTGGTCTGTGATATGATAATTCTTGTTCTACAGTGTCTATCCAAATTCTTCCCGTCATTGAGAAGCATAAATTTTTTATAGAAGTAAGACTAGCTGTAGATGTCATTTTTCACAGGTGACTAGGTCTGTTTTGTTTGGATTATGAGAACTGGTATATTGATGTGATCCTTGTCCTTTTTGTGATCTACTATTTTTGAAACATACTTTAGCTTTCATCTCTTGGCTTGGCCATTCTATGCTAATATGTTTATATTTCCTGTATATGAGTATACAACAATAAACTCAGGTGACCAGTCGTGTTGAATTTATTTGTTGTTCCAATTTTCTGTTAGTAACATCTCTAATTATGCTCATGCAGATATGTTGTTTTAAAGTCATCATCTCTAGATATTGCTGATGCAGAAGATGTAGTCCTTAAGTACATACCTTTAATTGTGACAGGTTAACTTTTTAAGCCAAATTCGCTTAAGTCACAGGGGGGATGGCCCAAAGGTGGCAAAGCGTTTGATAGATGTATATTTTGCCCTGTTTAAGGTATGATGTATATTTTGCTCTGTTTAAGGTATGATCTATAGCTGCCATAGTCATAAGTTCCTCCTGTGCGTCTTTGCTCTTCTTCTTCGTGGAGCTGAGAGCTTCATATTCTTATACTGAAGCTCATCAAGCATTTCTTGTCTAACTTCATGGAATATTTTTCTTTTCCTCCTTTTACCCCGATCAACATTTCAGGTATTAATATCTGAAGCAGGGGAAGGACGGACAATGAATAAGAAGAGCGAGGGACATAAGGAGGTTTCCGGCAATTCAAAAGATAAGAAAGAAAAAGATTCATCAGAATCTCATGTTGAAATGGATTCACGCTTACTATCCGCACTTCTTACGGTTCGTGTTGACTAGTCTATTTCTATTTCTTTTTTGTTAATTCTTATGGATCTGAACAAAGAGTAACGTCTATTTCCCAAAGGAGCTTTTGCATTTGTTGACTTGCTTGGTTTGTGGGGGTTAAAATGTAAAGTCTGAGCAACTGTAGGTCAGTAGTTCCTGCTTGGGCAATCCTCCTCCCTTTGAGCTAGCTTTTGGGGTGTGAGTTAGGCCTAAGACCTAATTTGCCACAAACTCGTAGTTCTATTATAAATTATTTACAAAAAATATATGTAAATAGTTGTTATATTTTAAAGATATTATTTTTCAATTTTTTTGTTTTACTAACCCCCCCCTTACTTTTGTTCTTCCACATACAACCACGTTTGCCCCTTTTACATTCCATGTCAAACAACTTTGCTTTACGGTTCTTCATTAGTATTAAACCGAGCTTGCTCAATCTTGGTAGCTTCTTGCATCAGTACTCATTGTTTCACGTTTATGCTGGATTAGAGAAAATAGTAATCTGCTTCATTTAGCACAACTTTCTCATTTGCAGGGTGTGAATAGAGCATTCCCTTTCGTTTCAAGTGATGAAGCTGATGATGTAATTCAGTCCCATACACCGGTATTGTTTCAGCTGGTAAGCATGGTTACTCATTCCATTGTTGGATAAGTATCTGATATTGTATAATATATTTTATCATCTTAATATTTGCTTGGAATGTGCAGGTTCATTCAAAGAACTTTAATGTTGGAGTTCAAGCTCTCATGCTCCTAGATAAGATCTCAGCAAAAAATCACATTGTTAGTGATCGGTTTTATCGTGCCTTGTATGCGAAGCTCCTACTACCAGCTGCAATGAATTCTTCCAAAGTACGTGGAAACCTTCATATTTATATTCTTCTTTCTGGTTTAACCTAAACTTTAATAGGGCAAACATACACTGCAGGAATTCCTTTCACCTCACCTTCTTGGTGCTTTTTATCAATACAATTACTAATTCTCAAAATAAAAGAATTAGAAAGAAGATTCCCTTCCCCTCTCGAACCAGAAAAAGGTTCATGTTTAGTTACGTCTTTCCTATTTTTGGAAATGTTTGTAAAAAGTCCAGGGTAATAGAAGTTTGAGCTATCTTCAATTAATACATTGATCCTTTAGTTTTTTTCTGGTGGGGGGGAGGGGAAAGAAAGAGAGTGGTAGATTAGCCTTTGTGTTGACATTCCTGAGGTCAAGATCTATATGGTGACACACTTGTTTCTAGTACATCTTCTTTTGTAATCTATGGTTTCTAGTCTTGTCTGTTGTAAGCTTTAGATGCACACCTGATTTGCAATTTTATGCTTGCAAAGGCATTTAGGATACTTGCTGATGTTTAAGTTTGATCGGTTGAAGCTTCATCTGCTCTTCTTGCCTTCATGATGATCCTTTTAAGCCCTTCAGCTCATTACCAGTGGCAGTTGAGCAGTGGATTTCTTGAACTTTGACATCTCTTTTTAGTTGTCCAGCGAATGTTGATTGTAACAGTAAAATTAGAGAAACCAGGGAAGATTTAGAGAATTTGTCAAGTATAATACTTCTGCACATTAAGAATAACTATCTTTCCGAAATTGACACGTAACTAACCATCTATCAGTAATGTGCTTTTTCATTACTAGGTAACTTTTGCAAAAAAGATACCACGGTTTAGAGATACCTCGTTTTCAAAACAATATCAAGTAGAATGGGTAAATGAGAATAGAAAATTGAAAATGCTGAGAGCCCGAGCAACCAAAGTTCTGGTGAAGCATCCATAATGTTCTTTTTGCTAGATATTCTTTGAAGAAGTCACGAATTTAAGAACCAAGATAGTCATTCACAAATGCTTCAATTTGTAGAGCAAATAAGCCCCAACACCAGAAAATCTAAGTCTTAAAGAATGAAGATACAAAGCAACTGTAAACCATGTTATGATGTATAAAGTGAGCTACAAAAGCTGACTTTCCCTGTATTTTATAGCTACATCTATATTGCTGTTTCTGTAACAGATCTTGAGAAGGTTAAGTTGTGAAGAATTAGATCATCCCATATTTTTTCTTAAAAGAAGTTTTAACAGATCTGTAACTTAGACATTTTCTTCTAATACTTCCACCCTTAGTTGTTACTTCTCTGCAACCTCCTCTTGCTGAGGATGGAAAACATGTGGAAGAGTTTTTTTTGTCCTGGGCTAAATTTGGTCACAGTTTATCACTTCTTGGCAATGCTGGTTAAACCTGTACTCATTCAATTGTGACCAGTTGTGCTTCAGTTTGGATCTAACCCTTGCATTACTTGCTGACTTATTCTATGCCTGATAATTGTCTGATGCATGTTCTGGTCGTATCTGCAGGAGGAACTGTTTATTGGACTCCTACTTAGGGCTATGAAAAATGATGTAAATGTGAAGCGAGTTGCTGCATTCTCGAAGCGTTTGTTGCAGGTTTGTGCAAGGTGTAAATTTGTTATTATGTGAAACCTAACATAGCAATATATGAGTACAGTACACTGAGGTGAGGTGTATTTAGGCAATTTTTTGTCAATTACTCTCCTGCAAGTATACAAGTTTAGGCTTCCATTAGTCTTATATAAATTTCATGGTTTACTGTTAAATAGCTATTCCCAAGTCACTGAAGAACTACACTAATTCAAACATAGTTCAGGGAAAATGAAGCTACTTGAAGCTGTATATTACATTCGTTCTTATGTTCATCAAGGAGCTGTACTCTTTTGGCCATGTGCTTGATATTCCGTTGAATTTGGTTTCAAAAAAACACATACTGTTATTGCCCTCTTGAGAATTTGTCTTTTTCCTTTCAAATTAACATTGATTGTCTGGTATTAACAGGTCGCAATTCTGCAGCAGTTTCAAAAACTGTTATTGCCCTCTTGAGAATTTGTTTTTCTTCTTTCAAATTAACATTGATTGTCTGGTATTAACAGGTTGCAATTCAGCAGCAGCCTCAGTACGCATGTGGGTGTCTGTTTCTCCTGTCTGAGGTCCTTAAATCAAAACCAACTCTCTGGTAGGGTTGCTAGGAACACTATCCATTGACAAAGTTTATGACATGGCTAAAGGATTTGTTTGCAATGTAATTGTCTCAACTTTTTCATGCAGGAACATGATGCTCCAGAGTGAGTCTGTTGATGAAGACCTTGAGCATTTTGAAGATATTACAGAAGAAGATGACAATCAACCCAATCCACCAAATCGAACAGATAATGCAAGTGAAGTTGCTCAAGAAGCTAAGCACTTAGAAAATGGCAATCATTCTCTGCCGGAAGAAGGTAATTCTAGTTCTGAGTCTGATGATGATTCACTCCAAGCTGAGGAGTCGCCTGCTAGAGGTGATTTAGATGAACCAAAGGATCCTAGATTGATGTCCGGTTTCAACAAACTTCTACCTGAAGGTTCAAATGATAAGCTCTTATTGCCTGGAGGATATGATACACGACACAGAGAACCTTCATTCTGGTACTGTTATTGTCTTCTTTCTGGCCTTAAATGCTTAATAAGTCTGCAATTTCACAAACAAAGATCAAATACTATCTTGCTTATCTTGCTGCCTTCTTTTGAAATGGCTATGATACCTTGCTTGGCTTGACACAAGGATTTTATAAAAAACACTAATGGTTGAAATATAAGTTTATTGTGGCTTCCTCTTTCTACATGACGGGGCTTGATTGGACACCGAAATTTCGGAAAGAAATAGAACATTTTGTACCTAAGTAAAAACTATATGGCATACCAAAAATTTCCTTAGTTCTTTTGGTCTACAACCTGCCATGTCACTTTTATAAGATCGTCTCATTTAGGGTCGTAAGCTAGCCTAGACACCACTATTATCCACAGAAAAAAAATAGAATATTTTAACAATTTCTCCTGAGTATACAGAAAATGTAATTCTTTTATTGACTTTTATGAATCGACAGCAATGCAGATCGTGTAAGCTGGTGGGAGCTGATGGTACTGGCATCGCATGCGCATCCATCAGTTGCAACCATGGCTAGAACCCTTCTTTCAGGAGCTAACATTGTGTACAATGGTAATCCCCTGAATGATCTTTCGCTGACTGCTTTCCTCGACAAATTCATGGAAAAGAAACCGAAACAAAGCACATGGCACGGTGCTTCTCAGATTGAACCAGCTAAGAAGGTTAGTATTTTCTAGATAACATAGGATATCTGTTATGTCTAATAGGTAATAGTATACCACTTCAGACTGGGGCTTTATTAGCTTGTTTCATCACATTTATCTCGTTTTTCTTGCAGCTTGACATGCAAGATCAGCTGATTGGGTCAGAAATTCTCTCCTTAGCTGAAACAGATGTACCACCTGAGGATCTTGTCTTCCATAAATTCTACGTGAATAAGATGAAGTCCTCGAAGAAACCAAAGAAGAAAAAGAAGAAGACAGTAGAAGATGATGCCGCTGAGGAATTTTTGGATGCAGATGGTAGCGATGTTGAAGATGAGATTGATGAAGATGCTGCTGATGAGAGTGAAAATGAGGAAATTGACAGCATGCTAGAGTCCGGTGTGCTTCCCTCGGAAGCTAATGGTGAATATGATTACAGTGATTTGGACGAAGTTGCTAATGAAGACGATGATGAATTGATTGGTGATGTCAGTGATGAGGATATGGCTACCCTTTTGGCACATGATGAATCTGACACTAATCTCGGCAGTGATGAAGACAATGATACAGAAAAGGCAAACGAAGATGTACATCAAAGAAAAAATAAAAGAAAGAAAGACAAGCGTGTTGCCGGAAAATCCCCATTTGCTAGCCTTGACGACTATGAACATTTGCTCAAGGAGGAGAGTCCAAAAGATCCCGCTAAATCAAGAAAGAAGAGAAAGAACTCAAATGAGCATTTGCTCAACGAGGAGACCCCAAAGGAGGATGCAAAAAAGCCCGCTAAATCAAGAAAGAAGAGGAAGAACTCGAATGAACATTTGGTCAACGAGGAGACCCCAAAAGAGAATGCGGAAAAGCCCACTAAATCAAGAAAGAAGAGGAAGAGTTCAAATTAAGTATTGTTGCTAATTTGCATGAAAGAGTTGCTGATTTTGATATCCTATCCTGACAGATTATCCCGAGATAGGTACAGGAACTCTTTCAATACCCCATAGTCACCTCACCCCATAGTCAGCTCTTGTGTTGTAATTTTAGCCGATAACACAGCATCATTCTTACTTCTTTTTCCTCTTTTTGTTGTTATGATAACTTTGGGAAACTCATATTTGCTTTGTCACAGTTCGTGTTATGATAACTTTGCAAAGTTCATTGTGCAACCATTATAGAAGGAAAAAGGGGGGGAAAAAGAAGAGGAACCAGCCAATGCCATACCATCTCTTCATTTTCTAATATAGTAGGACAAGAGTAGAAGATCAACTATACATCAAGGTACCCAAACCTAGTTGATGAAAATGCAAAATAAAGGTGACATTAGAGAGATACATTTGATAAAGCTGAACTAAGAGATTTATGATAACTTAATTCATGAAATTGCAACTTTAACAGTCTTAGCCTTAGATGGAGGAGGAAGCTTTTCAACTACAACAGTTAACACCCCATTCTCGCATTTCGCAGTAATAGCAGAAACATTGCAGGTATCGGGGAGCTTGAACTTCCTCATCAATTTGAGGGGTGGCTTCCTCTCCAACCTGACGTACTTGCATCCCTCTTCTTCACTCTCCTCACGCTTCCTCTTCCCGTTGTTTCGTATCACCAGCGTGTTCTCATCTTCCACAGTCACCTGTAACACATTTCAATCAATCAGTAATTAACTTCTGCTATTACAAACTCAGTGAAATTCAAGCTAGAAAAAAATGTTATTATTAATACAAAATTGAAGATGGTACCAACCTGAATATCAGATTTGGATAAACCAGGAACATCCATATAGAAAATGTACTCTTTTGGGGTATCCAGAATGTCCACGGGAATGCTACCCCTGTTTTCACTGCTCTCATTTGACCTAGAAGGAATCACCAGCCTCTCAATGGATTCTGGAAAGAGAAGTTGGCTCACCACATCCACAACAGTGCTCATTTTCACACAAATTATGGCTGATATTTCGGTTCGAATCTGAAGACTCTTTGCAGCTTACTGGAAAATCAAGAGTAGTAGAAATTCTCGACGAAAAGGGTGCAGCAACTTCTTATTTAAATTAGGGATAATGGTCTCTGGTGAAAGATACTTCTAGTACGTTCTTGCTCTTTCCTATTTTGACACGAAGCATCTAGAACATTTAGGAACTTGCCAGACATACGGACATTTGGCGCACCCTTATCATTGAGGAAAAACTCAAAATAGTCCTTTATCTTTGAGCTTAGATTCTAAAGTCATCTTTAATATTTCAAAGACATTAACTCAATCTTGAAATTAAAAAAATAATTAAATTGTCTTTTTTTTTATTTATCAAAAATAACAAGTAAAAAGGAATATCAAATTAAAAAATATTTGACCAGTAAATAAGGACGGAGAAGTGTAACTCAAGGGCTAAGGCTCAATCCGTCCTATTCCATAGTCATCTCTAAAAATGCACTCCAAAGTTCGTCGTATTAATATTGGAAAAATTACTCCCCATATGAGATTAAGATGATATATTACATTCTATGAACTATTAATTAATAATTAATAATATAACAAATTAATTACGAGTGACAGCAGATTCAAATTAATATAATATTAGATTAGTATGTCACTCTTAATATTTGCACCAAAGTCAAAACTTCTTAAAGAATTTGTTGAAAGAGTATGTTATACATAAAGTAAATTATATAAAATATATAGATCATATAAAATATAGAGATCAAAAAATATTTTTTCATATGGTACATAAATATATTAAATTTTAAATATTTTTAATTATATTTCTAACTCCACCACGATAATCAACTCTCCTTTCACAAGTTAAGAGACTCTCTCGTTGAAACATCTTGATTTGTCCAATGTATCAACTATCAAGGCAAAAATATTGAAAACCTACTTTATATATTTATGATAATTGTTGTCCATTTAGAAAATTCAGTATAGTTGACATATTTTTTTGAAGTGACATCATGAAAAATGCTAATACTATTTCAAAATGGCCATCGTTTTGACAAGTTGCAGTTGTATCAGCTTAATTAAATTGATGTGAAATTATTGGAGGGAAGAAGAATCTGTTTTTTTTTTTTTGCTCAATTATGACCGACGGTTTTATAATACTCCCTAGTTAATGGTCCCAATGAACAGTTTAATGACTTATAAGAAAATAATTCAATGGGTAGATCATAATTCACATCGTAATATTATGTCCCTACTTTTAATGATCATCATTGGTTGCATTCAATTTCAAGTAATATCGTGCGTACTCCCTCCGTTCACTTTTACTTATTGATTGATGTGTAGTTTTAAGTCTTGAAAAATGTTTTAGAAAATAAGTAATTAATATTAAAATAAAACATGAATTTTCTGTTTATATTTATCTCTTGATATGCTAAAACCATATCTATGTGATCAATGCATTTGAAAAATGATCATAACAAAAACCATCTAAAATTTTCAAATATTACAGCAACATGTAAATATAGATTACAATCCATCTCAGCAGGGAATAATGTACCCGGATAAAGAAGGAAATTATAATATACAAAGTTCTTCTATCCAAGTGCAGATCTAGCTGAATACAGATCGGATTGAATCATTTTAAGTACCGCAAAAATACTAGTAATATAATGTACTTTCATTTCACACGGCATAATGACCGTTATTCCAATCCCCTGATTTTTGGACTAACTCGATTGCTCCCACCAGCACAAGTAGCGACATTAAACATACGTTCCTCAAAAGCTTTAGTCTCATAAGGAATTCTCAAAATACCTTGATTGTGAAATCCATATTCTTCGGCGGATCGTGACAACATCTCCAAAAATTCAGCATCGTAGAGAGCCGTTGTATGTACCATAAACCGCTTTGATTCATTAAGGTTTATTCCAACGGCAACAGGAACATAACCTCTTGGTGTCATAACGGCACCTCCTCCCAGTTTTAGCCGTTTTCCAACCCCAATCAGCTTGCTCGCTTTAACGCCCATCAGAATCCGATTAATTCAGATTTGAAGAAATAATTTCTTTCTTTCTTGTGTTGTTAGTATAATTTCAAGGTACCAGGCCGTGCAAAGTGCCAGTACCTTGTGGGCTTCATTATATTAGGTAAAGGACTAATGACGTTTTACCTGTAGGGATAACGACACTAATTAATAATTAGATTAAGAAATTTCTTGGGTAATTTAAAATTATCCCTTTATTTTAAGTAGCAATTAGATAGAATTATATTATGGGAACAAATGGAATGCCGTAAACACAAAATTGATGTATTAGTATTTAGTCCAAAGTCTAGTATAGAACCAATAGACAATTACCAAACGTTTACTATGACGCCGTCCATGTTGACAGTATTACTATTTCGACAAATATTTTTATCTTAATATCTTTTATTTTTTTTACGTCGCGTCTCTTCTGAGTAATTTCTACTCAAGAATAGTACTAATCTTTATTACTGCTAGCAAACGTACCTAGTTGCAGTTTTTATGTTTATTTTTTCTGAAAAAGACATCTCAACTTGTTCGTTTTCTTTATATTTCTGGATATAGTAAGTGTTTTGGACTAGACGGCTATCCAATCGAGCTCCACACATAATGCTGGATGAGAAAGAAACCGGTCATTTAAAGTAATACATAAACATGACTCTTAACTTGATTTTAGCGGACAACTATCACTACAAAAAAATCAGCTTTTACCGACGAACGAAATCCGTTGCTAATCTATGATATTCCGTCGCTAAACATGATTAGCGACGGATTATTGACTGTTACTATATCGCTCGTTGATAATCTCTTAGTGACGAAAAATGTGTTCCGTCACAAATTTAGCGACGGACTAATCCGTCATTATATTTATAAATTCGTTGCTAATTTCACAATTCATTCCGTCATTTTTAATAAATTCGTGACAGATTTTTCGTCGCTAATCCGTCGCAACATATTCCGTCGTTTGAGCCAGCACATTTGGCGCAAAACAAGTTCGTCGCTGGTCCGTCGCCATATTTGTTGCTAAATTTTTTCTTGTAAATTTGATTTATTTTGTTTTCAATATGCTGCTGATATAATTCAAATTAAATTGCTAAATACCCCAAAAATAATAAACATATAAAATAATATCATAGATGGTTCAAAATATATAGAATATCGAAATCTCATATTTTTGATTCAAAACATCCAAAACAATATATCAACTGTTCTTAAAAGAACCTACATTAATCAAATATTTTTACTGCAGAATTTGTACTTTCCAAAAAAGCAGACAATAAAACAAAAAGGGATACGATTGTCACGTGAAACTAATTAAGGATCAACCTCGTCCTCATTAGTAGTAGCTGAAGGAGGCACTAAAGGTGTCACTGTTGATGGGTTATCAATGGGAGTACTCCCTTCTTGTACCCTCCCCATAACAACGGGAAGAAAGTGATTAGTAAGTGCAGGAAGCATTTGCTTTACAAACTTATCCATATTTGTTATCGATGTTGATTGAGAAATTGAAGGAAGTACTGATGATGAGGTAGAAAGTTTCTGCCCGTTGTAACTTTTGCTTCAGAATCAAGATCGTATATTCTTCTCTTCTTTTCTCCCCCTACAGCTTGATAAAATGCTTCACATTGATCAATATCAGCTTGAGACACTATTTTTTCCCGCAATATTTCTTCATATTTTTCCTGTATTAAGTAGAGGAAAAATGAAAGCATTAAACATTGGGAATAAAATATATTTTGAAGGCAAATACAAAAACATGCATAACCTTTTAAGCATTAGCATTAATGTACTAATTGGGCCTTCAAATTTCATGCTATGAAATTTAACAAACTATGGGATCTAATATATTTCAATTGGATCAAGTGAGCATATTGTGAGAGATCATGAGGGCACTTAGTTGCTAATTATGGCAACAGCTAGGCAGTCGAAGAACAAACCATCTATAAAGTGCAAGATCCTAATAGGAATGTGTTTTCGCTGCCTGTTGTCAAGAAATGGATCAGCAGCCCAATTTGGAGAACCAGAATTCATTTAGTGTTCATAAACAGATGCATTATCCATAGAGAATGATCAACTTCATACGAACATACCAACATTTCATCGAAATAAAGAAACAGAAGGAAGAATCAGACGACAGATCCGCAGAAGTTCCATTTCATGTATATGAACCATATGATCCCAACTAAGAAAACAACTCATTTCATACCTAAACAAAAGTAATACACACTATAGATATCAATATTTTCTGTTTTGATCTTTCACTGTTCAATTATTAGTATTTAACACAAATTGCTTAAACCTTTCAATTTCACCAAAGAACGGAATTTTCAAAAGCTCCTTAGCAGTTGGCGTGTCGTCTGGATTCTCTCTAAAAAAAGAAAGAACAATCTCCTCAAAATCCCGCAAAAATATCCTTTTCTTTTGTTTAGCAAAATCCATCACTTTCTTGAGTATCTTATCCCTCTTGATCATCATATTTTTAAGTGATTTTGGAAATTTCTTCATAACTACATAAGAAGCTTCTACAATATAATAATAGTGTTTTTGGCCAAAAACATCCTTACACTAAACGTATAATTTAAGGTGCATCCTTGAACTATGCTTGTTAACAAAAAGCATCCTTAAAGTGTAAAAAATTTGGCAGTTTTCATCCTGCTGTAATGCTCCGGCAAAAAACTAACAGCACCTACCCTTTGGCTGCAATTCACATGAATTTTCAATCCTAAAATCCCCAAATTACACAGAAAGAAGGTCGAGAAGAGAATGCTAAACAAGAAAGGAAACCCCCTATACAGAATTGGAGGCCAAAATTAAGCATGAAAGACAGTTGTAGAATGTGTATCCTGTTCAGCTAACACATCAGGTTTAAATGGAGCAACAAATCAAATTGAGAGTCTTATTGCAAATATTTCGGTAACAAACAGGTTTAATGGATTGATTGATACAGCTAATACTCAAATGTCCTCAAACTTTCATGCCCAAATCTTCTTTCTCAAGTGTCTCTGATTCTATGCACTGTTTAGTTTCAGTTTTTACTCTTTCTGACCAATACCATTATATCTACATTGGGTGATAAACATCAATTATCAATGGAGAAGATACTATAGAGGGCATGGAATAGTTGGCATGCTTACACAAATAGCTAGATTACTTCTACCTGAGGACTTGCCACTACCTCTTCCTTGAGCCATACCTATATACAAATATAATAGTGTTGTTAAATCAAATCAGAGAGAAACAACAAATTAAGCATAATGCATAATAATGAGAACTATTGATGCAACAGAAATTAGAGTGAAACAGTTATCACTAGTACAAAATAAAGTTTAGCTACCTGAGTGAAATACTTTTCAATTAAGTGAAAGTGTGCTAAAGTATTAAAATTGCCGCTGATGTAAGCTTGCAGATAAACAGAAAGAACTGATACCTGTAAGTACAAGAGTGTAATAGCTATCATTGACTTCTATCAGAAGAGATCATATAAATTAAGGAACAAATTATTAAAAGAACCATGGACTTCTATTAGAAGCTTTACACAAAGAATTAGTAGAAATCTATAGAAAATTTGAACACAACTACAAGATACTAGGGAACTGGAGAAACCTTTTGAAAGGCTGAAATGCTAAATATTATCAGATCATATGATTTTGATAAGGAATCTGGACCTGATGGTTACACTGTGCTCATCAAAGTAATATTGATATATAAACCATTTACATCAGAACTATCACATGATTAAGTCAAGTAATGTCATTCATTTAAGAAAATGATTTGTTGAGCTCAACAATTTAGAAATCGAGAAGGCACATAACACACTTCAGCTCAAGAATTAGTAGAGATCTGTTGAACACACATTGTTAAAAGTCGAGAGTTAATTGATTTTAATATGGTATATCTTGGATGAGTTGCCTAACATTTAGCATGACTTAGTCATAGACTCATAGTTAAAGTCAGCTCGAATTTCTTAATCTTTACGCTAAGCAAACAAGCTCATCTACAATGTGGAGTGTGTATTGTTCTTTTGTAAATCTTCCTTTCGAGTAGATCAATCTGAGCATTGTTGGCAAGCTACAAAGTGCTCAAACTAAGGAACCTCTCATGAACCCACCCCTACCCTATTAATTGTTTTAAAATATTAACTATGTCCCGCCCTGCCCTGCCCTGCCCTACCTTGCGTTGCCCCATTTAAGTATTGCCCCGCCCTGCCCCATCAAACCTTTACCCTACCCTGCCCCATTAAACCTTTACCATGCCCTGCTCTTGACCTTCCCCATTGCCATCCCTAGTAAACTAACATTATTTATTACCAGAAAAACTTATCCAACCAAAATTATAACAGAAAAATTAAACCAACACATTTTTCTGGAGAAAAAAAAGCTACTGTGGAGGTAAGGGAGGGGGAGAAAAAGAGTAATACCTTTTAATGAAACGAATCAGGTCGACAACCACTAGTCACAAACAAAAAAAGCTATTTGCAGTATAAAATAAAACATAAATCAGTGTGCAATTTACATCGCAAAAAAAAAGTAAATCAGTGTTGAAATAAGACATCAACACTAAGTACGCTGCTGCAAAATTGGTGTCACGAGGCACACTCGTAATGCAGAAAGAGCAGGCAGATTAAAATAAACTTATTTCTTGGTTAGCTCCAAAGGAAATGAATGTTGCTTTCTTTCCGTGTTTAGTTATCCTATTATGCGCTCTAGTAGTAACAAACAGGTCGTCACTCACACGTTGAAAACCAGAGGTGTCCATGTCTCGAAATATCTTACTAGTGCACTAGAAAGAGACAATAATAGTGTTGTTGCAGACATAAGTGGTGACACTAGTAAGTTTGAGTTAGCAGCAACCAAGGATGTTATATTAGATGTTGAGAAAAATCATAGAGGAAATGGGGTAAATGGGGGTGGAAGTATTGCTCATCAGCCACGTACTAAAACACTGCACAAAATCATTAAGTTGTAATGCCAAAAGTAGCCCTCTATCTCAAATGTTTCAGTTTTCATCAAGTCTCCAGAGAAGAAAACTGGAACCTCAAACACCGCACAAAATGATTAAATCTTTTCTTAAAAAACCCTATTTTCAGTACACCCAAACTTCTAAGCTCCTATTTTCAAAAAAATTCAACCTTACTTACCGAAAACTGGAACCTCACGAAACCCCATTTCCCCAAAACTGGAACCTCAAATACTGCACATAAATCGGGTTTGATTTTGCACAACAACTATTGTCCCCAAAACAAATACATTACTAAACTAAACAATTAATTGATTGAACTAAAAGAGTACTTACTTGTTAATAGAAAATTTACTTTAAACTTTGAAGGCATATAGAGCTACTGAAGACAGAGGAAAAAAAGAGTTAAAAAGAGAGTTCATCCATTGAAGATGGAGAGATGAAGAAGAATGTGCTCACTTCATCGATCAGAGATGGAGAGGTTGAGAGCTCACTTCTCAGATGAGAGTTCCATTAGAGAGGTTGAGAGCTCACTTTCTTCAGATGAGAGCGTAAATGTTGAAATGAAATTTTGCCCTAGAACATATGACATAAATAAATTTTGCAACGGACTTAGCAACGGATTATAACATTCGTCGCTACCAAATAAAGATATTTATATAGATTAAATTCTAGCGACGGATTTTTCCGTCACTATATAATATATTTTATAAAAAATATATTTAAAAGTTTAGCGATGAATTTTTCGTCACTAATTTCGTAGCTAAATATTAATTAATTTTCTCACGACTAATTTATTGTTAAATCCGTAGGAAATTTTGGGCGCCAAACTTTCGCGACGTAAAAAGTATTCCGTCACGAATCCGTCACTATATCATAACTCAAAAAAAATATTTGTAATTCTAGCAACAAAATGGTAATTCCGTTGCTAATCCGTCGTTATTTAGTGATGGAATATAATTCGTTGCTAAAATCCGTCGCTAAATGCTGTTTTTTTAGTAGTGATATACGCCCTCCAACTTTTAATGTGCAAAGTAGACACTTAAACTTGTATAAAATTGAACAAGTAAACACATTTGTCCTACATGGCATAATACACATAGGATGCATGTAGGACATGAAATTTCCATGTATGACAAATGTATTCATTTGTTCAATTTTATACAAGTTTAAGTGTCTACTTGTGCACACCCAAAGTTAAAGGTCATATATAATTGTCAGTTGACACCAAGTTAAATGTCATGTTTATGTATTATGCCTTATTTAAATGATGTACTTAAGTGTAAGATTTTATATTCTAAGACATCGACTTATTTGTTAATAATCAGGCTCTAAATTTAATTATCATACATATTTAATTGAAAAAATTACAAAAATAAAATTAGACAAGAAATTATTGAATTTTATCGAACTCAGGTGTTAGCCTCCATCAAGATGCCATTTGTGAAGCTTTTCCCATTTTACCCATTTGTATTTTCATTTTCATTAAAATAAAGAAAATCAATCATGTACTGATCTAAGTTAAACTCTTAAAAATTTATGTACGATGTTTCAAATTGTTATTTGATTAATATCATTATGTTATATTTTATATTGTTTTGGTATGCATCTTACTTTCTATAGATCCTTACTTAAGATCTTTTGGATTATATATTTTGGATGGGAGTGTAATATTGAAAAAAGAAATTATAAGCCGCCATCTTATGCATCAAAGAAATTTGGTTAATTAATTAAGTTTGACATTATAGCTCATTAAGTTCCTACTGCGTTGAGGATGCTTGCTTGCCGGCTTATGATTTCCTAAACGACCTTAGGTGACTTAAATTCATAAACATTTAAATATTAAATAATAAATAATAAAAATAGAAAAGTATAAATCATATAATTGGCAAATAAATATTCCCTATAATTTTAGATTTTGTTTAGATCGTATTCATACTGGTTGGTGCACAGTGAGAATATTCTCAACTTGGATATTTGAAACCTCTAATTCATGAGTGCCACGTCGACAACCTTGAAGTCACGACGGTTAATCAGTAACCCGTGATAGATGCTCAAGTGGGCCCGCCCGGCCTCGATATTACATGACATAATTGTATATTCCCTCAAATTCATCCCTTCATATTATATACTACTCCCTCCTCCCTCCGTCCCTTTTTATATATCATTCCTTCTTATAAATAGTTGATACATAATACTTGTCATTTCATAAAGGAAAAATTGTATGAAATAACAAACTATTAATGTTATAGTCATAATTTATTTTAATTATAATTTGCAGCAAACATCCCCTTTTTTGTCATCTAATTTGGTATACAATTAGCCATTTTATATATTTTGGTATAAAATGTGTTTGTGTTTGTATAAAGCGAGAGAAAAGTGTATATACAAATACAAATATATATATTTTCGTCCTATATATTTATAATTATTTAAATACAAATCTTATTATACAAATTACAATGTATAAATGAATTTATACAAAACTGAACAATTTGTATAAAATTGGATGTTTGTAGCGAATATACAAATCAAAAGCTCCATAGCAAACATAAAATTTGATATGGAGCGCAATTATGCGAACTATAGCTATAACATACAAATATGATTTTTATATTTGCTATATGTGAAAATTGTTCTTTCATAAAATCAATGCATAAATTGCCATATTGTTCCTTTTTACCCTTGTGAGTTATTAGCCTTGAAAATATATATTTGACCAACTTAGAAAAGCTAAGTAAATGATTCATGTTCATTGGTTAAATTAATTAATCAAAATAAATTAATTTATATTCATTGATTGAAAACTTGAGTTCCAAAAAAATTAAATAAGGGTAGAAGGGTAAAGTTACATCATTTCTTAATGTAAGTGCAAAGTAAAAAAATGTCATATAAAAGAGGATTCTTAATGTAAGTGCAAAGTAAAAAAATGACATATAAAAGAGGACGGAATGAGTAGTAATATCTTCTTGTGATTAGATAAGAGATCAATTATTTTGACTAATTTTGAAACCTAAAGATATCATGTAATGTAGACTGGAGGGAGGGAGTAGTTCATCTCAGGAATATCAAAATTACCTCATAAAAACATAATCCTCTTTGATATACGCATTATATACAGAGAAACAATCACACATATACGCATCCTTTACTCATAGGTAGTAATAGAAAATTCGTTGACACAAAACAAGTATATTGTATAATACGGAAGAACGGCCCAGTGATTGATTATGAGCAATTAATTATGTAATTTTAGCTCATTTATCAAATTTGAAAAGATTTTATCGCGATTTACTCCAATTAGTTGGTTGATATTTGTATTCTTTTTTATGCGTGACAAATTAAAGTATAATTACAATTATAATTAGTGAAACCATAATTGAGGAGTTCTATTTAAAGTGATGTTTATCAAAATTAGGAAAAACTACATAAATGGGTCATAAAACTTAAAACAATTACATATTCATACCCTAATTCAAAGTAATTCAAGAAATACATATTCTCTCAAAAAAAGAAAATTACAGCTCATACCCCCATTCATTAAAGCTGGTAATATTCGTTTAATTGATATTCAATCAATATCATATACTATATTGGTATCATTAAGACTGATAATTTCGCTTAATCGATACAAAATCAGTATATATATATATTTACTGTATTGGTATCATTAGTGTTTCTTGTTCAAAAATTACTCATTAGTCAATGATATTATAAGAGTATATGTATATTGTTATGCTATCATTAATGTTTCTTGTTTAAAAATTACTCATTAGTCAATGATACTATAAGAGTATATATATATTGTTGTGGTATAATTAAGGTTATTTGTTTAGATATTACACATTAGTCAATGATATTGTAAGAGTGTATGTATTTTGTTGTGATATCATTAAGGTTCCTTATTCAGAAATTACTCATTAGTCAATGATACTATAAGAGTATATATATATTGTTGTGGTATAATTAAGGTTATTTGTTTAGATATTACACATTAGTCAATGATATTGTAAGAGTGTATGTATTTTGTTGTGATATCATTAAGGTTCCTTATTCAGAAATTACTCATTAGTCAATGATACTATAAGAGTATATACATATACTCTTATAGTATCATTGACTAATGAGTAATTTCTGAACAAGAAACCTTAATGATACCAATACAGTATATATATATACTAATTTAGTATCAATTAAGTGAAATTTAGCTTTAATGATACCAATACAGTATGTGATACTGATTTAGTATCAGTTAAATAAAATTAGTTAGGGGGTATATAGTGTAATTATTTAGTTAGTATGAATGTAAAAGTGTATATGTTTGTAATTATTTTGCTTTTATGGGGTATTTGCTTAATTTTCCCTAAAAATTATTATTAGAGGGTCCAAAAATAAGGCCCACATAATGGTATCCTTAGACATTGTAATGTGTTATATATATGACGGGCTCAAAGAAGTCCAAATCCATCTCTAAGGAGGATGAGTCATGCTGCAAGTGTAAGCCCAAATTCATTTTAAACAAGTCCAAATAGAGGGCCTTAATGTTGAGGTTACCTTACTATTACATAGCAAGCCACGTTACGTTGCCTAGCTCGAGGGAGTTTCTTCATCTAATCAAATTAAACCATTCATTGTAGTTAAGTTTATACTAATATGTATATCATTAGGATATACTCTGCTAGTTCCCCGGGTACCTCTTCCTCCACTATCACACAATTTGGACTCTTTTCGTGAACTAGGTTTACGTAAAAAAAAAAAAAATGAAAATTATAGATGCTTCAATTAATCATTGGAAAATTCGAGAAAAAAATGGCATTGCATGGTACTTGTTGATTAGGACTGATATTTATGAGAATTCTAGTGCATGTGGCTGAAATTGAAATGCACGTTGATTTTTGTAGAAAAAAGCCTTTGGACCACACGTAGAAACCAACAAATTATTCCTTTACTGAACACAAAGAAGAGGCTAGAGCATCACTGGTTTCCAAATATATTTATCAAGATCAAATATGGCCAAAAGGAGACTTTTCATATTGTCGGATAAATTATGCATGCCCCATCTAATTAATGCTCTCAATCGATTTCAATTTATGTCGCATGTTTAATTAGACACATAATTTAATTTTAAAAAAATCGTTAGTGTCTTTTTATGAAATTGATAGTCATTTTTCGTCCTTGTTTGAGCATATTTGAAAAAAACAGACACGTTTAAACTAACCATCAAGGCAAATGACATGTCTGCTCTTACAATAAAAGTCCGACAAATTGCATGATTTTCAAACAAGTTATATATGGTTCGAGTCTATAAAGAATTTGTGACAACACATCATCCTGCACTTGGAAGAAGAAGTAGAAAAAGGAATAAATATAGTGATAATTTGATTCTTCGTTGCCGTAGTAAATAGGAGAGAAAATAGAATTTAATTTTTCATTTTTATAAAAATGAATTTAAATGAAGTCGTACATGTTTGTTGTGACTTGTATGTTGTTGACCTTTTTGTTTGTAGCTTTAAAATCATGATAGTCCGATATGGTATGTGACTAATCCATGTTGAATATGGTACGTATAAAGTCATATCCGTTTGCCATAATACGCATGACACAAATAATCCGGTATAATTCATGCAAGACAATCAATTTAAATATAAAATGAAATCAACTAATATGAATTGCATGAGATATAAAAATAATTTTTCCCCGAAAATTTGGGTGATGTGAGCCGTGAGGGACTGCATGCTACAAATTGCGTTACACATGTAAGCTGTGGGGTGCTAATTTGGAGTGTGCAATGAATCTCACCAGTTTGGTCCAAAACAGTAAGTAGTTTCTAGTCATCGATCGTCAAAAATTCTATTATCCATATAGTAGTCATAAATAAATGTGTTACTCCCTCCGTTCCATATTAACTTAAGCTTTGAAGTGTTTCACACCCTTTAAGAAAAGTAGGTTAGGACATAAATTAAACATAATTTTTCATTTTTACCCTTATTAATTATTGTCAAAAATAACTAAACATTAATTATAATAACTAATTTCAATACTAACTTAAAGGGTAAAATTGGAAGAATATTTTAAAAATAGTCTTGAAGATTGAAAATTTAAGTTAATTTGAAAAACAAAAAAAGGCTCAAAGCTTAAATTAATATTAATATGGAATGGAACGAGTATTTACGTCAACCACACCTTTAGTCTGTACTACTAGAACAGTGTTCTCTCCTAGTTGCACTTTTTAAATTTCTTCCAGAACCCCAAGTTGCAACTTTATTGCCAAAAGATAAATAAATACAACTTGCAATGGCTATATGGTAAATAGTTCGAACCAATTTGCAATGAGTGGACCCTAACCTTTTTGGGTGTAGGTCCCACTTTACATTCAGCCCACACAATTATAAAATAGAGTAGACAACACAAACGTTTCTCATCCTTAAAACAGAGTATAATAATGCAAAAGGGCGAGGAACAGAGAGATGAAAGAAGCTTCTGGATACAAATATCTCGTACCGTCATTGAATCTAAGCCGTTCATTCCTTAATCTAAGCCACACATTAGGGACTTCGGTGTATTAATGGAAGGCCCGTTTCTGGAGAGTTCTTTTAAGGGAGAGTTGTTCATCTCTCTTCACACTTGTGTTTTCTCTCTCTAACTAAAGTTCCGTGTCTATACGGCTTTTAATTCTTTGAAGAAAGAAAAAAAATCTAATCACTTTTTGTATTAAAGGGGCTGGAGATTTGTATTTAATTTGTCGACAAGACAGGAAATATTCTGATCGGTTTTTGGTGGGTATTGATCGAAATATGGGCAATGATTATTATGCAGTTTTGGGATTGAAAAAGGAATGCACTGAAACAGAGCTTAGGAATGCTTATAAGAAGCTTGCACTGGTCAGAATTTGAAAATAAATAAATTGAATCTATTCTTCATCATCAAACAGACTCATTTTAGCTTTAATTTGTGTTTTTTTATTATTATATAGAAATGGCACCCAGATCGCTGTTCAGCATCGGGGAATTCGAAGTTTGTAGATGAAGCAAAGAAGAAATTTCAGGCAATTCAAGAAGCATATTCTGGTACTTATTTTATGCTTTTTTTATTTTGTAACATAATTTGCGCCGTACATATTTAATGTTTTGTCCTGCTAAAAGTAAAAATGAACTCTGAGAATTGGAAATGTATTAATACATTCAATTATTTGCAGTGTTATCGGATGCAAACAAAAGGTTTCTGTACGATGTAGGAGTTTATGACTCTGGTGATGATGACGACGAAAATGTAATAACTTTGTTCTTTTATATATACTCTCATGTTGAAAGTTCTAAATCATGTCGCAAAATGTACGCTGATACTTGAGTGAAGTTTAATTTTATGACTTTATTGATAAATAAGGAATGTTTTGTGTCATGCTTGTAGCAGGCTGAGTATCTTCATGTTGTTCCATTTGTTTTTACATTTTGAGAGGGCTAAAAATGGTGTTCATGTTGAATCTCAAGAAATGGGATCACGTAAGATTATTTCCAAGTACTAGTGTTAATCAAGCATGAACTTTTGAAACATTGAAGAAAAAGGTTGTCTTTTTTTATCCTTTAGGCAAGTCATAGAAGAGGGATGAACATGGAAGTTTTGGTTTCTTCTAATTATGCCGGTTATTCTATTGAGGATAGCTTATGTCTCCATAATTGTTGTGCTTTTGCTTTCCTTGAGCCGGGAGTCTATTGGGAACATCCTCTCGACGCCAAGGTAGGGGGAGTCTATTGGGAACATTCTCTCGACCTGCCAAGGTAGGGTTAGGGGTATGGTTTGCATACTCTCTACCCTCTGGAGACGCAGACGTCACTTGTGGGACTATATTGGGTATGTTGTTGTTGATTCAATTGACGACGGATAATTAGATCCTGATCTTTATCCAAAATATACTTGGTTTAACTTGTATGATATTGCTCAAGCTGGTATGGACACCACGGTTGTTCCTAAAAAAGATAAATTGTATATTGCATCAGGCAAATTCTTGTTACAAATTTTGAAGTGGATTTTCTTGTGCAGGGCATGGGTGATTTCCTGAATGAAATGGCAGCTATGATGAGCCAAAATAAGTCCAATGTAAGTTCTCTTTTTTTTCCCCTTTTATCTTCTTAAATTTACAATGAAAAGATCCCACAAAAGGAGAAGGAATTTATGCTTCTATACTGGGTGCTAATTTAATAAGAGTGCCTGCCTATATATAAGATGTTTGTTGAACAATACTGACATCATTTTCACTTTTTTGGGTCTGCTAAACTGAAGTAGTCTACACTTGGGTTTGTTTTTGCAAATTCGTTTATATTCGGTGAATATAAATACTACATTAGTACTTTATTATAACATAGAGGTGGCATGGTGTTCAGATGGTGTTCTATGAATTGACAGGAAAATCAGGAAGAAACCTTTGAGGAATTGCAGGATATGTTTGACGAAATTTTCAATAGTGATAATGGGATGTCTTCTTCTTCTTCTTCTTCTTCTCGGACTGGAACTCCTTCAATGTGTTCTACTACATCGTCTACATCTTCCAGTGAGACCTTTTTTACCTTTTCCAACAAAAGAAGTTCAGGTGAAATGAAGTCGGGTAAAGGCGATTCTTGCCAATTCCAAGGATTTTGTGAAGGGGTTAGTTCCCGTTTCCTATTGCTGTACTAGTACTTTTATGGTCATTTAGGTTGTTACTAATTCAGTTAAGTATTATTGATACTTGAAGACAGGTGGAGCATCTGGAAAAAGCAATGAAAGAGAACGGAGTCGGAGGAAAAATTCCAAGAGTGGACGGAAGCAATAGGATGGATGCTAAAAGGCAAAAGGTTCTATCATGAGTTTTATCAAAGGATAGGGAAAATGAATAGAGCTGCAGCTGCCTGCTTAGTCCTGGTTTAATACAAGTCTTTTTGTGGCTGTTTGTTATTTAGGATCAGAGTTTTTCCTTTTTCACAGAAAGTAGGATCTTCTTTCAACTAGTGTATTGTAATTCTATCTACCTAAATGTCATTCAAAAGGTTTTCACCAGACACCAATTATCTTACCATTCCTAGTATTTCATAGCGTAAATTCTTTCTTCAATGCTTAAAGACATATTGTATTGCTATTGAATCAAATGATGTTTCCATTTATATTACTGTAGTAGTTTCCAAAATGGAATATATTATCATTCACTTGCAAAAAGATTTAGAGAACGTTAAACATGGGTTTCAACTCTCACATACATATAGTAATACAACATATGTATAGGTTTAATCTCCTTTTAAGTCTTTCCTCATCTTCTTTCATTTCTTATATTAATTAGGGCAAATTACAGAAATCACATATTTTTAAGGCAAAATTACAATCTATTCCTTAAAAGTTTATAATTACAGAAATCTCTCAAACGGATACAATAATATAAGCGCTGATACATTAATATGATGTGCGAGATACATTAATCGTTAAGTAAGATACATTACATTTTATACATGATACACTAATCTGATGTACATTTTATATATGATACACTAATCTGATGCGTGAAAATGAGAAATTTTGAAGATTTGTAAAACTTATAGGGGATAATAGTAATAAGTAAACTAAAAGGTGAGATTTCTATTCCTTAAAAGTTTATAATTACAGAAATCTCTCAAACGGATACAATAATATAAGCGCTGATACATTAATATGATGTGCGAGATACATTAATCGTTAAGTAAGATACATTACATTTTATACATGATACACTAATCTGATGTACATTTTATATATGATACACTAATCTGATGCGTGAAAATGAGAAATTTTGAAGATTTGTAAAACTTATAGGGGATAATAGTAATAAGTAAACTAAAGGTGAAATTTCTCTAATTTTTCCTAATTAGTATTACATAATCATATCCACTTTGAAAAGAAAAGAAAATATAAAAAGGTCAACTAGTGGCCAAAAGGGCAACCCAAATCAACTTGGGTTTTGTTAGTTAAAGGTGAGACTTGAAAAGACAAAGGCAAGTTTAATAAAAGGCATCCAAATTCAATTTGTCAAAAAGTTGAACGAACTTGATTCTGTCCCACGCCATGCCTTTAATCAGCAACTTGTGCAAGCATATGCTAATAAGATAACTCTGCTTGTTATTGTGAAACGATATATATTTATTCATTCTTAACAAAAATGTTTAGGTTTGAATTCTAAACTAAAGTTGGCTTTGTTAGAATACGTCCTATCTTTCAACTCGTAAACAAAATTAATCAAGTGCCAAATCGAATGCTGTCAATTAGGAAACCAAAAAAAAAAAGTATGCTTCTGCTCAACTTGCACTCATGTAGATTATGAGGCTCTAATAATAGCATTAGCTTTATTTCCTAAATCAACTTTGTTCTTTTGTGTGCCTAATTACTTTTTTCAACTGAAGGATTATTAGGTTGCCAGCCGTTTAATGTGAGTAGTATTAGATTAGATGGATGCTATTATGTAATTCAACGTTCAACTAGCAAATGATGGATCCCACTCGTACAATAATTATCTATTGTCACACACTTTTTAAAATAATTAGTGCAACTTGCTTTTGTTTAGAACTAATTTAATGAGTCTTTTATTTTATTTCATATTTTTGGTTGAAAAAATAAACTATTGATTTCTTAGTTGACTGGTTTGCAACTTGTAAATATCGTGTAACATGTCGTATAGATTTATTTATCTAAGGTGCGCCAATAGTATAAATAATTTTTACACCGTCAAAGTATTTAAATTTTTGGTTATAGTAGGTTAATTAGTTTATATTTTATATTACCAAATTAATCAATGATAAAATAATATTTATTGATGAAATGAAAATATCATTTGCGAGTAAGTTTTTTGTCATGTGATAATGACTAAGAGCATGTTTGACATTGCTGTTCGGAGCCCAGAAGCACTAATTTTGAGATTTTTTTTGAAAAAGTAGGTGTTTGTCAAATCTGTAAAGGTGCTTTTAAATAGAAGTAGAAATAATTTTTCTGTTGTTGGGAAGAAACAAAATATTTTTGCTTCTTAAAAAAAGCAAAAGCAGAAGCAGAAAATTATTTTATATATATATATACCAATATTTCTCTTATTACTTAATTAACATATCTCATATGTTTGATTAAGTTCCGTTTAATAATTTCATTTTTTATTTTTATATAATAAATTTTATATTGTATTTTCCGCTTGCTTATTATTTTATTTATTATTTTACGTATAATTTTACAAAATTATAAAACAAGAAAAAGGTAACAAAAATATTTTTGTAAGATTAGGAAAGAAGAAAAAACATAACAATTAAAGATTTCTGCCCTTCAAAAAAATGTATAATATTGATTGAAAATTTGAATATGAACATTTTATTTTAATAAAAATAAAAATTTAATTTAATTTTTTGTAATAGATGTTTAAACTAGTTTCTCTCTATAAAACAATCTCAATATTAAAAGTACATTAACACTTCCCCTTAATCGTAATTTGACTTTCAAAAGTACTCTTTAAAGAAGATTAGGCAAACACAATTTACTTATAAAAAACATTTTTCAAATAAATTAGTCAAACACAAATTGTTTTTTTTTTCAAAAGCACTTTTTTCTGAAAAGCTATTTTAAAGAAATGCTTATGAAAATAAGCAGTTTTTAGCAGCAATGCAAAGAGACTCTAAAACAAGTAAAATATTATGTGCGAGTAGCTCTAGTTTATGACTTTATTCTATTGTTACTAGTTATTAAATACATGAGTAAAATTTGAAAATAATCAAAAAATGAATCGAATCGGATCAGGGAAAAGCTAATCAGTTAAATTTAAAACCGAACTTAGTTGATTCCCATTAATTTTAAGCAAAATCAAATCAAGACATCATGAACCCCACCTTTGCTTTAGCCAAAGAATTATATTGTAATAATGAATCAGAGTAACAAAAGGGGATGTAGCTCAAATGGTAGAGCGCTCGCTTTGCATGCGAGAGGCACGGGGTTCGATCCCCCGCATCTCCATTATTTTTGGAATTTTCTTCAACTTCCAACCTTTGTAGAAATCTGCCTCAAGTACAAACAAACAAACAAACACATGTATTACCAACAAAATTTTCTTCAACTTTCTACCTTTGTTGAAATCTGCCTCAAGTACAAACAAACAAACAAACACATGTATTACCAACAAGAGTTGTGGTGAAGTGATAAGTACTCCTTCATCCTTAACAAAGAGGTCTCGGGTTCGAGTCCCTTGGGTACGGAGTCGTCTTTGTTAGGGAGCGCTTTACCTCCCAATGTTGAACTTCCCGGCGCGAATCCGAATTTAGTCGAACTCCAAAGTGGATACCAGACACCGAGTGGAAAACCAAAAATAAAAAGACATACACATGTATTACCAAATAGCAAAATGTCATACAAATCATAAATGGAACAAGTGTATGAGCTCATCACTTACAACAGATGGAATCAGTCAATAAGAACACCAAAATTTGAGATTAATAGTGTAAGATTCTGTTTGTGTTGGCTTAAAAAAAAAAAAGCTTTTAAGTCAAAAATAAAAAGTTAAACTGAAATGACTTCTGAGTCAAAAAATAAAAAGTAGCGGGAGACCTACTTTTGGTTTCTGATTTATTTTAAGTTATTTTTTATATTTGTTAAACACTTTCAGAAGTCAAAAACTGACTTAATGTTGGGTATGTAGCAAGAGTAATGGGAAATGGAGGGAAGATGAAAAGAGAGGAACTTGAAAAGTTGAGAACTTGAAGAGTTGAGAACTTAAAAAGTCCTCTTATGCTTTATTGAAAAGGCATTTGTCCCTCATTGGTGGTGGAAAGAAAAATAGGAGAGTTTAAATATAGAAATACTCCTATTAATTGTTAAAAGGGTTGGAAAGAGGGACCCCCCTCACGCCGTCGTCGTCGTTGCTCGCTCGGCTCGGCTTTGGCTTTGGAAAATGATCGATCGAGAGATTATTTTTTGGACAGAGTTTGTTTTAATTATTTTAGTTAATTATTTATTAAATTAGATTAAATTAAATGGCCAATGTTTTAATTAGTTAATTAACCAAAGTGTTTCAATTAATTAGTTAATTAATCCGACCCGACTCGGATCCACGCGCGACCCATTTTATTTGAATTTTCCGCCGTTAGAAGTGACTGTTCTGAAAGGTTGCAACTTTCAGAAACAGCCATGACCGTTTGAAAGGTTTCAAACTTTCATGAATGGTCGTGTGGATTCTGAAAGGATTGCAACCTTACGAAACCAGTTCCTCTTGCCTATAAATACATTGATTCTTCAGACTTATTCCTTACGAATTTTTCTGATTTCTTCTTCTTCTTCTGCACAAAAATTTCTTCGTGTACTTTACTGTTGTTGAGTGGTTCGCTGACACCAGAGTTTTGGGTATCAATACACTGGTGATTGAGATCATTCTATCCTAGGAAGACATTTCAAATCAAACCTCGGATACTAGAGGGGAATAATTTCCTTAAGGGGACACTGTGCATTCAGTGGGATTGATCTTTTTCTGATTCTGTTTTTTCCAGATTGTGGTACGTTTTACAGATTTTAGTTTTGTCTATTAATTTATGTTCATCTATTCTTACTGGTTTATTAAACTTTGGTTACTTCGTGTTTCTGGAAAGTTTATTGAAATCAGTAATTCTTGATTTTTAAACACAGATTGATAACAATCTTAAGGAAATTATTTTATTCTTTTTAATCTGTGTTTCTGGTGGAGAGAAAAACCTTCGTGGTTTTATACTCCTGTCAAGTTTGCAACTTAAGTTATTGCTTACTGAGTCATTTGTATCAATTTATGTTTGTTACAGATTCTGAAATGGCTAATAACAATGTTATGGTGGCTGTCGTTGCACCAACCCGAACTGTTGTACCACCAGCAGAGAAATCGAGAAAATTCTTTGGTGTGAATTTCAAAGGATGGCAGCAACGGGTATTTTTCTGGCTTACCACTCTTGGTCTGCAGAAATTTACCAATGAAGTAACTCTAGTGCCTGCTGCTGAAATGCCAGACAGAGAAAAAATTATGATTATTGAAGCATGGAAATAGGCAGACTTCTTATGTAAGGGCAACATTTTGAGTGCTTTAGAGGATGACTTATATAATGTGTATAGTGCAATGACAACTTCGTATGCACGTTTGAAAAAGTTTGTGGTCGCAAAGTTTTTAGACTATAAAATGCCAGTTAGTAAAACTGTAGGATCACAAGTGCAGGAACTTCAACTTATTTTTCATGGTCTGATTGCTGAAGATATGGTAGTAAATGAAGCGTTTCAAGTGGCTGCAATGGTTGAGAACTTACCTCTTTCGTGGAACGACTTCAAAAATTATTTAAAGCACAAACGTAAGGAAATGAAGCTTGAAGATCTTGTGATTCAGCTCAAGATTGAGAAAGATAACAAAACCGCCGAAAAGAAGTTTCGTAAGAGTTCAACAGTAATTGGAGTTAATATTGTTGAAGAAGCTCCTACCAAATACAAGAAGAGAAAGAAGTCCAACGGACAGAAGTCAGAACAGGCCAAGAAAAAGTTCAAGGGTAACTATTACAATTGTGGTAAGGCTGGTCATAAGTCTTCTGACTGTCGTGCTCCAAGAAAGGACAAAGACAAAGACAAAGGCAAAGACAAAAGTCAAGCAAACATCGTGGAAGAGATGGAAGATGCAAATGACCTTTGTGCAATGATCTCGGAGTGCAACTTAGTTGGAAATCCCAAGGAGTGGTTCTCGACTCAGGTGCCACTCGACATATTTGCTCTGCCAAAGAAGCCTTTGCAACGTACACTCCTGCTGAGGTTGATGAATATTTGTTCATGGGAAACACAACAACAACAAGGATTGCAGGAATTGGGAAAGTAATGTTGAAGATGACATCCGGCAATGTGTTGAGTCTGAACAACGTTCTGCACGTTTCTACTATTTGGAAGAATTTAGTTTCTGCTGTACTGCTCGTTAAAAACGGGTTTAAGTGTGTCCTAATTAGTGACAAAGCTGTAATAAGTAAGAATGAGATGTTCTTAGGAAAAGGCTACCTCACTGAGGGCCTCTTCAAACTGAATTTAATTGTTGTTGACAGTATTAATAAGAATTCTGCTTCTGTTTACTTATTGGAGTCAAATGATTTATGGCATGCCCGTTTGGGACATGTAAATTACAAAGCCTTGCGAAAATTGGTTACTTTAGAAGTATTGCCTGATTTCAAATGTGATAAATCGAAATGTGAAATTTGTGTAGAAAGTAAGTTTGTTAAACATCCTTAAGTCTGTTGACAGGAATTCAAAACCTTTAGACTTAATTCACACTGATATATGCGATATGAAGTCGACACCATCTCGTGGTGGGAAAAAGTATTTTATAACTTTTATTGACGATTGCACTCGATTTTGTTATGTATATTTGAGCAATTGATGCATTTAAGCAATACATAGCGAGTCTCATTTTGCTGAGATATGTTTGGAATATGGTATTATACATCAAACTACTGCACCCTATACACCGCAATCAAATGGTTTGGCTGAACGGAAGAACAGAACATTAAAGGAAATGATGAATGCCTTGATAATCAGTTCTGGTTCACTAAGAAATCTATGGGGAGAAGCCATCCTTACGGCTAACAAGATACTCAATAGGGTACCCCGTAGCAAAACACAATCGATTCCAAATGAGTTATGGAAAAGGAAGGAAACCCAACTTGAAATATTTCAAAGTGTGGGGGTGTCTTGCCAAGGTAAAAGTACCTTTACCCAAGAGGGTGAAAATTGGACCCAAAACAGTGGATTGTGTATTTATTGAATATGATGTGAACAGTAAGGCCTGCCGGTTTTTGGTTCACAAATATGATAATCCTGAAATTCATGTGAATACGGTAATTGAGTCAGATAACGCTGAGTTCTTTGAACACATTTATCCGTATAAAACTAAATATGAGTCGACAAGTGAAAGATCTAAACGACCATGGGAAGAATCAAAGGAAAATGCACAACATAATGATGATCCTAGGCTTAGTACTCGCCAACGTAAATCCATTTCTTTCGGACCAGATTTTCTGGCATTCTTGCTTGAAAATGAGCCTCAAACATTTAAAGCAACCATGTCGTCATCTGAGTCAATTTATTGGAAAGAAGCAGTCAATAGTGAGATCGAATCAATTTTAAGTAATCATACTTGGGAATTGGCTGATCTTCCTCCAGGAAATAAACCTTTAGGATCAAAGTGGATCTTTAAAAGGAAATGAAAGCCGATGGGACTATTGACAAATATAAGGCTAGACTTGTAGTCAAAGGATATAGACAAAAGGAAGGTCTGGACTACTTTGATACATACTCTCAAGTAACAAGGATAACATCAATTAGGATGTTAATAGCACTATCGGCTGTGCATGATCTTAAAATCCACCAAATAGATGTAAAGACAGCTTTCTTAAATGGAGAGTTGGAGGAAGAAATTTACATGGAACAACCTGAAGGATTTGTGGTTCCTGGTAAAGAAGAGAAAGTGTGCAGACTTATGATGTCGCTTTATGGGCTCAAGCAAGCACCCAAACAATGGCATGCTAAATTTGACCAAACAATGTTGGCAAATGGATTCAAGATTAACGAATGTGATAACTGTGTTTACATTAAAAACGTTATGAATCATGAAGTCATTGTTTGTCTATATGTTGATGACATGTTAATAATGAGTAAAGACATTGACAATATAAATGCTACTAAGCAAGTTCGATATGAAGGACATATGAGTTGCTGATTTGATCTTAGGGATCAGGATTCTCATAACTCCTCAGGGACTAGCATTATCTCAATCTCATTATATTGAAAGAGTATTGGATAAGTTCAAGTACTTGAATTTCAATGTTGTCAAAACTCCTATTGATTTAAGCTTTACATTTTAAAAGAATGTAGGCGAAAGTGACTCTCAAGTGGAATATGCCAGAGTGTTGGGAAGTTTGATGTATATTATGAATTGTACGTGACCAAACATAGCATGTGCTATTAGCAAACTGAGTCGGTTCACTAGTAATCCGAATCAAACTCACTGGATGGCAATGAAACATGTGTTGGGTTAATTGAAACATACACAACACTACACTTTGCATTATAATAATTATCCTGCCGTGATTGAAGGATATAGTGATGCAAATTGGATCACCGGGTCAAATGAAGTAAAATCTACAAGTGGTTATGTGTTTACACTTGGTGGAGGAGCGGTCTCTTGAAAATCATCCAAACAGACATGTATCTCTCGCTCCACAATGGAATCTGAATTCATTGCCTTAGATAAGGCCGGTGAAGAAGCTGAATGGCTTCAGAATTTCTTAGAGGATATTTCATTCTGGCCCAAACCTGTGAGACCTATTTGTATACATTGTGATAGTCAAGCAGCAATAGGTAGGGCAGGGAGCGTTATATACAACGGGAAGTCTCATCATATACGACGGAGACATAATACCGTAAGACAACTTCTCTCTAGTGGAATTATCATAATTGACTATGTGAAGTCAAGCGATAATGTGTCAGATCCACTAACAAAAGGCCTAGTGAGAGAGGCAGTTGAAAGATCATCTAAGGGAATGAGTTTATGACTTAGGACAAGTCAGCATGGCGGCAACTCAATCTAGCAGACTGGAGATCCCAAGAGCTAGATTCAAGGAGAAAAACAAAGTTGTGACTGACGGTTCGACATTGTCAATCCATTCTCATGATGAAGACAATGTTCAGGAACAAGGTTAAGACTTTAAGGCTTGTTAATGAGTTAATAAAGCTTAAGGTTTTTAATGATTTGCTAAGTTTGGCAGATTTGACCAAATAGTGTATCTACGAGATGACACAGTTAGAAATCACTTATGTGAGTGTGAAGTGTAAGCCGCTTCAAAGATAATTTTATGTCAAAAGCCTATTCTCTATACACTCATGAAACCAGGAGGTGTTCATGGCTGAAACGAACACAACCGTAAGAACCATAAAAGGTAAAGGGTTAATTGTGTGACATATGGTTGTCTAGGTATACACCAAAAGGTCGACGGTTCAAAGATATCGCATCTACCGATTGACCGAGTATATCCGACATAAGTTCACTACGGAAAGTCCAAGGGAAAACCTACTTATCCAGATGTAATTGATTCTTGCTTGTAAAGTACACACTCGTCCGTGCATTCCTTATGTTATAACCATTCCCCATTAATGTGGGGGATTGTTAGGTATGTAGCAAGAGTAATGGTAAATGGAGGGAAGATGAAAAGAGAGGAAGATGAAAAGAGAGGAACTTGAAAAGTTGGGAACTTGAAGAGTTGAGAACTTGAAAAGTCCTCTTATACTTTATTGAAAAGGCATTTGTCCCTCGTCGGTGGTGGAAAGAAAAATATGAGAGTTTAAATATATAAACACTCCTATTAATTCTTAAAAGGGTTGGAAAGAGGGACCCCCCTCGCGTCGTCGTCGTCGCTCGCTCGGCTTCGGCTTTAGCTTTGGAAAATGATGGAGAGATTATTTTTTGGACAAAGTTTGTTTTAATTAATTAGTTAATTAACCCGACCCGACTCGGATCCACGCGCGACCCATTTTATTTAAATCTTTCCCGTTTTATTTGAATTTCCCGCCGTTGGAAGTGACTGTTCTGAAAGGTTGCAACTTTCAGAACAACCATGCCCGTTTGATAGGTTGCAAACTTTCATGAATGGTCGTGTGGATTCTGAAAGGATTGCAGCCTTTCGGAATCAGTTCCTCTTGCCTATAAATACATTGATTCTTCAGACTTATTCCTTACGAATTTTTCTGATTTCTTCTTCTTCTTTTGCACAAAAATTTCTTCGTGTACTTTACTGCAGTTGAGTGGTTCGCTGACACCAGAGTTTTGGGTATCAATACACTGGTGATTGAGATCATTCTATCCTGGGAGGACATATTCCAAATCAAACCTCGGATACTAGAGGGGAATAATTTCCTTAAGGGGACACTGTGCATTCAGTGGGCTTGATCTTTTTCTGATTCTGTTTTTTCCAGATTGTGGTACGTTTTACAGATTTTAGTTTTGTCTATTAATTTCTGTTCATCTATTCTTACTGGTTTATTAAACTTTGGTTACTTCATGTTTCTGCAAAGTTTATTGAAATCAGTAATTCTTGGTTTTTAAACACAGATTGATAACAAAAAATAGGTATTTTTTATATTTGTCAAACAATTGCAGAAGTCAAAAACTGACTTAAAAATAAGTTTGACAAATTTTTAAGTCAATCCAAACACCCTCTAAGATACTGCTGGGTTGATCAACCATGTGGTAAAAGAGTTGATCAATCAATCACCCTCAATGTAATGAATAGAGTAACTGGTTTATTCATGCTCTTCGCTACCAAAGCAATCTGGTAACCCCACTTCACTATGCCATACGAAGCATATCCAAGACTAATTCACTTATCCAGTTTTGGGCTAAAATTAATTCTTTATCCATGGGGTAGGTTCAAAACCTTGATCACTAGATTGAATCTTTCAACTTGGGTTAAAAAGTGTCAATATTTATTAAACCAAAATTTGACCTAATTTTCCGACAAACTTAATGGGTCCGACCCTGCTGAACATTATTATTGCTTTTGTTCTAATAAGGTTGTGTTGTCGCACCTAAGGCCATTTCGTTACTGTCTTTAAGGAAAATTGTTTACTATTTTCGAGATGCATAGATTGTTGTGTTCTGAAGGAGGAGTATTGTCTTTTGATATAAATAGCTACGGCTGTATTAATCCTAAGAAATAAAAAAAGCAAGATGAATTAAAATGAACATCAATCAAGAAAAAGATAGTATTGTAACTTGAAATTTGCACCATTGAAAAAATTATTCTTACCGTTTATTGTTTTCAACATTGTTATTTTTGCTAAAAAGTTAAACCAATGGTTGTTTTCCCAAGTTTAGTTATCGGAATTAAGTTAGCTTTGTTTTCCCAAGTTTGGCTTAATTAATAAGGTGGTGATGACATGCAACCCATTTAAAAAAAATAATAGTACTGTTAACTAGCTTTACACGTTTGTTATAATGTTAAATTAGGTCTTAGACCTAACTCACACCCCAAAAGTTAGCTCAAAGGGAGGAGGATTGCCCAAGCCTTATAAGGAGTCCACCCATCTCATTAACCACCGATGTGGGATTTTTGTTATTCTTTAACACCCCACCTCACGCCTAGTGCTTAGCATCTGGTGCGTGGGCAATTTTTATTTTGGGGGCCCCAACATCGGGTGAGACGGGCCCTGCTCTGATACCATGTTAAATTAGGTCTTAGGCCTAACTCACACCCCAAAAGCTAGCTCAAAGAGAGGAGGATTGCCCAAGCCTTATAAGGAGTCCACCCATCTCATTAACCACCGATGTGGGATTTTTGTTATTCTTTAACACCCCACCTCACGCCTAGTGCTTAGCATCTGGTGCGTGGGCAATTTTTATTTTGGGGGCCCCAACATCGGGTGAGACGGGCCCTGCTCTGATACCATGTTAAATTAGGTCTTAGGCCTAACTCACACCCCAAAAGCTAGCTCAAAGAGAGGAGGATTGCCCAAGCCTTATAAGGAGTCCACCCATCTCATTAACCACCGATGTGGGATTTTTGTTATTCTTTAACACCCCACCTCACGCCTAGTGCTTAGCATCTGGTGCGTGGGCAATTTTTATTTTGGGGGCCCCAACATCGGGTGAGACGGGCCCTGCTCTGATACCATGTTAAATTAGGTCTTAGGCCTAACTCACACCCCAAAAGCTAGCTCAAAGAGAGGAGGATTGCCCAAGCCTTATAAGAAGTCCACTCATTTCATTAACCACCGATGTGAGATTTTAGTTATTCTTTAACATATAACTTATAAGTATGTTGCTATATTATATATGAAATTTTTATGTAATTATTTCCTTATAATATTTGAAATAAATACTAATTTTGTCTTTCTTTATTTTTGATAATTTTGTCACTTGAAATTATCACGACAACTATTTACCATAAGTCATTAGTATTATGCCGCTGTACAGCTAAGCACGAATACATGAATTACTTGTGTGATGAGTAAATCAGCCAAATGATACGCGGTTGGCACAAATTGGTCGAATTTCTGCATTCATATTACTTAATGTTAGGCAACTAATTAACTAAACTACACACTAAAGTAATATTTGGTTTAATTTCTCTCTTTTTTATTTGCTGAAATTTATCAATATTAGTTATGATTCGGAAATAAAAAAAGAGTTAAACGATAAAAATACTCTCTCGATTTAAAAAAGAATGATCTACTTTTCTTTTTAATTTGTTTAAAAAATAATCACTTTTTTTTCAATACTTTAATTTCAGTTTTCCACGTAATATGTTTAGGACCACAAAATAAATGATATTTTAACATAATTTTAATTTAAAATGACAACACTGAATTTTTTTTATTTGATTTTATTAAATTTCATGCCAAATCAAACTTTGGAACCGAGAAACTAATTTAGTAAAATCTTCTAAATATATAGATACGAGTTTGAAATTGAAGTTGCTCCTAATTGAAAATGTCAAGACGAGTAAAAATCACTTTAACGTGATAATTCAGATCCTAGTCATAAAATAAAGTCAAATTTGATTTGTTTTGCATCACATTCTGCAACTATGCTGGCATAATCAAGTCACTTTCAATTTTACTTTTACAAAAGAAAAAAGTAATTAGTACATTTTATTTCCTTTGTTTATTCTTTAGGCTGAAAGACTCAAAGTAAATGAACCACTAAAATTTTCAACATGGAGAGAGCTCCAGTTGTAAATATTTTGTCCACCAATTATCTCCCATCTCACTACGCGTAAGTCGTAAATCGTAATCCATACTTCACGATAGAAAAAACTTACTCCCTCTTTCCACCAAAATTTTAAGATTTTAAATTTGAATATTAAAAATTTTAAGTTTTTAAAGATAATATTTTTAAAAAAAATACTCATATAAGAAAACTAGATTAAACTAAATTTTGGTTGATTCTGAATGTGCCACCTAGATTTGAGACGGAGAGATTAAAAAGGAAGAAGAAGATTCTCCATTTAAGTTTGACCTTTTTTTTTCAGACAAAAATTACTATATTTTCTGTTTAGGAAAAAAAAAGACTAATTAACTCCAGTTTGTAAGAAAAAGTCGAGCCAAAAAGAAATAAAAAAGATGATTTGACTGGCGTAGTATAAATATATAGTAGTAACAATTTGTCCAGTATTTTTGTTATCATTGGGTAAAATAGTTTTGTGCGGCGTCACACACAATCCTCCAATTGCATAAACCATAGCGCAGTAAAACTGAAGTTTTTGTCTTCATCTGCTCATCTGTTTCTGCTAATTTTGATTGATTGCTGTGAAAAGGTGAACTCATGGCGGCTCTATTATCCACTTAACTTAATTCTGTAAAATTTATTGAGCTGTATTTTTGTTGGCGAAGATTTTTATTCATGTTTCAATTTCAGGAGCGAATTGTTTTTAATTTTGGAGTGACAAAGATGGGGTTTTTAATTGATTGCGGCTTTTATGGATTCCGCGTCGGAGTGATTTGACGACAGTTGGGTTTATATTTTTTATCCAGAATAGCGTGTTCTCTTCTCATCATATATACTGTCTGCGCTCTATAAAAAGGTTTGCTTATCTTAAATCTTTCTTGTTATTTGGATTGTTTTCGATTACAATTTTTGATTTTTTTGAGTGGATACTCATTTCTAGGCTTAGGGCTTTTGTTGAATGATGTGTACTTGATCAACCTGTAAACTGGTGATTTGTGTCGTCGTTCCGAGAATTCCGATCTGCGGAAGTATTTGGAGTTGCAGCCTGTTATTGAGGCACCAAGGTTTTTTTCTGTAATCAGTGAAGACATTGTGTGGTCAACTTGTTAAGGGTTTTATATTGTTGTTTGGATCAGATACTTTCTTTTAAGGGAAATTTTGGTATAAGGAACTGGATATGAGGGTCGTAAATGAATGAGAGTATAGCAATGAGAGGCACAGAAGGTCTCATTTGTTGATGGATAGGACATCTCTTGATCTTTTAGGGTTGCTGAAATCGTGGATCCCTCAGCGGGATTCTTCTGCTGACGTGTCGAGGGATTTTTGGATGCCCGACGAGAGCTGTAGGGTATGTTATGAGTGTGATTCTTTGTTCACATTGTTTAACCGGAGGCATCATTGTCGACTTTGTGGACGTGTTTTCTGTGCCAAGTGCACATCTAACTCTATTCCTGTACCACCTCGCGAACCAAGGTTACTACAAGAGGAGTGTGAAAAGGTCAGGGTCTGTCATTATTGTTACAAGCAATGGAAGCAAGGTTTTAATCATGCTATTCAGGTTTCTAACTTGGATTCCAATACTTTCCTTTCTGCGGCTAGTTTTATCAGCGTAAAATCTAGTGGAACTGGTGACAGTAGTAGCAGTTCCATTACTTCAGTGCCACACTCTCCTGTACTTAGTTCATGCCAATCAGCAGTAATGGAATCTTCTTTGGTCAGACAAAATAATGTTGCTACAGCAAAAAGGAGCACTGATCCTGCTGATATAGGGATCGGGGATCCATTGACAAACCAATTTTCATTTTGCACAACTAGGTACTTTTCTTCACATCTTTACTGATTTTTCACCTTGGCAAGTTGCAACATCTGTCATTTCTTTGTTCTCAAATGTTAATAGGTAGATACCTGTAATGGTTTAGGCATCTTTTATACTAGATTGTGAATGAGGTAGATTGGCCTTACTTGAGTTATTTGTGATCACCCTCAGGCTTTGCCCTCTCTATCAGATTTGATTCTACAATTTTTCTGTATGCCAAAAGTGGCATTAGTTAAACCCATGTTTCAAACATTTTCCCTTCTTAAGTACTATTGAAAAAGATAATTAGAAATATCATGTGCTTTGGATGGAAATTCTTTAACAACGAATATCAGAAGCAATATTATAAAGGCCGTGCTGATATTTGCTGCCTGGTCAAGGCCTTTATGGTGGCACATATGTTGTCATTGCAAGACTTGGTTTTCCCAAGGCCAGCTATACCCAAGCAGTGACTAGTCAGAGGAAACCTGATGCTATTCTTACATGCAACTTGCAAGATAATTAACCAGCGATAGTACCTGACCAATCTCCTTTGACCCTAATAGATAATAAGCTGAATAGAGAAAGGAGAAATAATCTCAGTTTCAAAAAAAAAGAAGGGAGAAATAATCTGTTTTCACTTCCATAGTTATTTCTTTCGTTCCTCAATGAGCTCATGAGTCCAGAGAATAAAATAGGAAATCTAGCTCCACTTTTCTAGTGATGTGATGAAAGTTGGATTTTATTGAGAATAATGTTTTTTCCTCGTTGCTTTTGTAAACTCACTTCCAACTTCCCTTTCCTATTTGAGATTGTTTTAATTTTTAAAGATTGATTTACTCTATTTGACTGCCCTTCTTGCTACTTGAGGTCGACATGTATTTCACTTCAGTTAACTGTTTCTTGTTATTTTCTGGAATCAGGAGTTATGATGAAGATGATGAGTATGGTGTTTACCAGTTAGATTCCCAAGGAAAACATTATTCTCAGACTAATGGATACTTTAGCTATGTTGACTATGATGACAATGATAAGGACTATGGATCACATAAAGTTCATCCTAATGGGGAAGCTACTGATGAAAAAAGTGTGAGCAGCTTGTCCTCGCAGAATAAATTTGATCCCCAAGTTTCTGAAGAAGTGCAGCAGATTGTAAAACAGGATATTGGTGACGAATGTGAAGCTTCATCATCCCTATATGCTGCGCAAGATGCTAATCTGGAACCTGTGGATTTTGAAAGCAGTGGAATTCTGTGGCTCCCACCTGAACCAGAAGACGAAGAAGATGAACGGGAAGGAATGCTGTTTGATGATGATGATGATGGAGATGCTGCAGGAGAGTGGGGATATTTACATGCGTCAAGCAGTTTTGGAAGTGGTGAGTATAGAGGTAGGGACAGATCAAATGAAGAGCAAAAGAAGGTAGTCAAGAATGTTGTTGATGGCCACTTCAGGGCTTTAGTGTCTCAGCTTATGCAGGTTGAAAAACTTGTCATTGGTGAGGAAGACGACAAAGAGAGTTGGTTGGAGATAGTTACATCCCTATCGTGGGAAGCTGCAACACTTTTGAAACCAGACACAAGCAAAGGTGGGGGAATGGACCCTGGGGGATATGTAAAGGTGAAGTGTATTGCATCTGGGCATCGTAGTGACAGGTGAACAAAATAAAGTTTTTCATTTTGGTGCACTATATTGCTCAGCTCTTTGTTCGAATCTTGCCTCTTATATTGCATGGAGTTAGGATTAGTAGCTACACAACTTCTGAAATTGGAGAATTGGAGCATTATTGTGGTTCATGTATCTGCATGCACAATCCCTCACTATCTGTCTGTCTCCCCCCTCCCTCCCTCCCTCTTTGCGTGTGAGTCATTTGTGTCTGGTGAGACAGCTTGTGTTCCCCCCCTTAAAACTTTCAATTCTTTGCCCTCGACTAATATTTGGTGAAGTTGTTGTAGCATTTCAATGAGTAGAGGTGTTTAGAATCGGGGTTGCTTTTTCCTATGATTAACTTGTCTTATTGTGCTAGCTATAAATAGGGTGTGGCATAATTGGGCAGCTTTTATTTCTTGTGATTATGTTTTTGCTTCTTCTTCTTGTGTTTTTATCTGCCCTTCTTCACCTCCTTTTGTTATTGTGTACATTTTTAGTTATATCTTCTCTCATTTGAACTCGTTCCATTAAATAGTGCTGTGGTGAAAGGAGTTGTCTGCAAGAAAAATGTAGCTCATCGGCGAATGACATCAAAAGTAGAGAAAGCCCGCATAGTAATCCTCGAAGGTGCTCTCGAGTACCAGCGCGTCTCTAACCACTTATCAAGTTTCGCTACATTGTTGCAGCAGGTTTTGATGATTTTACCTTTTCTTCAAAGACTTTTAACTAATAATGTTATGCTCTTGTGCTTAAACATGTTTTTTGCTATTCAGGAAATGGATCATCTGAAGATGGCTGTTGCCAAAATTGATGCACACAATCCAGATGTCCTTCTGGTGGAAAAATCTGTTTCTCGCTATGCACAGGAGTACCTCTTGGAAAAAGATATATCACTTGTCTTAAACATCAAAAAACCAGTCTTGGAGCGTATAGCTCGCTGCACTGGTGGTCAAATAGTTCATTCAGTAGATCATCTCTCATCTCAAAAGATGGGATACTGTGACATGTTTCATGTTGAGAAGTTTTTGGAAGAACATGGTACAGCTGGAGAGATTGGAAAGAAGCTTGTAAAGACACTGATGTACTTTGAAGGCTGTCCAAAGCCACTGGGATGCACCGTAAGTTTATTATAATTACAAGAAGAATAAGATGTAGATAACTATCTATTGACTAGATATGATCTAAATAGTTATCTGAAACCTACTTTTTGAAAAGGACCAAGTTCTTTTAACAAAAATCTTTGAAGTATTCCCTGGATATTGAAATATTTAATTGGCTCTCTTTGCATGGGTTGTCTCAGATATTACTCCGTGGTGCAAATAGGGATGAATTGAAGAAAGTGAAGCGTGTGGTTCAATATTCTATTTTCGCGGCTTATCATTTGGCTTTAGAAACATCCTTTCTTGCTGATGAAGGAGCTTCGCTTCCTGAACTTCCTTTGGATTCTTCGATAACTGTGGCACTTCCAGATAAACCATCAACAATCGACAGATCCATCTCAACTATACCTGGTTTTATGATTCCTGCCGATGAAAAAACTCTAGGGCCGCTATCTGGCAGTGAGCCACAAAGGTCAATGAGTGCTCCGCCAACTGACCTGGTCAAGGCTGTCAGCAATTGTGCTCAGAAAATGGGTGTGTCAGAGTCTCCTGGCTTGTGTGCTACTAAAGACACCTTGTCTTCCTTCTGCAAGCCCTCTCTTGATCATGAATCTGTCAAAGGTATTATGGATATGATGAAGTGCTCTGAGGTAAAAGCATCAGTAGCCAACGATGTCCAAGATGCCCATGGAAACAAGTTCCTTTCTACTAGTTTTGGTCCTTCACAGGAGGTTGATCAAGACTTGTTGTCACAGAGTGTTCAAAATGATTGCAATGCTATGGATGTGAACCAAGCTGGGGAAGACGCCCCTGATGAATTGACTTCTTTGAAGAAAGAGTTCTCTCCATCTCCATCCGACAATCAAAGCATTTTGGTTTCCTTGTCGTCCCGATGTGTTTGGAAGGGAACTGTCTGTGATAAGTCTCGTCTCTTTCGGATTAAATACTATGGGAGCGTAGATAAGCCATTGGGTCGTTTTCTACGAGACCAATTGTTTGATCAAGTAATCTTTCCCTCCCTTTCTTTATGCTAGAAACATTTCCAATATGCTCAAGGTGACTGAAAGGATCTTCACTTTTTTTTTCTTCAATTTGTGTTCTCAGAGTTACAGGTGCCATTCATGTGAGATGCCTTCAGAAGCTCATGTTCAGTGTTATACACACCGACAGGGTACTCTAACTATTTCTGTTAAGAAGCTGCTGGAAATTCTTTTGCCAGGTGAAAAGGAAGGAAAAATATGGATGTGGCGCAGATGCCTTAAATGTCCACGCGATAATAAGGGCTTTCCTCCAGCAACTCGGAGAGTAGTAATGTCTGATGCTGCTTGGGGATTGTCCTTAGGGAAGTTTCTAGAACTTAGCTTTTCAAACCATGCAGCTGCAAGTAGGGTGGCAAACTGTGGTCATTTATTACATAGAGATTGTCTTCGATTTTACGGGTATGATCTTACTCTCTTGGTAGTATGAAACACTTTCTCCTTCTTGGTCACACACAATATTTAATATGTTGGCATGATTTTCTAGAGTTAATGGTCAAAAAGACTAAGCTATGATGATAATATATCTTTCTGGAAAATATTGACACGTTGAGTATATTTTGCAATACTCATTTTGTAACTTTTGCAGCTTCGGGAAGATGGTTGCTTGCTTTCGCTATGCATCCATTGATGTTCACTCAGTATACCTTCCTCCCTCAAAACTGGATTTCAACTATGAGAATCAGGAATGGATACAACATGAAGTGAATGAGGTACAAAGAATGCGATTGGATTTTGAGTTGCTGGCATCTGATATCTCCCTTTACTGATTTGCTGTTGTAATATAAGCAGGTCATTTTCCGAGCTGAACTTTTGTTCGCTGAGGTTCTGAATGCAATTCGGCTTTTGGTAGAGAAGAGATCTGGGAGACAACTTAACAGCAGCATTAATGTACCTGAAGCAAGACGTCAGATTTCTGATTTGGAAGGGATGTTGCAGAAGGAGAAACAAGAATTTGAGGTATGAGTTAACGAATTAGACTTGAGAGTAGGGTTCAGTGATCACTAATTGACCATTGTTTAACCTACATGGTCCTGCAGACATCATTAACTACTCTCTCCCTAGCACTACTTCTCTGTGCTTGTTGGATGTTGACTACTGGTAATTACACTTAAGTGCTCCACTTGTTTTTTCTTGAGAGACCAGTAACCTCTCTGACAAATAGGTCTATATATAATTCCCTATGTCAGTTTGATTGCGGGTTTATAACCTTGTCATGCTTGGGGAATACAAACTGTGGTGATATTATCTTCTCTGCTGTCTGTGTTGCAATCTGTCTACCGACACTGTCTGATGCATCAGATATTGTATTGTTTGTTTTCATTGTTAACGATTTGCATTGTTAAGCTTAACTTGTGTGTCCTGATCTTAGAGGATATTTCTAATCCACTTTTGATATTAGCAGGAATCTCTCCAGAGAATTCTGATGGAGGAAGTGAAAAAGGGGCAGTCTGTTGATATTTTGGAGATCAATCGATTGAGAAGACAGCTCCTTTTTCAATCTTATGTTTGGGACCACCGTCTAGTATATGCAGCCAGTATGGATGACAAGAGTCATTGGATTAATGGAGATGTCACCTCTTTGGAACCTGAGAAACCGTTGGTTTGTGATGATAAGTTCACTGATCTGGATAATTGTGCTGATCCCAGCAAATGTCCTAATAGCTCTGAATCTGTTCCTGCAATTTTAAAGGCTGGTGAAAATGGGGATGAAGGAAGTGTTGGCCAAAACAGTCACGTGGATGCTGTTCATCAAGAATCTGCAGTTGATTTTGATGCTGATTGTGCAATCGAAAAACCACCTGGTCTTCCTGTTGCAACAAAAAGTTTCTGTGGATCACATCTAGAAGAATCCATATTACAGCGGCAAAGAGCACTATCCGCTGGGCAGTTCCCAAACATGGAGAGTTTGTCAGATACTCTCGAGGCAGCTTGGACTGGTGAAACAACTTCCGGTGTTGTAGTGATAAAGGGTGATACCTGTAAATCTTCTGAACCACTTCTGGTGAATACATTGACAACTGGAATGGCGGAAAAAGTGTATACTGAAGACCATGGGACTATTCTGTCTCAATCTCCTTCTCTATTAGCCTCTAAAGGCTCCGAAAACATGGAAGACGCTGGGAGCTGGTTAGGTATGCCTTTTATTAGCTTCTACCGGATGCTGAACAAAAACTTTTTACCAAGTGCTCAGAAACTGGATCCACTTGGGGGATATAATCCAGTTTACATTTCATCATTTCGGGAGTCAGATGCCCAAAGTGGAGCAAGATTGCTCCTACCTGTTGGGGTTAATGATACTGTTATACCAGTGTATGATGATGAGCCCACTAGTATTATATCTTATGCACTAGCGTCTCATGATTATCATGCTCAACTATCCGATGAGCTTGAGAAATTTAAGGATGCTTCTTTGGACTCTAACTTTTCGTTCCACTCACTGGATTCCAGTAATCTGCACTCCCCTCAATCATTTGATGAAATGGTTTTAGAATCCTACAGAAGTCTTGGATCTATGGATGAGAGTCTCTTGTCCTTGCCCATTTCTCGCAGCTCTTTTGATTTGGATCCACTCTCATACACAAAGACACTGCATGCCAGAGTTTCTTTTGGAGATGATGGATCGCTGGGGAAAGTGAAATACTCAGTGACTTGTTATTATGCAAAGCGCTTTGAAGCTTTGAGGCGGATATGTTGTCCTTCAGAGATGGATTTCATAAGATCTCTTAGCCGCTGTAAGAAGTGGGGGGCCCAAGGAGGCAAGAGCAACGTTTTCTTTGCTAAAACCTTGGATGATCGATTTATTATCAAGCAAGTGACAAAAACAGAGCTGGAATCATTTATGAAATTTGCTCCTGAATATTTCAAATATCTTTCTGAATCAATAATCACGGGGAGTCCAACTTGTTTGGCAAAAATTCTGGGGATCTATCAGGTATTTGTAATAAGTTGACTACTTCAGCTTCTCAAATTGCTGATTTAGAATTTACAAAGCTCTCTGTGACTAGACTCGCAGCACAAATAATGATCTGATTGTTGTGAATTATGAGGCAAATTTCAGTTATGCTCTGGGGAAACATGATTGATATGATGGATTCTTGATTAATGGGTTGTGAGATTGTATTTACTTTCTTTATGGCCTTCTAACTCTAAAGCCAGATGATGTTAAATCCTTTAGGGGTCGTTTGGTTGGGAACAAGTTATCCTGGGATAACTTATCCCATCATTATGATATAAAGGGTGGGATAAGTTATCCCAAACATGACAACCAAACAAGATACAAATTTTTTATCCCATCACTATTTATTTTTATCCCTCACACCAAACGACCCCTTAAGGTGATACTGATTAAAAGCATGACCTTCTAGGTGAATGAACCACAAAGCATGGGGTGCATATTTCTTGCTGCAGTATTTGGATGTAGTTACCGATATAACCAGTTCATTATTTCCTTTCTGTGTATTCTGGCTAGTCATAGCACACGCATATTGTATAATTTTATTATTATCCGTTCGTTTAGAGTTTTTATTTCTATTGGTTTCTGTGAAGGTGTCATCAAAGCAGCTTAAAGGAGGAAAGGAATCTAAAATGGATGTGCTAGTTATGGAGAACCTTCTATTTGGGAGGAAACTGGCAAGGCTTTATGATCTGAAAGGTTCTGCAAGGTCTCGTTACAATCCTGATGCCAGTGGAAGCAACAAAGTCTTGCTGGATCAGAACTTGATTGAATCAATGCCAACTTCACCTATTTTTGTTGGAAACAAAGCAAAAAGACTTTTGGAGCGAGCTGTATGGAATGATACTGCTTTTCTTGCTGTAAGTTTTTGTGCTTACATTTAATGAATTTACTGTCGACTACTTGCACCTATTGTGGTTGGATCATGTAACAGTTTCTTGTCTGCGATGGTCCATCAAAGCTTTGTAAGTTGGGATTGCTGTAGATTGAAGCATTTCCAACCCGTGAGATTCTCATATCTATTCAGAACAAGTTAGTTTGTGTTTGGTACTAGGATTGGGTGTGGAAGAGGGAGGGGAAACACACCTTTGTTAATCATAAGGAGTTGAGCAATTGATGACGGTCCAGTAGAATCTGGGGGGTGTTTGAGACTCAACGAACCTTATCATTCCCTTCCCACAATTCCACACCCAAAACTAAATAAGTAAAATAGATTAGATTATGACGGGAATAGAGAGGAGATTTGGGTTCAATCCCTCCAAATTCTTCCATTGCGCAAAAAGATTAAATTGGGGATGGTCACTTTAACCTTCACTTCTTCTCCAGATAAGGATTCAGATGCTTGCCTTTCCCAAAGCCCTTCATCTTCGTCCTACCTAAACCACAGTTTGGGTGCCAAGAATGGAAAGGAAAGAGCTAGAATATTTGAATGTCCACTGTTCTTCTTGTGTGCTTGATAGTAGGAAAGGGGTGAGAAAGTGGTTAAAATATTTTTTACTAGAAACAATATCCTCCATAGCAAATCAGTCCTTCAAAAAAATGCAGATCCTGGAGGGAAGTGTCAAGTATCCTTTCATTTCAAATACAGACATACAAGAAAATTTGTTCCTTTCCTATTTTACTTTGCTTTTCTCAAGAAGAGAAACTTTTTTTTGACATCTAACTGAAGACTATTATGCTGTTGTATATGTGTTACATTTTCTTATAATCAGCATATAAGTGTATACTCACTTTCTAACAAATTCCTTCTGTGGTCAAGGTTAGTGAGGTTCTTGACTAACTGAGTAAATTATCCTTGCAGGCAGTTGATGTGATGGATTACTCACTGTTGGTTGGGGTTGATGAAGAGAAGAATGAGCTTGTTGTTGGGATTATTGACTTCATGAGACAATATACGTGGGATAAGCACTTGGAGACTTGGGTTAAGGCCTCTGGGATCCTTGGTGGACCCAAAAATGCGCCACCGACTATAATCTCACCTAAGCAGTACAAAAAGAGGTTCCGAAAGGCCATGACCACCTATTTCCTGATGGTCCCTGATCAGTGGTCACCAACATCTGTTGTTCCCAGTAAGTCGCTGACTAATTTATGTGACGAGAACATGCAAGGTGGATGATCTGCCGAGTGAATTTGTTAATGCTGTTTGTCAGTATATTGAGCACATAAGTGGGTTTATTGCATTGGTTATCCCAGGTTCATACATCTGTAGTAGTTTCGGTTCCCATTCTTTTGGAACGCAATTCCAGTTGCGTTCTCCCTAAATGGGAGAGCACTTGATTTCTTGTCAGAGAACTGTGAGGCTTGTATTTCGTTGAAAGTCTCTGCTGCTTAGAATTCAGGTGTCCCTCCGTGGATATAATGTTGTACATTCATTAATTTATTTTTCCTTTTGTTGGGTAAAATTCAAGGTATACATGAGTTCCAAAGGATCAATGCCAATTTTATAGAATGCATGATTTTGGAACAGTTTAGCTGGTGTAGCAAACTGCTTTTTTTCCCCTCCAGTGTATTTTATTTTTTGTAATTGTAATATTTTTTCTCTGATTTCTACCCGTTGGGTTGATGTCCATGTTCTTCTCTGTATAATCTTTAACGGAAACAGAGCTAATGGAATTAAGTTTTCAGATGGTGGACGTGTGGTTGAAGAAGTAATTGTAATGCATCTACCTATCTCATACTTAAATTCATAAAGCTTTAGACTGACCCAATCCAGTTGCAGTAACTTGTGTGTTATGAGGAAAAACAATGGGATACTTAATAATTGATACTATTTTACATTTTGAGCATGAAAAGGAAGGCCCTTTAAGCAGCATACACTACTGAACAAGTAAGGTGGGACTCTGGAACGAGTAATCCCTGTTTTATTGTGTTATTTGACAGTAGTATGAAAGTGATGAGATCGATCCTAACTGAACTCAGCAGAATCAGTTACATGAAGCCAGCATCTTTGCAGGAGCTCTATGATTTCTTCATCTCTGCATATAGACATAATAATAATAAGTTACTTGTTCATCACACGATTATTATTATTATTACGTATACGTACGTACCTTGAATTAGAACAAAATCTGGTGAGTTGTTGGCAGTAACGAGGGCCTTCATCATATCCTTCACAAGTGATCTCTCCATTCTCATCTCTATAACAAACTATCCCTGTTGACTCATCTTCAAATATCTATCAACACATATCAGTAAACAATTGTAGTGACAATTTATATGTTAAGTGTTACTTGAGATTCAATATAAGATGAAGAAGGAAAAAAAACCTTAAGTTTTGGGGTTGAAGTTGATCTGATCTGAAGAGCAGTAGGTTTGATTGAAATATTTTGATCACTTGCACATGAGTACACCAACACTACTCTTTGTGCAGGATTTTCTCTTTTGTTAGAACATGATTTCTTCCAAATTAGAGGAGTAGCAGCAAAAGAAGAGTGTCTCACAGCCATAATTAGTATGGGGGAAAAAATAATGGAGGAACAAGGAAGAGAAGATAAAATTATAAATGAAATGTTGATTGTTCTATACAGTATTAACCAAACTAATTAAGGCCTTGTATTAATATTAAAGTATTCGAATGATTTGATGTTAATCCTTGGTTTTTTGTTTGTAAGCTAAAGAGGATGATATTAATTATTATATATATATTATTATTAATATACGGGAAAACTAATATTGGGTGTTTTGTCAATTGTCACGATGCATTATCTAATTATATAGATTTCAAAGGGGGAAGTGGGACCTATCAGCATTATCTTCAAACTACTATTTAATGTAATGTATTGTGTTGGTATATATATAAGGGCTTATAAAGTCATTTGGACAGTTGATTACATTTTTTATTTTCCTAATTGATTGATTTGTTTGTTGGTGGGTCTCTCATCCTCTCAGTGTGATAAGGTATGTTTGTCTCAATTTTCATGAAAACTAAAATAAGAAATTAAGAAGATTATGGGTGTTTTCGGTACAAAAGAAAATGTATTCCGTTAAAAATATTTTTTTTTAAAAAGTAAGTGGTTTTTTTACATTAAAAAAAATATTTCTAAAAGAATCTACGTATAATTAAATAAATATTACTTATGAGAGACGAGTGAAGATGAAGTGTGTTGAAGAGTGAGGAGAACACAATTAACAGTTAATGTTTGATGTCGCTTATATAACCTGTTTCTACTTTCATTTGGAAAGTTATACCCCCACCCACCCCCAAAAAAACTTGTTTTTTAGAGAAAAAAAATTTTTGAAATTATTTAACCAATCTAAGATGGAAAAACTAAAAAAATATTTTTTAATAAACAGGAAAGAAACATATATTTATTAATAATAAGAAAGAAGTCTATTTATGACTTTTTCTATAACTATAACATAAAGATTTTTGTTAATAATAATGGAGCAAAGTCAGAATACTTGGAGATCCACAAGGAGAATTGTGTTTTCTCCCTTATATATTGAATTCAAATTAATAGGATTAATGAATTTTAGATACAGATTGATTAATAAAAGCAACACTTTAAGAAATGACAACTTTGTTGTTTTGAATGACTAGTTTCGGTTGATTATTCCCAATAAAGTGAGATTAAAATGTATTATCTCACTAATATGTTTTTTTCTTTTATAGTGAGGTTTCCCTTTATAGTTGTTATCTCAAAGTTGATAGTCCCCACACTTAATACTTGTTTATCATTTATTTTCTAAGAAAAAAAGGAAGTCAAATGTAAAAATTCAGTATGAATCAACTCTATTAGCACTACTATAATTTTAATAAAGCATTTTATTAATCTTTTGTGGCTTCTCATACAATCAGAAGCCAATACAATCCTTTACGTTACCTCACAAGTATTTTCTTGTTGAAAGAGGAAACGTGTTGGACCTATATATAATTTCAAGTTTAACTATCAGATTAGAAAAAAAATCATGTACTAGTAACACTCCGTAAAAACTGGAATTTATAAATAAAAAGCCTTAGCGGTCCATCCAACCTCTTTTCCACTAAATAAGGTAGAAGATATTTTTATAAATAAACAACTTCTTAGAAATTATGCAAAAGTATGTTAGTTTTAATACAACAAATCAATCAGTCAATATAAAATAATACCAAAATAATTTAATCTTAACATAATTAATCTCAACATAAATTGACTTCAAACTAAACAACCCGTAAGAGTGACAACTATGCCTATAAAAGCAATAGTTGCTCAACCCGTCCATTTATTACTCAATTTACTTTAATAATTTGTTCAACTCAATTTATTTAAAAGTTAAGTTAATATATAATCCAAACTGATCAATATAAGAAAACTCATCAGCTCAAGTAACATTCAAATCATTTAACATCCGCCTATTTATTATCTCAATTCATTTCATTTTAACCCGTTCAAATTTAACCCAATCCATTATTATTTTGTTTCGAAACATAGAAATAGAGGAGCAGCTCATGCTAAATAGGGGATGACGTAGTACGTGGTGACAAAATCCCAAGGAAGGGCCCCGACATTCCTTTCAATTTTTTGGTTTACTAAAACAGTACCTTACTGTGTTTTAATAGTACTAACAGTTGGATTAATTATGTTAACATTAACACCTAATAAGAGAGACAAAAAGTTTTGCTTTGCACTACGGTAACAAAACACTTTACTAGGAGTATTTTTTTTTAACCTTTAATTATTCAGTCTTAGGAGCATGAGCCCACCCTACAACACAGTTTAGTGCTTTAATAATAACATTATCAATAACCTTAAAAGACGTTTCCCATCTTCTTACATTATTACATAATGGAGTTATAAAATATCCATTGTAATCTGAAGTTGTTGCTCATGTTTTTTTCTTTTTGATGGTATGACGGTATAAATATTACTTATATTATTCAAATATATAAAAAAAAGTTAACAACTTCAAAAATTGGATGCAAGTTCTAAGCATTGGTATGCAAAAAAAATTATTATGAAAAGCAATAATAGGTAATTTGGTAAAACTGATATTATCTCCGTTGCAATTTACGTAGTCTACTCAGTATTTAAGATTATTTTTTTTAAAAAAATTGCAGTCTAAAACAAATCATAAATCATCTCTATAGAGTAACATTAAACAAAAAACAAAATAAAGGTCACTCTTTTAACATGTTAAAAATAAAAAGTATGTTACAGTAGTTGAGACATACGGACTAACTTGCTACATTATTTTATATTAATAGGTCGCTAGGGAGTTGGTTTAGATATGAGTTATGTAGATATTAAATATTGTATAGATATATTATGTTTGATAGTTGATTTGGAAGTAAATTATTCATATATAAAATTAATAGTGTTTAGTTTGCAATTTAAAAATTCACATAACTATTACATATAAAACTAAAACATAGTTAACTAATTTATGCATAACTGATACATCATACATATATATAAAAATACATAAATTACTCATAATTAATTCATACGTTACTATATATCTGCATAACTCTACCGAGCAACCAAACCTCGCATTAAAAAATGTTTAAAGGGTGCATATAACCTATGGTAAATCATACTAAAAAATAATCCATGATTTGATAATCCATCCATTTTATTACTTTGACGAACTTTTCTCGTCTCCCAAAGCATCACACACCTCCATGAGTTTTTTTTTTACAAGTACAAGTTTTTTGTTTGTTTTCTTCCTAGTCCTCACTAGTCCAGTACCAAACCAGGAAGGACTATAAACACTGTTGTTTCATTTTCCCTTCAGCTCTTCAACACAGGGCCTGAAACTCATCATTTTTGTATATGGTCTTTGTCCTCCTGCTTACCACTCCAATGCATGTTCTTCTAATACTTACCTAATATTCAACAGTTCTTCTGATGAACCTCCTGCTTCCTTCTGCATTGGCATGTGTTATTACTGTTCTCTACTTCACCTAAACTAAACTTTTCTTTAACATGTAAAAATTCCTCCAAAAATCTTACTGCATTTATATATGGATCTTGCAAGTGCTAACTACTGTGAACCTCCACCTCAAGGGGTAAATGTTTCAAGATTGTTCTTTTATGTTTCTTGAATGATATTATGTAAATGGGGTTTCTTTTTTTTGCTGATGATTCTTGATTTTGTTATTGACAGGAAGCAACATTAGAAGGGAAAAATGAGAACCCATTCTTGGATAGTTTCCCTGACCCGCTTTGCAAACTTAATCTAAAGGAGACATCTGATTTTGTGAAGTCATTGCCAACAGCAAGCAATGGAGCAGGGTTTTTAAGGAAAGAAGGAGTAAGTTCAGTGACAAGGAGGAATATGGATGCTCCATCAACACCGGGTCGACCCATTTTCAGTTTCAGTGTTGGGAATTTTTCAAGAAAAAATTTCCCTTCTAAGTGGGATGATGCAGAGAAATGGCTTGTTAATGGAAGTTCTATTCAAGATTCCCCTGCTTCTCATCATAATAGTAATAATGGCTTAAAGCCAGCATTAGAATCCTCAAAATTGTTAAAGCAGTGCAATGGGTTCAAGCTTAAAGAAACTGAAAATGTCTTTGCAGAAAAAAACAGAGTTACAGATGAAAAGGTATCTAAAGTAGCTTCAGATTTTCAGGTGTCTTTACCTTTACACCATCACCATATTTCTGCTGGAGCTGCCAACACTGTTTTTGCTGCAACTGATGTTTTTCTAAAAGGTAAAAAAAAAGGAGCTTGTTTTTACCCTTAGCTTTATCAATTACAGTTCAAGATTTAAACTTGATAGAAGTTTCAATCTTTAAGGGCATTAGCACTGACCTAATTGTACATGTTAAATATTGGGTTCTGGATTGAAATTTTAGTGAATTCTCACATATATATCTATGCTGGGAGTCAAAAGTAAAAGTACAGTTGAACAAAAGGTCTTGGGTATAAACTTGGTTTTGTTAGAATATATGTATATCTGCCCCCTGCATGCTACACAGCAATGTGCATTATATCTTTTTAGGTTCTAGCTCTAATTTTGGTAAAATCTAAAACTGATAAAAAGGAACAACTTTATGAATGTTATGGTGGATGTTGAAGGAATACCAGTTTTATTGTAACTGCAGATAAGTTCACAGATGAAGTGGAATCTATTTATCCCAAATCTAGGTGCTTAGAACCTACAAAAGAAGGATTTTTGTTTGGAAACGCGGCAGGAAAATCAATGAAAGAGGCAACAATGGAGGCAATTCATGAGATTAAACACAGAGATATTGGGACAGAAATGACCCCAATTGGCAGCTCTACTACTTCAAGATGCCATACTCCATTCAAGAGCCCATCGCCTGCTCGACACAATACCCCCGCGGACAGATCTGGACCATTGGCCTTACCTAGTTCAGGTTCCGATAGCACAGTTGATATCATGCAACTTCAGGAGTGCCATCTAGCAAAATTGCAGTTTGGGACACAATTTGATTCTGTTACAACCAATTGGAGTTCGAGGGAAGAAGAAGAGGAGGATGTATCGAAGAGTTTGAGACATTTTGAGATAAATAATGAGTGTAGAAAGAGCGTCTCGGAGTCCAAAACACGTTCGTGGGAAGAAGAAGAGAAGAACAAATGCTGTCTCAGGTCAGTGGCTTTTGCACTGTTCATTAATATTTTCATGTGTACTTGGAGCTTATTAGTCTTAACTTTTATTTTGAGTTGTAGGTACCAAAGAGAAGAAGCAAAAATTCAGGCTTGGATAAACCTCCAAAATGCAAAAGCAGAAGCTCAATCCAAAAAACTTGAGGTATTTTATTTTATCCCTTCTTTTAACTTTTGGGCAGTAGGATTTCAATGCTAGAGCTGTTTTCATTACCTTTCATATCCTAAGAATTGTCTCCAGGCCATAAAATCCATATTACGCTACTGTCTGTTTTGGCCTAACAAGCCTCACAAATTTGTTATTTGTGCTACGCCAAGCGTACCACCTGAACTGTGCTCTGGTCTTATGTAAAACCTCACTTTGCTCCCTTTTTGATGTGAGATTTGCCTAAAGTAGTATACGCACCTCTTTAGAAGTTAGTCAGTCTAAAACTCTGTCGATCCTTTTCCTTGATTACGCTCTTTAGCATGTTTCCATGATGGGTGTCAAAGGAATATAACTAAATACAGAGTAGCTGTGCAATGTTGACTGGCTGGGGAAAAATTTCTCAGTCTTGTATATAGTATTGATCTACATAGAGCCACTCAGTACTCTTCCATTGTGGTCCAACATGTTTCCTCCTCTTCCCCCTATGTACTGCTTATATATTTTATCTTTTCACATGCGATGATAGCAGATTAGTCAATATTAATGCATTATTATATTTACATGCATGACAAATTCTTTCTGGAAGTTGCAAACCCATGTGAAGATGGGCACAACAGCTGCATGCAGTAATAAAATTCCTTTGAAATTGGTGTGTCCGACTCCCCCCCTCCTTTTTGTTCCTAAGAAAATTATAAATGGCCAAATTTAACTTGTGCCATCAGACACTACAAACATAAGTTATGTTAAGGATTCTTATACAACAACTCCACACTCAGTGTGGTCCCACAAAGTGAGGAGTGTACGTAGACCTTAACTTCCTCAAAAAAATAGAGAGATTGTTTCCGTTAGACCACGGGCTCAAGGGTTTAAGGACTCCTATGACTACAATCCTCTTATGGCATAGCATTTGCTTCTGTTCAGGTGAAAATCCAGAAGATGAGATCAAATCTGGAAGAGAAGTTAATGAAAAGGATGGCGATAGTTCACAGAAAAGCTGAAGAATGGAGAACTACAGCTCAACTACAACACAAGGACCAAATAGAAAAAGTGGCTGATCAATCACGGAAGATGATGTTGACAAGGCAAAACTCACATCTATCTGCCCAATCTTCCTGTGGGTGTTTGCCATGCCGAAACCATCTTATTTAATTCGAATCGAGCACCAATGTTCAGTGAGATTCATTCTGTATTCCAATTGAGTTATTACTCAGAAAAAAAAATCTTAATGCAACACTTTTACGGGCCAACACATCATACTGTGAAGTTCTAGTAGGCGAGTCTAACTGATTGTATGAAACGATGACATTATGAGCTTTGACACTATGATGAAAAATTCGTTACTACATATCCTATAATGTGGCCTCACTGTGAGAATCCCAGTAAATTTTTACAAAATGGAATGTTCACAAATTGAGATAATGGTTTTGTCGGCTTTGAGGTGCACTTTAATGAATAGTTGGTGATAGTTCATTTAGCAAACACAAACTTGCAAAAAAGTGATACTTTGTGTTCTCCGCTCTTTAATCTGGATTATCAATGCATCTACTCATCAAAGTTGGGGGTGCAACAAGTACAACATTTTTGCTTGATATTGCAAAATCTGAAGATCCTTTGTCTTGAATAGTACCACAGTTTTCCGAGGTAGTAGAATTAAGGCCTCCAGTAATCAGACTGTTCAAACTAGCAGATTCTATGTCTTAGCTGGAAAATGAAATACAAGATGTTGATTGTTTGTCAGTTGTGCTTGTTGTTAATTTAGATTTTAACTTTTATTGTAATCATAAGTTTGATTTGATCTTAAATGTCCTGGGACCACCTTCAACTGCTACCTGGGCATAGCTTCTCATTATAAGCTGCAATAATTGTACCTTGCCTTCAATTATCAATGAAAGCAGCACTGAGATTGCAGTTCAAACGAAGAGCTACTTGGGATTTAGATTGTTAATTTCTCTTATTAAAACTTCCCAAAGGGTATTGCACTAATGCATAACATGACACCACTAAATTTTAAAAAAAATGCTTACTACATAAGGATTTTCAAATATTTTAATGTGTTGATAGGAAAAGGCCTTAGCTGTGACAAGGGCTTTTTGGGATTCTTGGTCTGCATGGTTTCCAAATTAGACATGAAGACAAAACACATCCATATGAGGTCTATCTGACAAGCTCTACATTGAGGAAAAAGAGAGGCCCCAAAACAAGAAAACTGAAAAGAAGTATAGCTTGATAGATTTCTGCTGGATACACCACAGTATCATTACAGATTTTCTTTATTCACTAGGTAAAAGACCAATTTTTCTGATCTGCAAGTGAATCTTACTCTCTCCTCTCAATTCCTTTTTTCTTTTTCTTATAGTTAAGATATTCTAATCTTAACTACAAGATCCAATAATCTTTTTTACTTTCTCTCTGTATAAATTAAATCAAACAAACTAAAACATACGGAATATTTAATACTAGTTTGATTTAATTTCACTTTTGAATTGCCTTTTTTAAAGCTGCTGGCGTACAAGTACAAGCGGACACTAACCTCTAGGGTAGAAAAATAATTCGAGCCTCCAAATGATCTGATCTTTTTTTTTCAAAATCAAATACTAGCCATTGCTATGTGAATCTTAGCCTAATAATAAGACAAACATAAAAGACACTACCTTTACGCTACACATAAAACGTAATTTACCTTTAATTCTTCTCGCGCACACATAAATTGTACTTTCAATATCTTTTAAATTTCTTTTTCAAAGTTAGCACGCCTCTTTATTGAGGTTTCATAATAATATTATCTAAATAGAAAATCATTATTGAGTTTTATTTAAAGTTGACGTATTACTCCTATTACTTACCAATTTAAGTGACCATTTCGTTTTGAAAACATCTACTAAAGCAAGTTAGTTTTTTAAGTCGATTCTAAGGTGTTGATAAATTTATTTTGAATAATTTAATTCTCCAAGGAATTCATATATATTCACGTCTAGACTAGAATTTAGATATGCAACATATTCAAGGAGGAAATTCTTATTTAAGTAGATCAGAGAATAGTTACAAATTTACATCACATTGATCATCTAGGAGGAGAAAAATAGATATCAGGTCAAATACAAATAAGAATAAAATCGTACCAGTTTTCACTTTTCACTACTGAAGTATGATTTGTTTTAGTGAAGATGAAAAATAAAACAAAGCTTACCAGATGTTCTTATTCAAAATTCTTTAAAATAGAATGCCCACATACTTTAGCCGCGAAATTCATCCATGAACTGCTTATGGAATTGTGTAAAACGAGATACAATAGCTGGTATCTTCTCTTCTTGCGGTAATATTGTGCACCTAAAATGCCACGTTCCAGGACGCTTCATAGAAGCAACAAGTAAATACAAATTTAGTCGAATCCAACAATTCTAAAGAAACACAAGTATCGAAAAATCCCCCCTAGTTCTCAACACATGCAATCAACAGTTTTCTTCTTCTCTACTTGTAAGGTGTGCTGCTTTTGCACCAAAAATCTAATTAATTGCCCAATTTTTCTTTCCAATTAATTAAATTCTTTTGAGGTAGAGAGATTCAAAGTGTTCGGGAAATGCTTATTAATGTTCAATGTTCCCGGTGAAAGCCATCTACATTTTTTTTTAAATGAGCGATAACAGTTACAGACCATATTGACAGAGTATGGCTTGACGATATCAGTAACAATATATATAAGTGGAATGAGGAAGCGAGTGGGCAAAAAATATAACAATCACCTGGCCAAATCCAGAGCCTAAGACAATGACAATTCCAGTGGCATTAAGGAGACGCCAAGCATAAAAGGCATCTGGTGCAGTTTTAGCTTCTTCTGCTGCTTTTATTGCTTTGTCAGGTAAGTTAATACGTGGAAATGAATACAATGCACCTTCTGCATTATAGCATGTGACTCCCTCCAAACTATTGAATGCGTCTTCCAGTATCTGTTGACGAAGTAGTCGGTTTCAGAAACTGCATCAATTGGAAATTCACCAAAAGGAAGCTTACATGGAACTCTAATGAAAAAAAAAATCCGACACCATTTTTGGAAAGCTGAAATGAAAATTAAGCAAAAAAAACGTCTGGGACAACTTTTCTAGGAGAAAATTTTAGACATCTTTGCTTACTATTTTGAGCACCTCTACTATTCAAATCTAAGGTTCATGATCGTAAAACAACTTCAGCAAAATAAACTAGTGTCAATCCCAGTCTTATATGCTAATTCTACTGACCTTTGCACGCCTTGCCAATGATGAGAGTATTGCTTCTTTCTCAGCAGAAAAAGACTCGTATGACTCATCGCCCACCTGAATAAATCAACAGAGCAGTGCTGATAGTTAGGCATCTATAACACAGACAAAGGGGCCTCACATCAAAGCTTCAAAGTTTACAGTTCACAATCAGAGCTGAATTCATGTCCGCCGTAGTGACATCTAATTTTATCTTCCCACATAAAAAAGTGTGATACCTACAAAATTTGACAAAATGCTCCAGCAATCTTAACTCATTGAAGCAATTACTTTATCAAACTAATTCGACATTTAGACCATGAGATCACCAGATTTAGGATGAACCCACAACACTCATTTGGGAATTTTAGGCAATGGGGGATTATTATCCAGGATAAGGGATCATAAATTCCCTTCTGAGGACTTGGGCAATGGGAGAATTCTTATCCAGGATAAGGGGAAACATTCCCTCCGAGTCTGAGGACTTGGCCTTCTCTGATATAATCCTTCCCCTTTTCTTTCTCTCTTCTTCCTCCTCAAAAGCCTAGCGAAAAAACAGTTACCCGTATGATTTTAGGTCTATCTCATCCTCTTATTAACACATTCAATCATCATGGTTTCACAACTCCAGAGTCTGGACTGATGCATCTGGAGGTCGATATAGGACATGACCACTCCATCTCATGCAATGTTATTACCCTCATACCAAAATTACTACTATATGAATGACTCGGATTCTACTAGACCAAATAAGCCAGAAAATCATTGAGGTAACATTCTGGGAATGCAATAACCGCTAATTCCCAAATATTGAATTGAGGGTGGAGACCCCACTCCTTCTTAACAACTCCGCCTCAAACCCAAACTTGTTGGGGTCGGCTATATGAATCCTCAATATCCATTTCACTCCTTTTGGACATGGCATTACCAACCTTTGGAGGGATCATGATGAGGCTTGCAAGAATCTGACCAGAAATGTTGGAACAAAGATTGACAGATGCCACTTTGTATATCTGTTCCCTTATCTCAGGACTAAATCCAGTGAACTCCATGTAGCCTCCTCGCTTTCCACACTCGCCATAGTATCCTAAAACCAGAAAGAAAAGTTAGCGACAGCAATAAACAATTCAGAGGTATTTGTAAAAATGAAATACCGCACCTTACCCCCTTCTTCGCCACAACTTCCTAACATCCAGACAAACAGAATAGAAAGACAACCAACCAGAGAGGGAGAGATGGATGCAGTTGTATCTACCTTTTGAGGCAGAGTGAAAAGAAACTAAAGAGATGTCCTTTTCTCCAAATCCCATAGAGCGGGATATTTTCTTAAATGAGTGGAACTGCTTGTCAGGTGCATAAACATTTTCCTGATACACCTGCACAGGTTCCACAAAATATGAGAGTGCTTACAATGTTACAATAGACCATTTTCGTCCAGCCCTTCCCCACGCATAGCAGGAGCTTAGTCCACCAGGCTGCCCTTTTTCTTACAATGTTGAAAATTAATCTCAGAACATTCAGAAATAAAAAGACTGTTAACCTGCAGAATTACTGGTGATCATATTTCCAAAGAAGCAAGAGAATTTGTCAGAATCAAGCAAAGAAGCATCTAAAGGAGAATTAACTCACTTCATCAGCCAGAAGAACAAGGCCTTCTTTCCAGCAGAATTCCACAATTTCCTGTTGGTTGGCCTCAGCAAGAACCTACATACACAGAGAACTAATCATACCACATGTAAAGATTCTTACATATTTGTAGGAAAGGGAGGACCACATGTACCATCACTGTATGCTCTCATCAAATGAAGTAAATCACGTTGTCCATACAAATAAAAAGAGATGGCTATGAGCTTCAAAAATCGTATAAACCATTACCCGCCCAGTTGGGTTGCCTGGATTGATCACAACCAAAGCCTTAACGTTAACACCCCTGGATCTTGCAGTTTTTAGCTGATTCTCAAGCTCTGAGATCTCAAGTGCCCAACCTGTTTCTTCATCAAGATAATAAGAAATCTAGCACCAAATAAAAATATACATTAGAGGCTTCTGCATGAATTACCTGAAACATATTTTTTTTTCTTTTTGAAAAGTTAAGTACGCAGTATATTATTAACAAAGCAGCCTAGCACTGAAAAGGTGCAAAGGCAATATACTGTCTAGGAATCCCTCATACCAAAGGGAAAAAGAAGAGAGGACTCCACGGCACAAAAACCTACTCGTGTAAAGTATATATAAAATCTAGCATGCAATGTTTATCCTTTACATCTTGAAGATTACACCAAAAAGCCAACAATCACAAACATTTGTATTTTATCTGTTCAATGGAAGAGTAACTTTAATCAGGTCAGATATTTCTTTAATAATTGTTTACAACAATCTCTTACGGCAGACTGGTATTTAAGCGGAGGAGGTTAGATGGGTGGCCCCATTATCCACAATATGTGCCACTGACTCTTTTGAGGACTTCTCAATAATCCAAGGGGTAAAAATAATCTTTTCCAAAAGTAAGTAGATTAAACTAAGTTTTTATTAAAGAATCTGATTCAAAGATAACTACTCAAGTAACATTAATAAACTTAAATAGAAGCAAAAACACGTACATGAGTGCCACCATGAAGGGTAATTGAAGCAGAATAAAGAGGATATTGGGGGATGGGACAGAGGATTCCATCATTCTCTGACCCGATGAGCAACTGCATCATCATATGAACCTGAATAGAAGATGAATGAACAGAAACTGTCAACATCTTGCTATTTCATTCAATTACTTCTGTCAAAGTTGTATGAATAACTTGGAGATCCATAGAATTTACTGCTGGGCTTGCACCATCAGTCAAGAAGATATCATTTGGATCAGCAGGGAAACCATCACGAACTTCGATACCAGATGCAATTTTATCACGTAATCCTTTGATACCCTACATTTAGCAAAACACAACAATAAATTTTATGATTATACTGGTATACAAAACTAGGATAATACAATAGAAGATATAGTCACCTGACTGTGACTGTATGCACCTGTTGCTCTACAAGGAATTTGATCAAGGATCTGGATAGCTTGTTCTATAGAATCCGCACTATAAAACAAAGAGAGAATGTCAATTAAACCAAAAAATCCTGTAGAATATGCTGAAGTTGATGAGAATTATTCACCAAAGGATACAATAATATTTAGATAAAATACTCAAAGAAAGATACCATCAACTAAAACTTCCCAAATTCAAAAGCAAAACGTAAAATAACTGTAATTTTAGTGAGAAGAAATTACTAAGCTTTATGTCAATAACAACAAGGGACTGATTGACAACTCAACAAAGAAGCACATTGTAGCATACAGTAGTTTCAACACCGCATTTCACTGATTTCAAATGAATGACGGAAAAATCCAGTCAATTTAAATGAGGAATGGATGGATTGATGAATTAATAGTGAATCACATCTAACATAACAAGACTACATTGCACTGATCTCAAAGAACAACAAACGTCATAGCCACTTGCATTTACTTCAAAATACCAAGAAATATGATCACATTTAGAGGCTAAAAAACTGAAAGGTAAAAAACATATGAATTAGGTGGCAAAATAAATAGAGACGTCAATCACCTCAAAAAAATTCAGAATCAATATACTTAGAGAGCTTCCGTATTATCACAACCTTCCACACCCTATTTGTTTTCTAGCATAAAGTCATATTTTTCATTTTTTTTCAAGCCTCTAGAACATTATATGTATATTTGACATGAGAAAACTTGACTACTGTCACGACCCGATTTCTCAAGTCATGATAGCACCTACTATAACCCACCAGTAGGTAAGCCAACCTCTAACCTGGAACAAGTAATGGGTCTGAGGGTAGAAACTAAACAAGAGTAGGCAAATAACAATATAAACAGGCGGAAGCAAACCAAAAACATATATACAAATAAAGATCCCTCCCAGAACCTGGAAGTCACTAGTGCAGAGCTACTAACAAAATGAGTACAAGTCCCAAAAGTGGACAACAGAGACTGGACTGTCTCGAAAGGTAAAAGACAAGTCTATATATACAGATGGAGACTGAAATAGTACAAAACGTCGTGTGCTCACTCCCGTCTCCGGATCAGTCTGCTCCAAGCTCGATCAACGCTGGCTACTAGTGCCCAGACTTGCATCACGAAATAGATGCAGAGCGTAGCATGAGTACCAAAACAACCGGTACCCAGTAGGCATCATAGGCCGACTGAACTTGAAAAGTAAAGGCAATATGAAAAGAAGGAATAACACAAACCGAAGTCAAGAACTAAAATCTAACTAACAAAGAAATGCACACGAGTGTACAAAGAACTAACTAAAGTAATCTATAAGCTAACTACACCTAACTGGGCCCCCATAAGCCCAGAAGGTACACTCGTGCGCAAGTTAAATAAAAACCCGAACGGAACCCCATAAGCCCGACGAGTACACAAAATAACTATAACTAAAGAGAATTGCATAAAAGAACCCAAGAACGAAGAACACGAATCAGAACCTCAACCCTAATTAGTAAAATCTGACAGTACGGAGGCCGGACCTCGAACCGGATGCTCACCAAAAGTACCTAAGTAACCAATCACAAGTAACAAGTATAAGAGGTCAGAACTCTAACCGGATGCTCTATATAAGTATCTGGGGAATAGAGTCCGGAACTCTAACCGGATGCTCTATAAAGGTGCCAACGTAGCTGTTGAAAGAGTCCCAATCGATCCATACTCATAAATGTCCGTGAAACGCCGTCCACACATAGCCAATCAATGAAAGTCCTTGGAACCAAATTCAAATCGCGAAGTAGAACTAGTGTTGCTGATGTAACTCGTGAAGCCGTAACATCGGGGAAAATAAGGATAACTATAGCCGGACAAAGAGTATCGCCTAACTAAGGCCCAAACTATCAGACTCAAGTCTGCTACACCAGTCTACAGGGATTTAAGCCGGCCGAGCGACGTCGGGGCAAAACTAAGGCCTATCGGATCCGAATCATGTATTTCTAAGGCAAGCCCTAGTCAAACCTAAACTAAGGCCCAAATGTTTCAAATAGACAAGAATTAAGCATGAAAGCACTCCACATAGCGAGGAGGGTCCATTAATAACACAAAGCATGCTCACAGTTACTCGATAATTTCCGAAATAGGCCGAAAACATGATTTCTTAACACCTATGCAAGATTCAATAACTACCCAACCCAAATCCCAACTAATCAACGTGCATTCACATTCTCGAGCTCAATCTAATAGAGAGAAACCGTAGCCTACCTGCAGGCCGATCACACGCGCTCCAAAATTACTTCTCCGGAGCTTTCCCTTTTCGAACGTCCTTTAAACGCTGCCCCGCTATCAAAAATAGAGTCACAACGTTAATACGATCGTTTAGACACCAAAATCACAACAAACAGAGACGGGTCAATTTTGGGGTCAAAACGGGGAAAGTGGGACCCGCGCAGGAAATTCCAGAATTAACCCCAAAAGTGGGTCCTAACCAGTTCCCCCAGCTCATGTCCCAAAATGGGACACAATTCGGGGCTCGGGAACAACACAATATCAACATGCAACTAAAACCCAAATTTTCTCAAAAATTAGAAATGGACAACAGTTGGTATCAGAGCCCCAGGTTTATCGGTCTCACTTGTACAGAACTAACGTCTAGTAGTGTCCTGCGGATCGGTGCGGAGACGTCCGTAACTTATCTTCGGGAGGCTACAGGATGTCCTTAGGAAAATTTCCTCTTTTGTTTCGCTTTCGTAGAGCATGTGTCTTATTGGTTTCTGGAAATCTCACTTGCTTCACTCTTTCGCAGGATGGCTCGCTCGCGAGGTGGCGCGGCCAGGGGTGGAGCACCCGGGCCTGCAGGCAGAGTCTCGAAGTTTTGGAAAATTGGCTGGTATATCTGCAATAAATAGCAGATTTTTTGCAACTTTTTCAAAAACTAAAAACTCCGACGGGGTGCTCCGAACTCGTTCGGAACCCCGTGCACGCAAACGAGATATGCAACCATACCAAATTCGACATTCCAGACTCAACGGCGCAGTCGAAATTTCCATTAAAGGTCATCTCAATAAAAAGTGGGTCCCACTTTCAAAAGTCATTTTAAGTCAAAACCCACAAAAGGGCTCGGAAAGATATCAAAAACCTCCAGACACAAAAGAAGGGTCAATCTAGACCAAACTCGACATTCCGGAGCTAACCACGCTGACGGAATTCTCATCCGAACGCGTTTACTCAGAATGTTGACCAAAGTCAAACTTAAGCCAAATTTCAAAGGCTAAAACGCCTAATCGCACCGACTCACACTGAAAACCTCGAGAGTCATGTCGACCATGCCACTAGCCTAAAATGACCCTTCCGAAGCTGATAGAATCATCAGAATTGGATTCCGATGTCATCTTCTTGAACTTTTGATCGAAAATGATCGTTCAAGGTTCATAAGCTCCAAAACACCACCTGCACCAGCTGTAGCTGCAGCTCCTGATCTTCATGCTCTGCTGACTCAGATACTAGCAGCTATTGGGGAGATACGACAAGCACCAGCACCAGTCCCAGCAGCCCCAGCACCAGTCCCAGCAGCACCAGCTCCAGCGCCGCAGGGTCAGCCTGCCGTAGCGGCACCAGAGGTT
>NW_006238964.1:513480-513592 GCF_000226075.1 Solanum tuberosum | reverse complement strand
CTCTTATGATAGGCCCCGCTAGAGGTTTCAGCAGGGTCAGTCCAGTCGGCCTGTCAGGCGGCATTACCTGCTTCTGAGGGAGGCCAGCATCACCAGGGTGGTCCTAGTACGG
>NW_006238964.1:488290-513195 GCF_000226075.1 Solanum tuberosum | reverse complement strand
GGTGGTCAGGACCAGGGTCGTCGGGACAGCCGACAGGGTACCAGAGGCGAAGCTCGGGGAGGCAGGTTAGGTGGTAGATCAGATGCATCGGGCAGAGGTGCTCAGGGCCATTTCTACGCAGCCCCGGCGAGGGCGACGGCTGAGGCATCTGACGATGTCATCACAGGTACGCTTTTATTATGCCATCAGCCTGCTACAGTATTATTTTGATCCCGGGTCCACATTCTCGTATGTATTTGTTTATATTGTTATTTGCCTACTCTTGTTTAGTTTCTACCCTCAGACACATTACTTGTTGTTCCGGGTTAGAGGTTGGCTTACCTACTGGTGGGTTATAGTAGGTGCCATCATGACTTGAGAAATCGGGTCGTGACAGCTACTCTAGTACATCTGATCTGACAGCATGGGATTTGTGATCATAATGGGGATGCTGCCCATCAGCCCATGGGGGACTTGTATGTTCTACATGTGCACTGGGAATTCTGTGAATAATGGATGATGGGGAACTTCCAATTTGTGTGAAGAAGGAATGCAGCATTAGTACCTTACAAAACATTTGATCTTTCATAAAAAAGACAAATATTATAAACTTTCCAACTAGCTTTTCCATTTCCTTTCTCAACTGAATGGCTATAAACATATCATCCTACGTTGACAGCTCACTTTCATCCTCGTAGTTCATGTTTCCTCACTTGCAAAGATTACAGTAATAATCACTTGATTTTATAAGTTGGACATTTGAAATAAAAGAATACATTCATTTAACTTTGAATCTGACTCCTGCAAATTATTCACTATACGATATTAGGATAAAAGATTCCATCACTAGTAGCAGGAGATTTAACCATACCATTAGAAAAATACAGGGGGAAACATTTGTTTTATGGAAACTAGTCATGTCAATTCCAGATAGAGATTAGACACCTATGAAACCGTAGGTACATGATCTGTTTCATTGAACTACAAGGTGCACCAAGGTTGATAAACAAACTTCATCCCTGAACAGAGCTTTTGTTTCACTTCTGTCCAAAAGAAGTGGATGGTCACATAACGCAAGGACCTAATAAAGAAAGCTCCTTAGAAATCATTCTATTGAGATTAAAAAAGGAAAACAGAATGTAGAGTCAAACAATTTATTCCCACCTCCCTAAAGAAAGAAATAGGCTTCTGACCCAGGGAATGAGGATTCCCAATATTGCAGTATAAGATCTGCATGAATTAGAGAATATTACAGAAAATGACTAGACAACTAACAAAGCTCCAACTCACTTATATTTAACTTTTTGTTAGAATAATTCCTTAAGATATGCACTATTAAAACTACAATGGTAACGAAAAACAAAGTCTACGTACCTCATTAAAGGGATGAGAGCCTGGATTCTCCGTGAGGTCTTGCTGTAATGTCTGCATCACAAAGAACACCTTCAATGCATGGTAGATGTTTTTTTCAACCAAAATAAGCTGAAATTAGAGTGACATGGGCTGCTAGTGCAAAATTGAGCTTGGGAGCTACCTGAGCATGGGTGACAATTTCTCCGCGGATAGCATATGCGCATTTCAAAACCTGAAACAAATAAACAACTACCTGAGCTTAGCTCCCGTTTGTCTATTCACTCAAAAAACAGTGTTTGATTTTTCGAAAGAAATTTAGAAGATGAGTTTCGAAATTGAAAAATGAGTTTTGACCCGTTTTTGAAGGGTTTTTTTTGTCAATCACAAATTTTCATTTTTTTTTTTTATGTCTTGTACTAGATGACGTGATTGGACCTTGTAGTGGAAGTCAAAAGAAGAAAAATACCTTTGGATTAAGGTCGTTAAGGGTGATAGGAGAGGATGAATAATCGGAAGCCATAGAAGGAAGAGATCATGGTGATGAGTGGAGAAGCGGCAGATGGAGAATAAAAGGGAAGAGGAGCGGTGCGGTGCTGCAACACGGAAGTAATTGGAGACGAACAGGTGGTATGGTATTGCTGATGAGAGTATCACAGTCTTTGACACCTATCAATCTCTTTGTTTCCCTCTTCTCTACTCTCTACAACTTAACTTCTACCTGAATTTGTCCAACTAGAACTAAAACTGAAATAAAAGGATTAAACTAAATATGACTTCAACACCAACAGCTATGTACCACCCGTCAAGCTTATGGAACAACCTCCTCAATCGCTAATTGCTTCGGGTTCTAATATGAGAAACCGTGATTTGTGAGATAGTAGTATTTATGGTAAGTTGCTTGCCTTCCTCTCAAAAATTATATCTTTCCGATGTTTACATAAGTTAATAAATGTATATGATACATAATTTATATCTTTACATTTTCGCTTTAATTTATCAATTCTGAAGGTTAATTGTTTAGCTAGGTATAAATATTTGATACGAATGAACATTTATTGTTAAGTTAATGTCATATTTCCTTTTTAATTGATATTGCTATTAAGAACCTATATATATTCAAATCAATAAAGGATTGTCCAACTATAGAGTGCATATTGAAATTTCTATTTTCATGTGTTGTGGATTGGAAATATAAAACTACATGTGTTGTATGAATTAGGTGCACATGGCAAGTTCAAACCCTACAACAAATAAGAACTCTACATTTAAGTGGAAAACGAAGGAAGTAAAAAAATAAAAAAAAACTACCCGCCTTACACCATAAGTCTTCGAAAATTTCTCGGCTATCAGAATCAAAAAAAAAGAAAAGGAAACACAGCCTTCTCTAAACCCACTGCTCTAGTGCTCTTGCGACTAAAGTCATGCTGCATATGCAACTATAATCCTCAGACTAGATATGAACGGTCAATAAAAACGAGGTTATAACTTGCCCAGTGGTGATATAAAACTGGACTTGGTTGGCTTGAATATTACTAGTTGCAAGTGACACACTGCCTGCGTTAAAAATAAGATTGCAAAAAGACCAAGACGTTTAAATTTCAATTAACCATGTTGACTTTGGCTAAAGCTTTACCTGCTTGGCTTACAAAACAATCTTCACATTGATCATCTAGGAGAGAGGATCAATGTCAAGTCAAGTACAAATAAGAAGAATAAACAAACCCCAACTTGTATGTGCCAAACAATCCTATATCAGCTTTCACTACTGAAACTTACCTGTTTTTGGTGATAATGGAAATAAAACATACAAAGATGGCTTATTAAAAATTATCTATGATCAAGTCTCCAATAGAATGTACCCCCAGACTCCTTAGCCGCGGAATTCATCCATGAACTGCTTATGGAATTCTGTAAGACGAGATACAATAGCTGGTATCTTCTCTTCTTGAGGTAATATTGTGCACCTAAAATGCCACGTTCCAGGACGCTTCATGGATGTAACAAATAAAAACAGATTTAGTCAAAACGAGCAGTTCTCAATAAACAGTAGTGTAACAACTACCCCTTAGTTCTCAAATTAAAACAGAGAAATTTTAACATCTACCAGGTATGCAAACTAATCAGTGTCTTGACAAAAGGAATGTTTCTCGAATAAGACAAACCTTGACTGCAGAAACAGTTGTTGTTTCTCCCATTGAAAAAAATCCTCCAAATCTGTTTTGCCCAATAACTTTTCAAAGTTCATTTTTCATTGAACCCTTACGAAGGTAAAGAATTTTTTTTCCTTTTAAAGGTAAAGATACTAAAACTCTTTAGGAAATGCTTATTAAGTTGCTTGTTGATCTTTAATCAATCCCAGTGAAGCCATGTTCATTTTTTAAAAATTAGTGATGGTCTATCGAAAACAACCTCTCTAGTAGGGGGTAAGGTTTGTGACTTGGCGTACACTCTACCCTCCCTAGACCTCAATTATGGGACTACACTGGGTACGTTGTTGGTGTTGTAGTGATGATAGTTACCAACCATATTAATACTAGGAATATCATGATGCAAGTGGTGAAAAATATAACAATCACCTGGCCAAATCCAGAGCCTGGGACAACAACAATTCCAGTGGCATTAAGGAGGCGCCGAGCATAAAATGCATCTGGTGCAGTTTTAGCTTCTTCTGCTGCTTTTATTGCTTTGTTGGGTAAGTTGATGCGTGGAAATAGATACATTGCACCCTCTGCTTTATTGCATGTTACTCCCTCCAAATTGCTGAATGCATCTTCTAGTGTCTGTTGACAAATTAGTCAAAATTTTGCCAGACACAGAAGAAAAACAAAAAAACGTACCAATTAGAGATATAATTCACCAAAAGTAGGCACAAAATTTAGATGCCATTTTTGAAAAGTTAAAATAGAACTCTAGAGGAAATTAATTTGGGACATCTCTATTTTAAGAAAATTTCAGACATCATTTTCGCTTCCTACTTTAACCAGCCTTCTTTTCAGATGCAAGGTACATGATCCAAAAACAATTCACTACTGCACCAGAAAACTAGTTCATTATTTAGTCACCACCAGTTGGATATGCCGATTCTACTGACCTTCGCACGTCTTGCCAAGGATGAGAGTATCCCTTCTTTTTCAGCAGCAAAAGATTCGTATGATTCATCACCCACCTGCAGAAATCAATAAAGCAAGTACTGATAGTTAAGTATCTATAACACGGAGAAAAGGAACCTCCGAACATGCTTCTAAGTTAATAGAAAAAAAGCTGTCCTTCCACTTTAAGGTGTCCTTTTTCCCTGCAGTAATCTCATTTGTTTTGTACATTTCGTCACTTCAGATTATTCAAAATTCATATTATCTCTCTTGCTCTGGTTTATATTGTTTTGCAGTGATCTGAAAAAGATGTGTATGAAAATTTTGATCATGCTATAATCATACCAACATGATTAAAAAAAAAACTCCTACCCTACATCTAATTCCCTCATGCAATTATCCTTAAACCAAAATTCCTATTTAAACGGTAGCAAAAGATTCAGAAACAACTCGACAAAATTAACAAGAAAGTCATTGAGCTACTCGTTCTGGGTATAGAAAATTGCTACCACTTCCAAAATATTGTATTGATGAAGGTGGACACTCCACTCCACTTAACAACTGAACCTCAATCCAAAGCTAGTTGGGGTCAGTCTCAATATCAATTTCACTCCTTCAGAATGCAATGTCCATGCGTTACACAAACATAGAATTACCAACCTTTGGAGGGCTCATGACAAGGCTTGCAAGAATCTGACCAGAAATGTTGGAACACAGATTGACAGATGCCACTTTGTATATCTGTTCCCTTATCTCAGGGCTAAATCCAGTAACCTCCATGTAACCTCCTCGCTTTCCACACTCTCCATAGAATCCTAAAGCCAGTAAAGAATATTTGCAACAGACAAGGATTAAAAGATCAAAAATATCAGATGCATTTGTAAAAATGAAACCCTCCCCTTCTCCCCATAACTTAGTGACATACAGACAAACGAAAGAGAAAGACAACCAACAAGGGGGGGCTGGATTGAGGCAGAAATATCTACCTTTTGACACAGACTGAAAAGAAACTAAAGAGATGTCCTTTTCTCCAAATCCCATAGAGCGCGCAACTTTCTTAAATGAGTGGAACTGCTTCTCAGGCACATAAACATTTTCCTGATACACCTGCATGAGTTCCACAAGATAAAAGAGGACTAATAATTTAGAATATTAATAATTGCACAATCTCAGGAATGGAAAACATTGTGAACCCTCCCAAACAAGTGGAGATTCACTGGTAAATTGCCATGGAAGCAAAGTAATTTATCAGAACAAAGCAAAAAAGCATCTAGAGGGGAATAGACTCACTTCATCCGCCAGAAGAACAAGGCCTTCTTTCTTGCAGAATTCCACAATTTCTCGTTGGTTAGCCTCAGCAAGAACCTAAGGTATACAAAGAAAACTGTTCATGTCATTCTGAGATATTATTGGGAAAGGGCAGATCAGCATTTTCCACCACAGTTGGTTCTCATTAAATAACATAAATCACATACTCTATTTTTTAAAAAAAAAAAAAGAGGTACGATGAGATTCCAAAATCTTAAAAAACATTACCTGCCCAGTTGGGTTGCCTGGATTGATCACAGCCAAAGCCCTAACGTTAATCCCCTTGGATTTTGCAGTTTTCAGCTGATTCTCAAGCTCTGAGACCTCAAGTCCCCATCCGGTTTCCTCATCAAGATAATAAGGAACCTAAAATACCAGATAAAAGCATACATAAGAGGATGCTGTTTGGTTACCTTCAACTGAAGAGTAAGTCAATCAGGTCATTTTTCATTTAATAATAGGTTACAATAATATCTTCCACAAGTAAGCAGGTTAACCAAGCTTATTAATATATATCTTTTCTATAAAGATCTGGTAGTTGCATTCAAAGACAACTACACAACTAACACTGACCAAACTATAAGTTGAAGCAAATGCACTTACGAGAGTGCCACCATGGAGAGCAATTGAAGCGGAATAAAGAGGATATTGGGGGATGGGACAGAGAATTCCATCATTCTCTGACCCGATGAGCAACTGCATCATCATGTGAACCTGAATAGAAGATGAAAACCCAACATTATAAACATCTTGCTATTCTTTTAGTTACTTCTTCAAAGTTGTACAAATAACTTTATGAGATCAAACATTTACCGCAGGGCTTGCACCATCAGTCAAGAAGATATCATTTGGATCAGCAGGGAAGCCATCACGAGCTTCGATACCAGAAGCAATTGTATCACGTAATCCTTTGATACCCTAGATTTAGTAAAACATAACAATAAGTTCTATGATTTTACTGGCTGCAAATCTAGGACAATACGATAGAAGATATAGTCACCTGACTGTGGCTGTATGCACCTGTTGCTCTACCAGGAATTTGGTCGAGGATCTGGAAAGCTCGTTCTATTGAATCCGCACTACAAAGGTAAGAGAAAATGGAAGACATCAAAATAACAATTTCACACAGTTTCTGACTGGTTGTATGAGACGTAAAGCATAATTCACAAAAAGGTAGGAGTTTGATTATAGCCAGAATCATCAAACATTTTTTTTTTTATGACAAGGGAAACCCGCAGCCGCTACCCTTTGGGTGCGCACAGGGTAAAACCTCGCTCCTATGCAATAGCTCGCAAAACCACACAGGATAGGTAACCTGCACTAGGCAAGCCTGGTGCGACGAGCTCGACCCAGAAGGCAAACCCCTTGCTTGCAAAAGCAAGGGGTTTCGAACTTGAGACCTCCAACATGGAAGTCCCAAGCTCAAACCACTGGGCCACCCCGAAGGGTAGAATCATCAAACATTTTGAAGCTAATATGTATACATTTTGAAGCTAAAAAGAAAAAACAATACCCATAGAAATTAGGTGCAACTAGAACAGAATCATCAATTATCTCAAAAATATGCAACTTAAAGCTTCTCAATCATCATAACCTTCCACGCCCTATACATTTTACTTTTGTCAGGCCTCATGAACATTACTTGATATATCAAGTTGACATGAAATAGAAAACTCAAGTATATGTTATCTGACAGCAAGGGATTTGGGTTCATAAATAAGCACCCACAGTATGCCCATCGCCCCAAGTTGCATGCTTCTCCTGGGACTTTGCATTTTGGACATGTGCCCAGGGAATTCTATTGATAATGAACGAGGAACTTCCAATTTGTTGCAGAATGAAAGCAGCATTTAATAGCAAACTGCAACAGTGTCACCAACACCTTCTTTACAAGCTAAATAATTGCATAGAACTTTGGGGGCATGAAAAGCTTTTGTATTATGTCTCTTTTTGTAAAGATTATGTTACCCTCATGCTTTCTCCAAGGAATAGTGATGAACATTTCATCTTACGTTAATGGCTGTTTTCACCAGCATAGTAAACTATTGATCACTTGCACAAATTATAATAAGTATCACTTGGTTTTAAACCTTGACATTTGACTTAAAAGAATTAAAAAGAATACAATCATTGAAATTTGATTCTTACTAAAAAGAATACAATCATTATAATTTGATTCTAACTAAAAAGAATACAATCATTAAAATTTGATTCTTACTCCTACTGCAAATTATTTATTATACAATAGCAAGGACTAAAGGTTCCATCTGTAGCAGCAGACTTAACTGTACCTTGTTTGAAAAATACAGGGGGAAATATTTTTTCTACGGAAATTAGCCATGTCAACTCCATTTCTTCAGACATCTATAAAAACGAAGGTATATAAAATGTTTCATTGAGCTACAAGGTGCACTGAGGTTGATACACAAACTTCATACCTGAACAAACCTTGCGTTTCACTTTTGTCCAAAATAAGTGGATGATCACATAATGCAAGGACCTAACAAAGGAAGCCTCCTTAGATGCTGATCTATGAAACAAATAAACATAATGTAGAATCAAAAACCTTATCCTCACCTCCCTAAAGAAAGTAATAGGCTGCTGAGCCAGGGATTGAGGATTTCCAATATTGCAGTATAAGATCTGCATGAATTAGAGGAATGAGTGCAGAAAAGATCTAGACAACAATAAAGCTCTAGGTCACCAATATTAAGCTTTGTTAAAAGTGAAAGAAGCAAAATTCATTAAGATATGCAATACTATAGCTTAAATGGAAACAAAAAACCAAGTCCAAAAGAATTGCTACCTCATCAAAGGGATGAGAGCCTGGATTATCCTTGAGGTCTTGTTGTAATTTCTGCATGACGATGCATCGCACAGTACACCATCAATATATTGTTTTTATTGCAAGATTAAGCATTCAACTCTAGCTAGAGAGTAAAATCGACTTCCAAAACTACCTGAGCAAGGTTGACGATTTCTCCGCGGACAGCATACTCACATTTCAAAACCTGAAACCAAAAATGAGTTGTAATACATCAAGTCATTTGACTGTAGAGGCCATAGTAAAATCCTACACCAGAACAGGGCAAAATTATAGTATTCACGCCAATGATCTAGGGTCAAATCAGATGTGATGCTTAGCGCAACAAACATCACAAATCATAAACACCCCAATTAAAACAAATAAACTATATAGACGTCACATACACTACTCGTTGGTATAATAATTTGTAGACATTACTTGGTATCAGGCTAATTAAAGTATGTAAAGAATAAATAGATGAAAAATATTACACTTTTGGGAAGAGATTAACCTATAAAGAAAACATATAAACACAGAGAAAAGCCAAAATTAAAAAAGTTATGCGGTGTAAACTCTTTCCTTTCTGTGGACAACCTATCAAATTGGATCACAAGTATTTTTGAATATGTCGTTACATCAGGTACATGTTTCGCTTTTCCATTATTTTTTATTTTCCTGCTCGTGCCCGGATAGAGAATGGGCACAACTTCCCTTCTCCCCGTTCAACTGTCCAAACAGGCCAGCCTAAAATGAAAATTCTTAATAGCCGAAGTAAGGGACTTTCTTACTGGAGCATACATAACGGACAAGGACCAATTAAATCAATATGTAAAGAAACCAATCACGAAACACTTGAAAAATCCTTAAATTGGGTGAAACTAAAAAAAGCTCAAGTCAATTAGAGCATTAGCAGAAAAATAAAAATTCAAAATCAACCGTTAAAAGAAATAGGATTACCTTTGGATTAACGTTGTTAAGAGTGATCGGAGTGGATGAATAATCGGAAGCCATTGAATCAGAAGAAGTGGATAAAAAACGAAGAACAGCAGGTGATTGTGATTGAGAAGAAGAAGAGGTGAGCCGCTGCAACACGGAAGTAGAAGTAGTAATAGGAGAAGAAGACGAACAGGTGGTCCTGCTCCTACTGATGAGAGTCTTGGCTTTATCAGCTACGAATCTCCGCATTCTGGATTTGGCGAACAGTGGGCGGAGAGTGAAGAGCGGCAACTTTTTTACCACTTTTCGCAGCACTTTTGACTTTCGGCCCACGTTTTTGGCGGAGAATCAGTACCCTTTGACTCGTGAGGATAGTTTCGTTAGGTACTTTAATAGAGAACTAATCTATGGGTATTCTGTCGATGGCGACTACCCAATCGCCGCCCCCTGTATCAAGAGATATGGTATCAATTTTTTTTAAGTTTCGTATTAATTAGAAATCAGTAAGGTTTGTGTTCTTTGATTTAATATTAATATTTATGTAATTAGAAACTAAACTATATAATCTTACTATATGAAAAGAGCACAATGTAAGCAAATCTTGAATTTATTTTAAAAGAAGATCGGTAGTTCTTAATAGCCCCTCGGTTAAAAAAAAAAAAGGAGTCCAAAGAAATCCTGAAAAAGAAATAATAGAAGTACAAAAAATAACAGATAGAAATAGAAAAGTAATTATATATAGCAACGTAATATGATAGTCGAAATACATGACAACACATAATAACATAATTGAATGACCAATAACTACAGAAGCAATACTACATCTACTAGTACGGATGAATAGCAAGATAACGCACTACTACCTACTAAATGTTTATCCTAAATATGTGTCATTCACAACTTTCTATCTATAGGTATGTCCTTGATAAGTTTAAACTTCATGTCATGTCATACTTCTATGATCTACCTATACCTTTTTTTGGAACCATCCATAGTCAACTTCCCATACCTTCACACTAGGGCATTGGATTATGTACTCTTCACATGATTGAACGATCTCAACTTTGTTTTCTGCATCTTGTTCTCCACCAAAATCATTCCCCGAGTAATTTTTTAATACATGAATTCTTCCCGTCCAACAAAAAAATAGTTTTTCATAAATTCTTCTAAGGTTCTTCTTTTACGTCTACTAAACCATTTTTTAAATTCTAGATAGGCGTGAATCGTGATCAAGTCATCTTCATCCTAATCAATTATTCCCTTTGTCCCTAATTACTTCTCCATTTTTTTCTTTTTTAGTTATCCCTAATTACTTATTCATCTTGACTAATCATGAAAGAATAAAAAATTTTTTACCTATTATACCTCAATTAATTACTTTGAAAAAGGTACAACTTCTTGAAAATCTTTAGTTTTTAATTCATCAACTTCATAATTAATAGGGTAAATTAGTAAACACACTATGTCAATCATTGTTTTCTTAATATGTGTACCAATTTAAAAGTTGACAAATAATTAAGGAAAGAAGGTGTAATAATTTAAGTTCAATTGTTAATAAATAATGAGTATGAAAAACTTTTCGAAATGACTATCCTTCTTTTAATCCTAATTATACACTCGGTTCAAAATCTTTACAAGCGATCACATGAAAATTATAAATCAAGCTAAGTGAGAAAATTCATTGCTTTCCTCGAATCATTGGAATTAGATCAAGAGCATATCTATCGAGGAATTGACCGAATAATTACTGCATCTTATTTTAGCTGTTTTTTTAATAGTTATCAATACTATCCAAGAAAGACTAGGACAACTAAGGAGCCTCCCTTTGTTGACTTGTCTCAACTTTTCTCATTTTGTTCACAAAGCTTTTATAATTAATAAATTAAATTACAAGCAACATTTGTCAGTTTTGTTCACAATGCTTTTATAAAACATACATGATCTTACATACAGGTTAAAAGAATGTCACTGCCGGAAAAAGAAGTGGACTTTTTTTTCTTCAAAGAAAAAAGAAACTGAATTTTTTAATATACTTCCTAGAGAAGCAAACCCGTGTTAATTTAGTCCATACTTTTTTATGTTTGCAAGGTAGAATCAAAGACAACTGCTGTCTGTGGTAACCAAGTATCGCCTTGTATGAGAGACGGTACGGTGTATTGGGCCGCCTGGTCTGAGGTAATGCTGGACTTATAACCGGCCCATGTGACCCTATGGGTCACAGATGCACCTGGGCCGGTGTTGGCATACTCAGCATAGAAAATGGTGTTGGCTGGCTCCACACCACTGACCCATTCAATCCAACCAAGAGGATTCAAGAATGCACCAATAGTGGACTCCATGATTACTGTTGTAGAGTAGTCCTTCCAGGGCCTGCCCAAGTATGTTAGAGCTTTCAGATCATCCAATGGTGAAAGATCACACTTTTGAATAGACATGCCTGTATTCTGATTTGGGTCTTTTTTGCCTTGGGCCGTAATGGTCACAAACTGATTGGGTAATGGTTGTCTGGGCTGGATTTTACAACTTTGGAAAACAACCGCAGCGTTACCAAACATGAAATCGATTGTACCTGTAATGTCACATTCGCGGTAAAATTGACGGTTGGAGTGAGCATAGAGGGTGTCCTGGAAGGCATCAAAGGAGCATCGATAAAATACAGATTGATCGGACCCTGAACGCATGGCCACTGCCTGGTGCTTTGCGGCCCCAGCGGTGTTCTTGAATGTTATGTCTCTGGCAATGAAGCCTCTACCAGCAACAGCTGATACACGTACAAAAATGAACCAAATTATTTAATTTAACCAACCAGGTAAAAAAATTGTACCATTAGCTAATTCCTCTCATTTTCAGCAAAAGGAATATTAGGCTAAATACAAAAAGAGAGGGCAAAATGATAAATGAACAATTAATGATGTCAATTGAAAGCCTCAGCTAACCACTCCACCAGTCGGCAACTGAATTCACATTGGGTGGCAAACTGAGACATCAAATCACATGGCGACAAACAAAAACCATGTGCATTCTGATGACACTGAATCAGTTAGATAAGGCCATCAAAGCCCACATGCCAACACACCATATGACCATAACATGAATCCACGAGTTCACTAAGCATTGGGATGCTTAGTTCAGGATTAGATATTTTGAGCATGAACAGTATAAAATATGGGTCAATATAGAGTTAAATAATTCACTGGGATGAGCCTAGTTATCATAAAAATAAATTTCATGTCTAACTCAATTCAAACATCAACTCAAAAAGCGTGTATCATCGAAAATATCTTTTAACTCATCGAGGATCATCAAGTTGTAATAAACATTTAAATATGTACAACCGCAAAAACAAAACAGAAAAGATCAAAGTCAATTTCTTAGACCAACCTACCTTTTGACAAAAATCCTATAGAACCAGTTTTTAAATAATCTATTGCTAAAATCTTAAGACTAAAAATTTTCTTAACAAAAAACGTTGACCCTTTCTTTTAACCTTGTAGTACAATTTTAATCAGCAACTAGTAGTTTTTAGAACTAGAAGAAAGATCTAAATAATTACTCTGAAAACATAATACAGTTGGCTAATTTAGTACTTGACCATGCAAATTCAATAATCACCCCAGTAATCTTGAATTTCTATAACTAACAAATGAAATGAGTTTGTATTTTGTGTGAATAATCGGTGCGAGAAAATTTTTATTAAATGAAAACTTACCAAATGTGGCCGTCTCAAAAGTGGGAGTTCCATCGATGAAGTTCAAGCTGCCGGAAATAATGGTCTTAGTTTTGCCATCGCCGTACATCATGACATTCCAAAGAGACTTATCCATTCTCACTGTCTCAACATATTCACCTTCCTTCACATATATCACGAATATCGTTTTACTCTTTTTCGGCACCATTTTCACTGCTTCTCCAATAGTCGTAACATTTCCGGAACCATCACTTGCCACTGTCACGTCCGGTTTCGGACTAACCTCCTGCATAAGTCTCCGGTCAGCCGCTGCTACCCATTCCGGGAATTCCCCAATGTTCAACAATTTCCGGTGAATCGGAATATTGAATTTACCTAGAATCCCAAAAATGTTAGCCACAATAGCTAAACTGTTGCTGGTAAATTCAGTCGAATTTTTCATTAACAGCTTAGCGTCGTTCACGAATGTGGCATTCATTTCTTCGAGTGCGTCCAAGCAAGTCTCCTGATCTGTAAGCGTCGAGCTCAACCAAGTTCTGAGATCATCGATTTTGGGTCCTGAAAGCAGTTTTGCGCCTCCGTTCACTTGCACCGATGAAACAGAGTCGTTAAGTTTATCAATTGCATCGTCGAATACAGTCTCGCAGACTTTCAATGCCCTTTGTACTTTGGGTTCTTTAGTCAATTTCCCCCAATTCTGCGGTCCAGAAGACATATTCTTGACCGCATCCATGGCGATTTTCAAAGAAAGTACAAACAGCGTTTCTGGATCAGTGATATTTGAGGATGATAAGCTTGATAAGCACGAATCTTTGTACTCAGTTAAGCTACAGAGAACTTCCAGGGATTGAGCAGTAGAAGAGGTTTGTTTCGAATCGTTGTTTTTGTGAACAACAGTTCCAACAACTATGCCTACAACTGCAATAAGGAGAAGAATGGCAGAGACAATTAAGATAATGAGACGCTTACGGGTTTTCTTCCTGAAAGCTTGTTCTTCCAACTCATCCACTTTGCCATAGCCTTTGAAAGATTTGATTGTATCCATTGATGAAGAAACTGAATGAATTTCTGAGTTTGTTTTTTTTTTCTTCAGATTTTGTAACTTGTAAATGGGGATGTTGAGTTTTTTGGAATATGAAAAAAATTTGTATTGAGATATCTTTTGTGTCTGGTTCTGAATTCTAATTGAAGGATGCCATTTTTATACAAAGTTTAGGTGACAAATGGGGCTTCACTTTTTCCGAGATGCTTCCATGTCGTTAAAGATCTCATTCCTGATTCCTGAATAATTTAGTGGCCCGACACAACTTATCATTTTATATTATTAAAATAACATGATTGTTATCTTCCGAGTCTGAGTTCCATCGTGAGCACAATAAGCAACAGGAATTAATAAGTACAGAGTTTACGTTATAGGTATTTATTATTTTTAGTCTAAGGATTTTTTTCTAGATATTTTGAAATTCATAATCTTATAAGTAAATTTTTATCTGATAGTATAACCGGAACTTGGCATCTTGCGGAATACTTAGTATACCGGGCTTACTTTATTATTATTTTTGTGTAATTTGATCACTCTATCGTGTGACAGGTATGCATTTAATTTGCAAAGCAGAAATAATGATATTAGCTGGCCTGTCTGTTTCTCTATATTTTGGGGATGATTTGGATGGACTTTGTCTAAGTAAAATATCTTACTTCATTCGCCTCTCATCAATAGCTTGATGGAGAGCCAGCAGAAACCCATACACAGAATAAATAGCATTTGAACAAGAAAAATATACAATAATTGAATTTTCACAAAATACATATTGTCTATTAGCATTTTTAATCCTTCAGTTATTAATAATTTTAAACTCTGGTCATTATGATAGCTAAGTAAATCACATTGAAATATTCACTTTTGATCTCTTTACTAGTTAATATTCATATATTTACAATAATAATTAACTTTTTCCACTTCTGAATTGCTAAGTGTAATGATAAACTAATATGCAGCTGGAATGATGGCAATACGCGGCCGGCAAGTCCAGTGTGCGATGAAGGTCAATGCAAATGGAAGGAACGGGCCGCGTACGCATGCCGTGTGCCTTAAAAATTAAGCAGTGGGTGGAAATGTTAGTAATCTAATCCAGCACAATGATGAATAATACAAGTAATATAATGTGTGTGATCATTTTTAGTGTATACACATGGAAACAACAAACCGTTAAGAAGGGGTGCATGTGTGGATCCCATTTGAGTTTAGACAAAGTATCATTTTTGTTGCCTCCATTCTCCGCTAATTGCGCCTTATAACATTCTTTCTCTACTCATGTCCCTCATCTATAGACTATAAGTTTTTTTTTTATCCATTAGGTGTTTTGTATCTATTTTAATTTTTGAGGCCTAGACTAATTTCGATTCACGTTGCATAAATAGAAAAGCATTTTCTACTTAGATTTTTTCATTCACATGATTCAAACAAAACACATCTTATTAAGAGGGAAGGAGTCATATTCCTGATAAGTCTTACTTTTATTGATGTACAATTGTCTTTGTTTTATACATAATAGAGTACATCGACATGAAAGGAAATAAATAACTAGTAAGGGAAATATCCACAAATAAGGAAAGCTAATAATATACATTAAGAGGGAGATATCTCTACACCAAATAAGGAGATAGCATTGAAGAGGAGGATCTGCATAGTAGGAATATGGAATATTCCTGATATAGGTAACCACAAACCTTGATGGTTAAGATTGGTAAGTTAGTATAGACTTTCCAATTATACATAGATAAGTGTTAAACTATTACTTAACCAAAATGGAGAATGTTGATCAAGAAAGAGATAGGCCATGTTAATTGGTTTAAGATACCTTCTCTCACATATGGACTTGATTACTTCTTCACTATATGGGTTTTCTATTGAACATGTTGTAAAATTCCTACTAATAAGAAAAGTAAGAGAGAAACAACTCCAGGCCCAAGCCCACCACATATATAGCAGAATGATTCAACTGGTCTATTGTTAAAAGGGTGAATTCCTTTTCATTTCAACCCCATAGCGGGATGGTATAAAGTATAAACATATTTGGAGCTGATCTTAAGGAGCTGGTATACTACCTAAAAAAAACAATTTAGATGGACATTTTCTATGTTAAACAATAAAAGTTCATCACTAATTTTAGTTGACAATGGATTATAAAAGGAATCTCGTGGCTTATACCTATTTATTTTAGTGTACTCAAGGATTTTGATTAATGCATATTGATTTGTTAAGATACAGTTTATTATTACTTGAGATTTAAGGGAATAATAGTAAAGAATAAACCGTCAGCAATTGGAGACGTTAGGATATAGGCCAAGTATAAGCATAAATTCTCTTTTTTTTTCTTTTGCTTTTTCACTTGAGATAAACACAATAGTTAATATTAACATGTACAATACATCACTGAAATTCGTCAACACGAATAGAAGTTGATAAAACACAATTCCAATACTCCAATTCGTGGATGAATCTTGTTATTTTTGCCGTCAGCCAAATGGCAATGCCAATGCCCTGCACCCTAGGTCTCCACGGCTTGATCAAACTAACCACTTCTCTAAAGAAAAATGGCACCAATAATAAGTAATTGAAACAAAATAGTACTCCCTCGAATATCATTTTACGTTTCAAAGACCAAGAGAAAAAGGGAAGCCAGTGGAGCTCAACCAACTACCTCCAGCAATGAAACTGCCAGGAGTATAAGCTTGGGCCTCAGTTGAACTTGTAATTACCTTATGCCCTTTCCATTTAACCCTTCCTGAGGTCGCTGCTCCTGCCCCTGTATTTGCATACTCACCATAAAACAGAGTATTCAATGCAAAATTCCCATTCCATTCATGCCATCCAGCAGGCTGAATCACGTCAGTAATCGACGATTGCATGATCACAGTCCTCGAATACTCTTTCCACGGCCTTCCTAGATACGTAGGGAAACTCTTCTGCACCGGTCTCAAATCAGACGTTGCACCAATTCTACATTTCTGGATAACAATACCAGTGTTCTGGTTGGGGTCAGTTCTTCCTTGGGCAGTAACCATGTTCTTTTGGCCCGAACCAGGACGCCTGGCGTGAATATCACAGTCTTGTAAAACAGCAGCACCATTTCCAAAAATAAAATCAACGGTACCAGCAACTAAACATTGTACAAAGAATTGACGATTGGAGTGGACATAGAGGGTGTCCTGATAAGCTAATATGTCACATTTATAAAATGCGGACAAATCAGACCCCACGCGAAGTGCCACGGCTTGATGCTTCGAGGCTCCTGCTGTGTTTTGGAAGGTTATGTCCCGGGCCAAGAACTTTTCCCCCACCGCGGCTGCATGAAATTAGTTACTATGTCATTTCTGTTTTGGACAACTCATCAATATTAATAAATGTATATATATATATATATGACAATTGTCATGTTACATTTTGAAAAAATATCTCAGCGACTAAAGTACAAAAACAGTGGAGGGTGTCTCTCCTCTATTATTGTTAGCAGCTAAGAATGTACCCGTGAGCTGTTCTTATCGGACCGTAATCAAAGGAAACGATTATTATAGGCCGCTGCCAATAGAAAATTATATACTGTAGTAAAATATTACTCCGTACAAGGGGAAAATAGATAATCCTTTTTCTATGAAGTATTTAAGGGAAAGGGAGTGCAACCCCAGCTGGAAAGCAGATTCTAGTGATCTATATCACAAGCTGATAGATACACTACTTGCAAAAAGTGGCTGACAAATCTATATCGTTCTGCCATAAGATATGCCTTTTATCCAACCTTTACAGACGTGAGATTCGTTACACCAATAATGTACAAGTAGGGGTATGTTGTTTGGTGACAGATAAAAAACAAGAGTATTTGGTTACAAGTGTTAGTTAATCTTAAATTATTTATCTCTCTATTTGTAGTACAATAATGAGATAACTATATCTCATATTTGTACCAAACAACTCTTAAATTCTGCACAACTACTACCAAACAAGAATAGTCTACTACTGAACTAGTAATATTTAGTCAAGTCTCATTTAATTATTATTTCTCCTTTTAAAGGTAAATTAGTGAACTTCTTTTATTAATTAACAGTGAGAATAAATCAACCTAAATGCTACTCACTTGACAAACTTTAGAGTGAAGTACTATATATGGACTGATGATGATCCTAGATAGTAGCTTAGCAGTACCCAAGTTCTGAATGAACCATATGTTTATTTGCTTTTCACTTTACTTGTTCCTACCTTATCTATAAAGTATTAAAGTAAAAAATTATATTATTCGTAACATTTAACTCTACCTTATATAAGTAGTTATCTATAAAGTATTAAAGTAAAAAATTATATTATTCGTAACATTTAACTCTACCTTATATAAGTAGTTATCTATAAAGTATTAAAGTAAAAAATTATATTATTCGTAACATTTAACTCTACCTTATATAAGTAGTTATCTATAAAGTATTAAAGTAAAAAATTATATTATTCGTAACATTTAACTCTACCTTATATAAGTAGTTATCTATAAAGTATTAAAGTAAAAAATTATATTATTCGTAACATTTAACTCTACCTTATATAAGTAGTTATCTATAAAGTATTAAAGTAAAAAATTATATTATTCGTAACATTTAACTCTACCTTATATAAGTAGTTATCTATAAAGTATTAAAGTAAAAAATTATATTATTCGTAACATTTAACTCTACCTTATATAAGTAGTTATCTATAAAGTATTAAAGTAAAAAATTATATTATTCGTAACATTTAACTCTACCTTATATAAGTAGTTATCTATAAAGTATTAAAGTAAAAAATTATATTATTCGTAACATTTAACTCTACCTTATATAAGTAGTTATCTATAAAGTATTAAAGTAAAAAATTATATTATTCGTAACATTTAACTCTACCTTATATAAGTAGTTATCTATAAAGTATTAAAGTAAAAAATTATATTATTCGTAACATTTAACTCTACCTTATATAAGTAGTTATCTATGGGGTTACGTTGAGATAATAATCTCAAATTAAAATTTGAAATTAATTGTAACTTACCAACTGTAGCAGAGTGGAAGGTAGTGCTGCCATCTTGCACATTCCTACTTGCGGTAATTATTGTATTGCTTCTGCCATCTCCCATAAACATAATATTCGTCTTCTTCTTCGGCACATCCACATTTTCCCTGTAAACACCTGCTTTTATCCTAATCACATACCTCTTGCTACTCTTCTCCGGCGCTTTCGCTACCGCCTCCGACACCGTTTTGTAATCTCCGCTTCCGTCGGCCGCCACAACCACATCCGGCGTCACCGTCGACGACTGCAACAATCTCCTGTCGCCGGCGGACAACCACTCCGGCCACTCGCCGCTATCCTCTACTAACTTCCTATTGCCCGATAATTTCATCTCATTTGCAATGTCGGTATTGGTCATGTTACAGATCATAGCTAAAGCATTGCTGCACATTTTTTCCACGTGCTTTTGGCCTTTCAGCAAAACCTTGCGGACCTTTTTATCGGCCTCATCGTGAGAGAAACCGTCGAGGCAAGTTTCCTGGTTTGTAATTGCGGAACTTATTAGAGTTTTCAGGTCTTCAGCGTGTTCTTTCAATGATTTTTTGTTGGGATAAAGTTCCAGATCTGCTACAGCAGTGTGGAGCTCGTCGAGTGTCTCGTCCATCGTCTCCAGGCAGTCATGCAGCGCAACCTTTTCCCGTGGGGTTAAACCTATTAATTAAAACAAGATACGTTGAGATGACCGAGAATTGGTATATATATATGGCATCAATGTGTTTCTAAGAACATTAATTTTTATAATATTAAGTTTAACCTGTCGAGACATACCTTTCCTAGTTTTGATGAGTTCCTTGACTGCATAGTAGTTGCGTCGAACGGCCTTGACAGTGATATTCAAGGACAATTCAATCACATCTTTTTGGCTTGTTACTTTTTTTGAGAAATCAGTAACATTTACAATTGCAGAGTAACACAGTTCGGGGTGTAGAGTGTTGCTACACGCAGATTTTACGATGGCATGAGCTGAAGAGGATATGGCCATTATGTCTGCATGATCGTCGGAGTTATTCGAACGAGATTTAACTCCGGCGACTATTCCAATTACTGCTGCAACGAGCAGGACTGAGGCAACAATGGCCAAGTAGATTTTTTTCTTCCTTTTAGAAAAATCAATTTGTTTGCCGGAATCCAACATTTCGGCGAAAAAATCTTTGACACGTGTCATTTTGGATGAAGAAATTTAAAGGAGAGTTGTGGAAAAATTGGATCGGAATGGTGGGGGTTTTATATCCATGAGTCACGACATTGGTCCTAATTTCAACATTTCTATTTTTTATTTTTATATTATTAACTTATCGAAAAAATATACATACGCTATTTTTCTGAAATATGAGATTCAAATTTTCAAAAAAGACAGTATGGCATTTACGTGGAATAAATTTGATATATATTGAATTATTGTTTTTGTTATAATGTAAATTTGCATGTATATAATAATAGATGCATGTGAATGGTGGGGAAGGTATCGATACTTTTCTTTCGTTTGATTACTTTTGGAAAAAATTCTCGTTGTGTGACTCGTGCCTTTATCTAATTTTAATCAATTATTATCACTCCATCATTGATATTTTGCAAAGTGAAATGATTAGTTGAAATAATAAATTTTGTTAACAGAATAACAAGTGGGTGAAGCAACAAAAAGAAATAAGAAAAACTTTAGCCTGGGCCCGGATATTGGACATCGTAAAATTGGAAAAAATTTAGTATGGTTGAGGCCCAATTAATAATAGTTGTGTGAGGCTATATTCAATTTTTGACATTTGAATTTGTGGGTCCCATTTAAACACCATACACTCTCTCACCTTCATTTTTTTAAATTCCCCCATTTTCCTCATAATAAGTATTTTACCTCTCTCTTATTTTTAATAGTCTTAAATTTTTATTTTCCAAAAGTCAAATAGAAATATGTAAATTAATATCAATTCAAGTTTTAGCCTTTTTTTTCCCGTGATTGCTAATATGATTAAAGAATTAAACTCCACTATAATTATAGCCTTCTTTTCTTGATTTATATATTTTTTTGGTTGATTTTTTTAGACTTATAACTTAAATTTTCAACAATAAGTGCAACACCAAATACAAAATATTTCTAAAAAAATAATTGAAGAACGAGTGATTTTAGAATACTTATTATGCTCTCACTTACACATTGGTGAGCTTTTTTCGGTATAATTTTTAAAAAAGAATTTAGTTTTGATTGATGACAGTTGAATTAACTAATAATGAATAATTAAAGGACTAAAAACCAAGTCATTTTGAACATAAAATCAATTTTTAAAATAATCATAATAAAATTACAAATCAAACTAGAAAGTGAAAAAATAGAATTAAATTTATATAAAGGTAACACCTAGATTACAAATAAATAGAGTAAAAATTTAATTTTACACAACACACACACATAAATTGAAGTAAATAAAATTAAAAGAGGGAGATATTTTTATAATCAGTTTGGTGGTTTTTTGATTTATTTTTACTTTGAAACCAAAACTGATTATGTCAAAAAAATTTAAATAAATTGAAGTAAAAGAAATATTCAATTTGACTAAATTTTTATTTAGTTCGATTTTCGATATTCAATGAATACTTCTTAATACAAATATAAACTGTGTGTGAATTTTTCATTCAAAATTTATCTTTTAAAGGTATCCGATCCTAGGGATTTGATTCAATTTTTTGAGATGTAAAATGAAATTTTTCAAAGATTTTTTTTCTAAAGCTACGAGGAATAATTATATTTTAATTGAATTGGTTGAGAGGTGGCAATTTTTTAAATTGATTTAGTTGAGAGATAGAAATGATTAATGGGAAAGAAAGAGCTAATCAAGTTACTAATTAATAAAGAGCACAAAGAATTAAAAAAAATGGTGAAAAGAGAGGAATATTGAACAGAGGAGCTAAAATATTTTGGAGGCAAAAGGGGGAAATTTGCAAAAAAATGAAGGTGAGAGAGTTTGTGGTGTTTAAATGGGACCCACAAATCCAAGTGTAAAAAATTGAATGGAGTCTCATACAACTATTGTTGGTTGGGCCTCAACCATATTAAATTTTTTCGTAAAATTGATAAAAACTAGATGTTCATGCCTAGTCTATTTTCCTAGTAATTTGCTTTTTTAGCATGACACTTCCCGGCAAATGTTCATTAACTAGCTTGTTTGTTTTGGCCTAATTAAGTGTTTTAGAAATTTTTTAATTAACTGCTAATTATGGAGTAGTTTAGTGCCTCGCCTAAATTACCAAGAATCCAATTGTTTACTTCTTTGTGGTATTATTTCCCTTTTAATCTATCTATGAAATTGTTATATGTAAGGGTGGACTTGGAGCCTTGGAGGGGGCGAGGGTGCTCACCAGAACCTCCTTGACCAAAAATTACATGATATATAAAGTTAAGAGATTCAAAATTCACTGTCAATGCTATCTTAAAGTAAAGCTCTCTAGATTAGCTATAAGTAAGGTTCTTCTAGAGCTGGAGATGGGCGGCTAACTTCTTCAAAAATTGGGAATCCACAAGAAAGAATAGGACACAAAATAAAGATCTAAACTTGTTCATCGGATGAGATCGAGAACCAAAAGCCATCTATCAAAGAGTGAAAAAAGATCGATAACTAAAAAATGAATGTTTTTTAGAAATATCTCTTAAGCTTCATGCTCAATTAAACACCGTTATACAAAAAAAAAATAGTCTCTTCCATCCATTCTACTTGTCATGTTTATCTTTTACACTCTTTAAAAAGTAACTTGATAAAAACTATCTTATTAATTTCATTTCGTATTAAACTTTTTTTATTACATTAATTCCTTTCACATTTATTAAAATAAAAGATAATGAATTACTCAATATTTTAATATGACAAATATTTTTCCAAGTAACAAGAGTGGAGCAACACACAGGAGACGGCTTCTTATAATTGAGAAAAGCCGCCAATCAAGACGACGTATTCCTCGAAAAAATTGAGTGTTGATAAGGAAAAATCTAACAATAAGACAGACTAAATGCTTTTGTAGAGATTGGGGACCAATTGTTGTTAGATATTGCACGTATTCTTTTATAAATATCCAACAGTAAAAGGATCCAATGGGCCTATGAAATTGACTGAACAGAAAGAATCAATTTTACAGGACAAAAAATATAGTCTAGTTAAAACAAAATAATGAATACTAATGCTAATTGCCGCGGCTTTTGAGTGAATTACAAAAAGCCGCCAGTACTTGATCTTTATTAGGAGCCATGCTATTGCCAGCCACCCAGCATAATGTTTATTCTCCTGAATATTATTTTATACGAAAACAATATTCCCTTCTTTTTAATATGTTAGGTGTGTCATATTATTATCCTTTTTTTAAAAATAAATTATCATTTTTCTTTGTAGTAATTCTTCAATTTTAACTTTTCACATGATAAATTTATAAAATTAAAAGATATTTTAGTATATTTCACATTTTAAATTTAAGATTATAATTTTTATTTTCTTAAATAAAATTGAACAACTAATTTAGTGTATTGATTTTGATATATGTGTACACTCGCTTAACTATCTTGGTCTCTCAATTTTCCCCAAAATATCAGAGGCCATATATCACATATCTTTATTCAAGAATGGTGAAAACCCAAGAAAGGACAATATAATCACATCAGCATTGTACTCTTTGAGGTGTGTTTGGTAGTGAGGAGAATATTTTTTTTAGAAAAAAATAATTGTTTTTTATCGGAGAAAAATCTAAAATGCCTCTCAACTTTTTGAATTGGTACAAAATTATCCTTCATCTACCTTTCGCCCCCCTAATACCCCTGACGTCAACCATATGAGCCAGAGAGTTAATATCGAAGGTATTTCTGACCCAAAAGGTTGACGTCAAAGGTATTTGAGGGACGAAAGGTGGATAAAGGATAGTTTTGTACCAATTCAAATAGTTGAGGGGCATTTTAGACCATTTTTTGAGTTTTTAATATCTTATGGTTAATTGATCAAGTGTTTTAAAAAATAAAATATTAAGAAAAACATGAAATAACTTTCTTGGTAGAAATCGGAAAAAAAAGTTTCATAAATGATGATTTACACACGCTCAACACTCATGGTCCCCCCCCCCCACAGTACCCCGACCTCATAATGTTTTTTAAATTATACATATAGATATTTTTAGTTTAATTTTTTCTTTTTTTTTACAAATATTTTTTGAAAAAAAGTAAATTTATTTTCAAAAGATATATTTACATATTCCTTCATATTAAATACACCTTATTTTTTCTTGATTTGTTTCCATTACCGATAATTAAGTGAAACGAATGATGATAAATTTTTGAACAACTTTCACATATAGCAAACACAAAATTTATATTTGTATGCTATATCAAAATTTGCATAATTGTGCTCCATAGCAAACATAAATATGTATATTTCACTATACATATACAAAAGAAAGCAGTTGTATAATCTGCTTTGGTATACATATACAAAAAGATCAATTGAATACAGTGAGAGAGGCGAGTGAGCGAGATCTAGGAGAGTGGCGAGCGAGATCTGGGAGAAGGGAGAGAAGGGAACGAAAATATATGTATATATACAATTTTCTCTCGCTTTATACAAACACAAACACACTTTATACACTTGCGTTTGTATAAAAAACGAGAGAGGCGAGGGAGAGAACAAGAGTGGC
>NW_006238964.1:467891-488066 GCF_000226075.1 Solanum tuberosum | reverse complement strand
AAAATATATGTATATATACAATTTTCTCTCGCTTTATACAAACACAAACACACTTTATACACTTGCGTTTGTATAAAATATGAGAGAGGCGAGGGAGAGAACGAGAGTGGCGAGCGAGATTCACCAGGAGAGAGGTGAAATAACAACAGTTTGCAATGAGGTACAATTAAATCAAACTATATTTATAGCATTTAATTTGAATTAATAGTTTGTTATTATATACAATTTTCCCTAAATTTTTTACTTAAATTATTTTTTCAACACGTTTATAATATGTGGACTAATTTTTTTTATTATAGGAATTTGATTCTTTTTCATGAATAAAATGCATCCACTTTATAGATATTTATCAGCTTATCATCATTTTAGCAACTTATGAAAAATTATTATAGCCTGGTTTTTTTTTATGAACAAAATATATTTTAAAGAATAATTAATAATGAGTGATGATGAAATCTACTCAAACTCATGACCTTTATTTGTATTAATATTATAATAAATTGTGCAAAACATAAAAAATTAAATAATTAAACTTAAAGATCATAAATATTTATTTACAAAAGTAAGATTGATGTCACAAGTAATAGTTGACAACACATTTATATTTATATCGACAATCAAATAAAGAAATTTCAAAAAGATATAGAAGAAAGGTCGTCGAAGTAATTTTATTGACTAGGTAAGCGGGGAGGGGAATGGGCACGGAAATTAAGATAAATTTTATGAATACATAATAACTATTGATAGATGGTTGGAGTAAGAATTTTTTCATTTAAAAAGTTTAAAATATAAAAAAATAAATATACAAAAAAGCTAAAGAAATTTTATGTCTATTATATAATATAATTTTAATCATATATAAACATTATAATTTTTCGTACAAAAATTTAAGAATAACACCTCTCAATGTTATACGGCTCCGCTCCCTACCAGCAGGTGTCTTAGTTTGTGGTGTCATAAATTTAAAGTCAATATTGGCGTCCCATTGATTTGTTTTATACAGTATTCTCTTTTACTTCACATGGCAACTTGTGATTTAGGTTGGTTTGCATTCATTGTTCCACACATGTTGTTTTCCGTTTAATTTTCTAATAAAAGAATATTTCGTCTCTTTTACTGGTTCAATTCTATCTTTATTCTTAAGTAATTATTTCTTTAATTTCTTGAAATATTAGCTAGTACTCTAATTTTTTAATTTATATATATACATGTGTGTGTAATTTAATAAATAAAGAAAGAATTTGCTAATATTATTTATTTGATCAAGTAAAATAGAAGGATCGGAGTAAGTCCCTATCTATCCAACCCTATAGATCATTTTCTCTCTAAATTCGAAGTTATAGGTTGGTGGACTTTAAGCTCCACTGTATCTACTATAGTTTGTTTGGTTGAACTTTTGAATCTATTTTTTTGTTTTAATTTGAATATCTTAATTGATTTGATTATGCACTTAAAAATAAAGAGATTTTTTAAATTCTATGATTTAAAAGATGTGTTTAATTTTTTAAAATTTTGTAATCTTAAATTTGTCATATAGGATTAATATTGACATCAAAAACTTATTAACTATAGAAAGAAACGAGATTAAAAAAAAGATCAAGAGACTTAAAAATTAGAACGGATAAAATATTTATTTTAAAAAAAGAATTTTAATAGAAATATATTGTGTTTGGACTATCATTTTGAAAAATACTTTTATTAATATTAAAATAATAATTTATGCTCAATCAAGGTCGCGAAAATGATTATGCACGAAAAAACAACTTTTTAAAAAGCTTACGAAAAACTAATTATGGTACTACTCAAAAGCACTAATTTTGCATCTATAAAATAAGCTCTAAAAAGGACTTTTGGCTTTATAAAACCTTTGGCCAAAGAAATTATTTTCTACTTTTCTCCTTTTCTTCTTTTTCTCTTTTCCCTTATTCGGTGTGTCTGAATTTCTTTAATGATGGACGCTTAATAGCACCATTTAGGGAAATTAATTTGTATAGTTTAGAGGTTTATTAATGGGGTAGGTCATGTACAGCAACACAACTTGTTATTTGATGATGATAGAAAGAACAAAAAAAAATAAAAAATTGACGCACATGGATGACGTTTCTTGTATAGCCTCTCTCTATTAACCTTTAAACTTTAATATATATTTGCCTCAACAGTTTATTTTTTGTCCTCTTCAGAGTAAGGAATAATCAGTGTACATAAATAAGAAAAATAGGAATGGAATATAAGGGCAATGAACGTTTCTATTTTCGAAATTCGAATATCTTCTTCTCTTGGAAATTCAAATATCTTATTTTAGAAATTCACTAACGAATAATGAATGTTTGTGAACACCCACGCCTTTCAAAAAAATAATCGAATCTTGTGTTTGGGGTACTTAAATAAAACAAATTAAAATTTGAGTATTCAGAATTTTAAGGAAATGTAGATATATTCAAACCACTAATTTCTCATGGTTAAGTTATAAAATAAAATAAGAATATGTATTAATTAGTAACTATATATTATTACCATATTTTCTACTGATATATATGCACGTGGAAATATGTCATGAATTTATTGAGTAGGTGTAAAGATAGAAGTATAAGTAAGTTTTTTTTACTTTTACTAAATATAAATAGAATTATGCTCTACCAATCATAAATGTATTGGTGTTTTAATTTTTTAAAGGACTTTATATAATTGATTGAAACAACAAAGAAAATTATACACCAAATTCATGCGACTTGTCAAAATTTGATTAAAGGAAATAATACCAAATAAAAGAAAGGTGGAGATCTGTTTTTTAATCAATGAAATAAGACAATGTCTTAGTTAATTAGGCAATTTGTTTGACTAATAGAAACGGACATCGAATTCTAATGTAGTACTAAATTATAACGTCAAAGCACAGCTAGACTTTAGAATATATGTAGCTAGCTAGTTATGAATTATGATTTTTATAGGAATGTCTTTTTCGACCTTTGATAGAATTAATTACTATAGTTTATCTTTGTTGTTGACAAAGTGATTGAATACTAGTACTATAACAAATATCACTAACATATCCTTCTTTCCAGCAAATTCCCCTTAATTTGCGTGACTTATGCAAAAACTAACATGGATACTTTGACATAATACTAAATACTCTCTAGATTCAGTATACTAAAATACTAATATTTTTATTTATTCAATTTGAGAATTCAACAAATAATTCTTATTTTATAATTATTTTACTCTAATTATTAAGTACTAGATATTTTTAATTCATTTCTCCGTGAATAAGATGGCTCTTGATAATTAGAAGGACACAATAAAGTTATCATTTTTCTTAGAGATAAGTATAAAAAACACATCTAAGCTATATTTTTTTTTTTGAGTTTCATATCTAGGGATGACAATGGGTCGGGGCGGATGCGGGGCGGGGCGGGTGTAAGGCTATACAGGGTGGGGCGGTTTTATGGTTGTGCGGGGTGGGTGGGATGCGGGGCGGGTTGAAGTGAGGTTTTAAAAAATAATGCGAGGCAAGGTAGGTTATGGGTATATATGATTTTATGTGAGTTTAAATTTAATTTTAATTTTTTTTACATGTTATAAGAGTGATTGAGCATTACTTATTAAGATAATTTCTTAAAGCTATTGAAATATTTAAGATAATAAATGAAAATGGTTCAATAAAAAATAATTTAATTTCTTACATGTTTCCCATTTGATCTCTATTTTATTAAATTAATACAACTTAATGAAAAAAATAATTAATTTTTGTGAATTTTATTTTTAGTATCAAACTTTACTAGAAATATAAAATATTAAAAATATTATGCGGAGCTGGTTAAAATTTTTATGGTTAAGCTAAGATGTATTTTTAGCTTAATAAGTGAATGAGGGATATATTTAAAGGGATGAAGTACCTAGGAAGTATAAAGTATAAAATATTCATCTTCATCGCAATAATGTGCTTACTGAAGAACAAAGTGAAGTGTCGGTGGATAATGAAGAAACTGTCTATTGTGTCGGTGGTTCAAATCTCTAATTTTCTTTTCTTTACCGATAATTTAAAACAGTTAATTCGTATAAATAAAAATTGTATGGACTAATAGGCTATTCAGGGTTGTTTTCCCCCTTAAAGAATACTACTTATTTAAAAAAGATTAAATCGCTTCACTAAATTTTTGAGAAAATAAGTGTTTTTGGAGAGTATCATAAAAAATATTTGACGAACCCTTTTTGCTGCTCAAAGGTATTTTTTAAATTCATTGATCAGGCAAATTACTTCTCACCCAAAATACTACTTTTTTAAAAATTTAAAAACCACTTATTTACATTTTAAAATAATTAATTTTTTTGGAAAACAAGCTATAAACTCTGAAATTATAATCACACGAATCAAGCAAATTAGAAACTAAGATAAAGAGTAATAGATATTGGAATGTATTCGGAAGTCCAGTGGAGTATCCATATTCATAAATTTTAAGAGATTTTGTAATTAAAAAAAATAGAGAAATAATGTAATTAACTCTTAATATTATGAGATTTATGTAAATTATAAAACCATCCGATAGGCTACCGATTGGTGACTTACAGCCAAGTTGGTTCAATGGGTGGGCTTGCGTGGTGTATCTAATGGGCCTGCCAGAGTGACATTAGCAACTCATAATGGACTCTTTATGGGCTGAACCACTTTTGATAGACAAAAGCATAAGTATTGTGGGCCCAGTTGTAAAAGGCCAGTAAAGGAGGACGGTGGTTTTGCCGTCACGGAACCTTAGTAGCCCAGCCCAATTTCTGTTATTGGGCCTTCGACAAATCACCCCTTAACGAACGCGTTTGGTCATCTTCCTAAATCATCACTTTCTCCTCCCTCTTGCTGCCCTCATTGCAGAAAAAGAGTTTCTTTTGAAGAATACATCAGTTGTTGCAGTCCCTGTAAGAATTTGATAACCTTTAACTGTTTTGTGGATTTATCTGCGCGTTTGTAACGTACTTTTTGATTCATATACGTAAGGTTTTGCTAGACAGTTTCAGTGGATGAGTTTTGTGCTATCTTTACTGTAATACTTATCAATTGAGGTTACAAATATCTTTTGAGTAGCCTATTGAAGTTAATTTCGATTTATAGTCACTAGTCTTTGGTTTTGTATTAATTCTGGTGACTTATACTACTTTTATATAGTTTGTAATTTTGTAAATTATTTTTCAAAAACCTGCCCTAATGCACGGTCAATAAAATGAAGAAGTTTGACTCTACAAATCCAAACTATGTCATATAAATTAGGACAGAGTGAGTAATTGGTTTTACATATGAATATCTGTCACTTGCTTCATTGAATAATCTAGGGCTTCTTAGCTTAATGAGGATGTTGTTTTAACATTGTCCTGGTTGGTACATACATGGATCCTGTGTTATATTTAGCTTTTTTTATCTGGTTATAATGTGTAGTTCTCAGAAGATTATAGGTTTCTTTAGTATTGAAATGAAAAATATATTATAAAAGAAGTACATTTTCTCCCGGTGAGTGTTTTCTGGAAACACTAAATTTATTTTTTGACAGTATAAGGCTGCTGCCTTTTCTTTTTGGTTAAAAAGTAACTTATAAGCATTTGTTTGAGCATGCTATTGAATCTTAGTTTACTATGGCCAAGCATTGCAGTGTAAAAACCCATGGTTTCTGTAGGTCTGCATGCTTTAGTTTCGAGAAATCATAAAGGTTGTGATTTGACGGAGCAACCAACTGCTTGGGAGAACCAAACGAATAATCAGTGGGTAAGAAAAAGAACAATGGGCCGAAAGACATCGAAAAAGCATGCTGGAGTTAACGCTGACCATACTGTTGAAAGTGTCTCCGGAGGGAATGCCGATGACAATAATAGATCTCACAAGGACAAAAAGACAACCCATGTCCCACAGACATCATTTCTCAGGTTCAAACCGCTTCATATACTTGATTTGCGATTTCCAATTTTATTAGATGAAGTATTTGGCATATTGCAAAGTGAAACATTCATACTTTGTCATAATTCTTTGTGTAGAAAGCAGATTGATCCTGAGACTGCAAAATACTTTGCAGAGATTGCTAATGCCATAGAAGGTACTGAAATCGACCCAGAGGAGCGATCTGTCATTTGTGGAAATGCCTTGGAAGAAACCAGAGGGAAAGAAGCAGAACTTGCAACTGATTATATAATAAGCCATACTTTGCAAACCCTACTTGAAGGCTGTTCTTTGGATCACCTTTGTAGTTTCCTTCAGAGTTGTGCAAAGAATTTCTCTCATATTGCAGCTGATAGATCTGGTTCTCATGTGGTTGAAACAGCTTTAAAATCTCTATCTTTTCACCTTCAGGATAATGAGAATCATTCACTGATTGAACATGCTTTGAAAAAAATCTGTAAGGTATGAAATATTGTTATCTTCATTGTTTATAATGGTGCAATATCTCCCTATTGCATAGTTTGAATTACAACATGTTAGAGCCTGTTTGGATCGGCTTATTTTAGGTGCTTTTAAGCCAAAAATAGCTTTTAAGCACTTTTATAGTGTTTGGGTAAAATTAAAAATAAGTCAAAAACCATAAGTTAGAATTCCTATCTTATGACTTGTCCCATCCTAACAGGCTCTTAGTTGCTTGCATAATCCCTTTTCGCTCTTCTGGTTCTATGTGAGAGCCCTTCTACAAATTTGCTACAAAATTTAACGTGGCAAGTGTCACAGTGGATCAGAATAAAAAGTGGATTATAATTTCTTGAACATTACATGATCCAGGTTCTTAACTTGATTGTTCATTGGCTCCTTTATATTTCCATGTCAGGCAATTGTTGTCAATCCTGTTGATCTAATGTGCAACTGCCATGGATCTCATGTGCTTCGAAGTCTTCTCTATCTATTTAAAGGTGTGCCTTTAGAAGAGTTCCATTCCACAAAGTCATCAGTTGGCTTGGCTGAACGCTTGAATCTCAAGGCACCTCATGCAAAAGACAACGTCTCACTGCAGTCTGTGCAAATATTTCCTAGTTTGCTTAAAAAATTTGTATCAGAGATGTTAAATGCTGCCAGCGAAGACATTTCGAAACTTCAAATGAATCAATACAGCAGTTTAGTTCTGCAGGTATATAATTTTTATCCCGGCCTCCATTCTTATGTCAATCACTTTGCTTGCAGTATGTAAATGTGCAAAAGATGATAGCAATGACTATGTAAACACTACTAATACATGTTTGTATGAAGTAATGATTCATATCTTGTAAGGCTACTAGTTTAAATTACAACTGTCGAATTACATATCAATGAGCAATGATGATTTTGTTCTCTTATTTGCAGACTGTTTTGAAATTATTGGCCGGAAATGAACAAGAGTTGTTGCATTTAATTCGAGTTCTTCTTGGAAGCAGTGCTGGAAATGCCAATGCTGGAAACTTGTTAGAAGGAATAACCATACGGAACATTTTAAGGCTAGTGGAAGAAACTGCATACAGTCATTTAATGGAGGTAAAATATCATCGATGCCTATCTATATTTCCTCTCTGTATATGCTTTTCCAGCAGTATTTTACTATTTTATATTTAATTAGTTTAGGCTTTAGAGCTCCTTAGTCATGGAATCTATCTGTATGCTGCAAATGGTTGTATTCCAACAACAACATACCCAGTGTAATCCCACAAATGGGGTCTGGGGAGGGCAGTGTGTACCAGTGTTATGAAAGGCGCTCGCCTTTCGCCTTTGGCGACAAGGCGAGGCGAGGCGAGGGGTCATTGCCTTTTTCCGGCGAGGCGAGGCGACTTCAGAAAGGCGTGCCATGGCGACAGAAAGGCGCAAGATGACGTGGTGTGGCGATGCAATAGGCGTCGCCTTTTATTTTTTTTATTTTTTTAAGGTCTGACTTAATAAATAAAAGCCAAAATTAGGGTTTTTTTTGGGTATTTTTGCAAACTTGACCTTCGCAAGACGCTCCTCCTCTTCTCCTCCTATTTCGCGATTGCTGCTCCTTCGTGGAGACTTCTTCTTCGCGAATCGCAATCGCGACTGCTGCTCCTTCTCAGGTACGAAATCTTATCTCTAGTTCTTCTCTTCTTCTCTGCTAGTTCTTATCTTCTTCTCTTCTAGTTCTTCTCTTCTTTTCGTCTTCTCTACTCTCTAGTCTCTACTCTGTTTTTTTTTTGGGTGGAACTACTCTGTTTTTCAGTATTTAGAGTTTGAGACTATGCTTGGTTCTGGGTGGAACTACTTTGTTTTTCAGTATTTAGAGTTTGAGACTATGCTTGGTTCTGTACTTCTGTGGTAGACTGTAGTGCTCTGCTCACTGGGCTGGAATCTGCCTATATTTAAAAAATAAATTTGATCCTTCTATAATTATTTCTTCCCTACTTAATTTAGTTTTATACTAATTAATATAGTATTTATTTGTCCATAAATAGTGAATTCAATGACGTGAGATGCTAACAAAAAGAGGGACATTGCTAATGAATGTTATTGTTATTGAGATTTTGGATATTTATATATGCAATTAAATATTTTACATTTTTTGTATTAATTGGCGCCTCAATTCAAAAAGGTGAGCGCCTCGCCGCGTGGCGAGGCAGGCCCTTGTCGCCTCTCGCCGTCCAAAACACTGGTGTGTACCCAGACCTTACCCTACCTTGGGAGAATGTAGGTAGAGGAGGTGGTTTTCAATAGACCCTCGGTTCAAGAAAATAGCAAGAGTGTAGAAATCAAGTAATACTATAAACGAAGCACAAGGAACAATAAATAGTAACATAAATTGAAGAAACCAAAAACTACAAGAGTTATGCAACCAGTGCTAGTAAGTAAGGATAAGCAAGACAATACTCAACTACTTACTAGCCTACTACCATAATCCTTGTCCTCCATAATCTCCTCTTAGGTGATGTTCTCAAAAAGCTGATGTTTCGCCATGTCCTGTCTATTCCATTTCTATTAATGGTATTATCAAGATAGTTATAGTTCAGACTTCGGTCTAATTTGAATTGAGCAATTGGATTTTGCTTTGTCATAGGACTGTAGTACACTTCTCGTGAGAAAGAGATATGGAAAGTCATTCCAACCTATATTTGGTGGACAATATAGAAAGGTTCTTCGAAGATAAATCAAGTCATATCCAGATGATAAAGTTGAAGTGTTTGGTATTTTTTGTATTTTGGTGTAAAGGAACATGTGTAGAAGATCATGATTCAATTTTTGATGTTTTAGACTCCTTGTAGATGATAGAGGTGCTGTAAGTCTGGTTCAGTTGTTATGAGCCCCCCAGTTATGCAGTTTTGTACAATTCCAGCTGAATTAGTTGCCTACGTCATATATTTGGCATACCAGCCTTCTGTTTCTTTGATGAAGTATCAGACTTCTATTTCTGCAATCTAGTACATCAGCAAGATGGAGGATGGTTGAACGTGTTACACAATCCTACCATCTGAAAGAAAAACTTAGAGCAAATATATTTGTTAATCCTGGAAGCAGACTTTATGGCTTATGCTAATATATATCAGCATAAGTTCTTTGTGGTTTGTTGACATTATTCCACCATTTTCTGTAAAATCAGATGAAGCCTAGGTCTATAGAGATGTTGCAAGTTTTCTGACATCATGATTTACTCTGCTTCTTTTAGCTGCATTACTTTCTAACCTGTATAGTGTTCTCCTTATTTGACGATTTAATGCACAATGTTGCAGGCTATCCTGGAATTTGCTCCTGAAACATTGTACAATGAGTTGTTAACGAAAGTTTTCAGGAAGTCATTGTTTCGAATGTCATCTCATCACTGTGCAAACTTCGTCGTGCAGGCTTTAGCATCTCATGCCAAAAGTCAGGATCATGTAAGGCCTTTCAAACGTCACTATTAGGAATATTGCTTTCATGTAAGATAAGCATAAGGACAAGTAGAATTGAATCTAACGACCTTGAGAACTTCATCTAGATCCAAATGTTGGTAGATGTTAAAATCAGTATGCAGTGTGCCAGATGAACTTTAAAGCATGTCTTCTATTTTTTTTGCACATTAAATACTATCTGACTAGACATTATACTGATAGCTTGAAATAGGTTTGTCAACGGATTTTCATGTTTAATCATATGTTGGTTTATGGTCTCACTCACACCCTATTTTTTTACTAGATGGACTTGATCTGGGAGGAGCTTGGGACAAAGTTTCGCGATCTTTTTGAAATGGGAAAGTCTGGAGTTGTTGTTTCTGTCCTTGCTGCAACTCAAAGACTCCACAGCCATGAACATGAGGTTTGTTGTGAATATTCAAGGTCACACTTCATATTTTCCCGATTATTGTGTTCAAACATTCTAGATGTTTGGATGATATAAAGAAACAGGGGAGGAACTGTACTAAGCTGTTTTGTACTTCTCACAGTTTTATCTTGATACTGTTTTGAATAAAATTCTCTTTATCCTAGATTCCAAAAGAACTATTTGTTTGCGCTGTATCCAGTTTGTTTATCAATAAATATTTCTTTTTGTATTCATTACCTTCATTATTGATAAATGTTTCCTTTGACTATAAAAAATGAAGGATCAGTTGAGTGTTTTCCTTTCCTTTTGTCTTCTTTGTTTCAGTGTTGTCAGGCCATTGCTGCTGCTGTATGCACAGGGGATGAGTTTCCCAAGTGTATTGTCCCCCGAATATTATTTCTTGAAAATTTCTTTAGCTTAAGAGACAAATCGAACTGGAGTTGGCCACATGGAACAAAGATTCATGTAGTTGGATCTTTGATTCTGCAGTCGATATTTAGACTTCCCAGTGTATGTGTTCCTTTCTCATTCTTCTTTGAATTTGATTCTATGTATATGCATGTCTATGCCACATATTTATCTCTTCCATTACTATGTTGATAGTCTTTAGCTTAAGTCTGGCATTTGAAGTGTTCTATCTAGCTTGTTTTGCGTCAACTCTTATTTCTTCTATTATTTCAAAAGTCAGTGCTTAGTTGTTGTGTATCTAATGTTTAACCTGTACTATATTGCTATTATAGTAACGAGTGAAGTGTTACTGTCAGCATGATTATAATCTTTTTTGATATGCTACAGGAACTAATACAGGTGTATGTTACTAGTATCACGTCTTTAGAAGAACATCATGTTCTTGAGGCATCGAAAGATCCTAGTGGTTCACGGGTCATTGAATCTTTTCTAAACTCGAATATATCGGGAAAGCAAAAGAGGAAGTTAGTTGCCAAGTATGTATTATAGCAGACTTTTGTTACTCCATACAGTTGGAACTGATATTGTTGATTTTCTAATAATGATGGTCTGTAACTTGAAGGCTTCGGGGACATTTTGGTGAACTCTCAGTGCATCCATTTGGTTCATTTACTGTTGAAAAGTGCTTCACTGCTAGTAACTTGAATCTGAGAGAGACAATAGTATCGGAAATGTTACCTCTCCAACCAGAGCTATCCAAGTCTAAGCAGGGACCTTACCTACTGAGGAAACTCGATATTGATGGGTAAGCCTTTCCTTTTGCATCTTCATGGCTTCTCCCCCTTTCCACTATCTAATGTAGCTTAACAGCAGAAGCATATAGTGCTCTGTGGTTGAGAGCACATTTTTTCCCGATCCGGGATATGTTGTGTCATAACTCTTATTTTCTATGCATTTTAATCCTGTTTGTGTCACAAAGTTAAAGGGCTAGACGTTGAGGTTATTGTTTCTCCAAGCGCGACTGCTTCTTATTTCTTATAATTTAGTTACTTCATGCTGTTTATCATTAACATTAGCATCTGAAGGGACGCCTCTAGAGGCGACGAATTATGTTTTCTGGCAGTTTGAATATTAGCATTTCTTTAAAAATAACTAAATAAATACATCTCTGAACTGGGAGATTACATGGTGTAAATAATTCACTCATCTTCATTGGAGAAGTGCAAATTGATAGTGGGAAGACCTTCTGAAACCCATTCTGACAGACTCATCTAAAGTTGTGTTAAACTCTCCTGGTTTATCTTGTACTTATTTGGCTTCCTTTTCTGTCATGATAGATTTGCAAGGCAACCCGACCAGTGGAAGTCGAGACAAGCTTCACAACAATCTGCTCTGAAAGAATTTTATGCTACATTTGGACCAAAGGAAACCAAATCATTTGAAAAGGAGAGCTTTCTTGCTGATACTGTTTCCAAATCAAAGCCAGGAAAGTTAAAAGACATTAGGAAAGAAATTGAGACAACTTTGGCTTCTGCCAAAACTTCAAATACCCCCTTCTTGGCTCATCAGGTTTCAAAAAAAGTGAAAAGGTCTAAAGACGAGAAGAAAAGGCATAGGAAAGATGGCGAGTCAGAATCTAAAAGAAAGAAGATCAAAGTTTAACTGTAATGCTTTTAGGTTCTTTATTCAATTTTACATTACTGTATCTGAGCTCTCAGTTTTGGTTACTTTCTGTTGTTTGATCAGAAAGGATGGAACTTCTATTGGATGCCGAAAACACTTGATTTAGTTTTTCATGCAATTTTTGTTCATTCTAGTTAAATTATTCATTGGTAAGTTTAAATGGTTGGTTCATAAATGCACTGATATGAAGAACTTAATAGTATTCACATTTATAAAACTTTGGGAAATACATCTAGCAACATATTTCATAGCTACCAAGGAACAAAATTGGATCCTGTATTTGTGCTGCAAGTGACTATCCTAACTGGATAGTGGAAACTAACTTTGTACTTCCAAACTACATTGATATTGAATGAACGAATTGCTTTGAAGGTGCTGATCTTTGCTGAGGTGATGCTTCTTTTAGTCATCCTATGGAGGTTTGTACCTGGTACAAGAATGTGATATTTGAGAAAACTGCTTATGGATGTAACTGATTAACACTTTTAGATTCAGAAATTACTTGTTTTGTATAGGATTCCATCTGCTTGGAGGTATTCTCCTAAAGCTTGAATCAACTTTCTTGAATGGTTTCTTCTGTTTTGTATGCAGACCCTTGAGTGTTTGTGATGTTGAAGTTTTTTGGGACGGATGATCTTTATTGGAGAGGAACCGAGCTGCATATGCGGCATTGGACTCTGAACTAAGAATTAACAGAAGTGCTAGAACAATAGCAGCTAGTATTCTTGAATGGCTCTTCATAGTCTTGCAGTAAGCTGAGTTAAAGGATGTTAATGATGTTTTTTTTTCTATGTTTGTGGTGATTTGGTAGCTTTGAAGCTGAGCTGATGTGATTTATATATTATGATGTTTGAATGTGTTGGAACAGTTGAAGGATCCAATGCTTAGTGGGATCATGTGATGTTCCTTTGACTGTTCGGTGTTGGAACTCTGATTTCCAGATAAGTTGTTAGAAAGTTTCAGAGTGATCATGTGACCTGGCACGTGATAATATTTTATTTACTGGAAGAGGTGATTATTATATTGTCTTTAACTTTTGATATTTAAAGATTTGATTTCATCCCTTACGAATTGCTTTGATCCTATTTAAAGTTGTTTTAAATAGTTTGGTGCTGGTTGCCCTTTCCTTTTAACTCAACTACTTTTTGTGCTACCATTTTGTTGGGATACTCACTCAACTCATTCAAATTTTCTAACTCAAAACTTTTAAAATTCATCTCTGTCTTGTTTTTTTTTTTTGGTGTTTCACTCTGAAACACAATATGGTTAGTGAGAACTCATTTGCTTTTGATAACAATGTGATATGATCAAATAGAGTTCATATATTAATCGATTGACAATTTGTTGGGAATCGAAACATAATTATTATGCTAGTATTATTTTTGTAAATCTCCACTGTGTTTGGCACTGGGTGATTGGTGCTCTTTATTTCTATCAGTTGTCTAATTATACGTCAGAGTATTTGCAAGTCAAAAGATGCTCTTATATTTTATATTCTGCAGTGTTGGAAAATAATGTTTATAAAAGGAGGAAGCAGAGTTTTCACTTTTTGAAATCGGTGTGCTCAGATCCCCATCCTCTTTTCCTTGAAGACAATTGTCATATCATCATTTAACACTTTTCATGACCCAAACACCCACCAGTTTTTGTGTCGTATTATCTTATGTTTAAAAGTCCCTGACTTGATTAATTTGAATTTGTATTGAGCAAAGGTGGTCACCGTTTGGGGCTTTGGGCATCGGATTGAATATGGAATTTTTTTAATTTCCGGATAATAAAAAAATGACAATTCAAATTCAATCTAAATAGGTTTGGATGAGATTGAATTTTCTTAAGTTTGGTGTTAGATTAATTGATTTGAATATTTTGGAATTTCAATTTTGACTATTGAGCCTTTAAAGTAGACCATAACAATTATCAATCCTAATTTATCGAATAATTTACTCCTTACAATGTGTAATTTTTTATGGTTAATCAGAAAAATTCATGTCGTGTTATTTCATATTAGATGCAATACAATCGGCGGTGGGTTGACACCATCACTTTTATAGTCATTACACGATCTTATATGAAAGGAAGGGGGTAGCACTTTTTCTTTTCTTCTGGAAATGCGTGTGAAATGTGGAAATTTAAAGACAAAAAGAATGACCGACCTTAGTTGAAAAACAAGAACAAGAAAACTTAAAAGTTGAGATGCTTCGTTGATCAATTCTATATTAGACACCACTAAGACCTTCCCTTTCCAACTAATTATTTACTAATCATATAACCGTATATGCTAATTTAAAGTTAAAGCTTTTTTCTTTCTTTCTTTCTTTTGTTATAAAGAACACGTTTACTTTTGGAGACATGGCATTTAAGATAGGATAGTGTCATAGTGATGAAGAAACATGACAAATACAAGAACTTGAAAGACACGTTCACAAGCAAGTCATCATTTTTCAATCGCGATTAATAATACTCATTATGTTATTATTACGGATAATTATCGTGGAAAATAATTATAAAAATATTATTTTGCGTCTCTCATAATCATAACTGTTATTAATTGTGAGAAACTTGATTTTTTGGATCATAAGTTAGTGGATTCAAAATTTGTAAATCCAAAAGTATAAGATTTGAGTCCATCAATACGTGAGAAAAAAAATATAAATTATGTAAAGCACAGAATAAGTTTCTTTCTACATTTTCTAATTGGAGTCTATCCATCCCTCTTTGCCTTGTCTTTAACTTATTAATTTGTTATTTTCTTTGAATTTAAAGAAGTGGAAGCTAGATTTTTTTAACTTAATACTTTTGACTTATTATTTTTGTTTATTGGATTCTAAATATATCATTTATATATATATATTAAATATTTACTTTTTACAAATACAATGTTAGAATCAAAGTTATTTATATGAACTCGTCACTTCATTATGTTCCATCCATGCCGATTTTGAACTATAAAAAGAGTCTAGACATCTGTTTTTTTTCGGTATTAATTCCATAAATTATTTTAAAATTTTCGTGTAAAAATTACCTTAAAAATAGTAATTTCTTATTTTATAAATAAAATACTCCAAAAGATTATAGTATATAAATTTATAATTAAAAAGTTATTTGGCCCCTTAGCCCAATTAACAATACCAATAATATGGACGCGACAGTGCCACACGGAGAAGGATAAGTCGGCGAAGCTACAATTAATAGGGGTAAATTCGTCCATCAAAGATTAGGAGTATAAGCAACACGTAGTGGTCAATTTTTTTTTTATTGAATTGCATTATCGGACTCAGCTTCGGCTCGGGAGTCGGGTCAGTGTCCATCATCTGCAAGCCGAAAACCAAGAAAAGCTTCTCTTCAATTATTTTTCTTCCTCAACTCGCAGCCGTTTGAAGTAGATCTTCATCAGATTCTGGATAATCTCAATTCGCCCAATTTAATTTCCAATTTCCGCAAGATCTTCGGTAATATATGATCTTCTTCTTCTTTATGTATGTACATGTTCTTGTGTCATTTACTTCGTTAATTTTGATACGAAGACAATGAATTTCGATCTGATTACCTGGATTGTTATGCGGTTTGTTTTCTTGTTTGTATGATGCGTATGTCTCTCGGCTATTTGGTCTACGGTGTTGATAATCAATAGTGTTTTAATTTGAGAATATGTGCTTTATGTTCGTTAGTAATGTACTTAATTTCTGTCAGTTCCGGTTTCTTGGAGAACTTATTCGCTGAATTGCGTGTTTTGGCTCTGAACTATTTCCTCCTATCTAGTCCTAGCATTTTCATCACTTGTTTTCCTTTGAATATTTGATAGTTATTATTTTTTAGGTTAGAAATTCGGGGAAAGAAATAAAGATGTGATCATAGATGTTAGTATATCTGGTTTTTATTATTTTTCTAAGGTAGGCAATAAAACAAGACCTATTCCTAATCAAATGTGGACCAGATAGAGTTTTATCTTCTTATAGATGCAACTGCTTTCACTTTTTTGCTTTAAGAAAAATTCTTTCATTAGGTTGTCTATATAGTACTAGAAATATCTAAATAACCAAATGAATGGAGTGTAGTTCTCAAGATATCTTGACGGGCATTGGTCCATGAAAGCGTCATTTGAGGTAAAAGGTGATGTCTTGTACGGCATTGAACTTTTTCTAATGTAACAGCCGTACGAGTGGAAAACAATAGATGTCAAACCTTCTACCAAGAAAGATATGCCATGCTTGACGGTATCCATTCGCTAGTATTATCTGCTGGCTATATTCCATAGTTTTGCCAATGATTTTGTACTCACATTCAATCCCCATCCATGATTGGTCGTGGATACTCTAAGAAAGAAAGCAAAAACTCTTCATGCCTTTTTCTGATAATTTTTTTTTCACTCCTTTCCTCCACATTGCTTGAGTATGTAGAATCTTTCTTGGTGTTTGAACCTTGTGTACTATAGAGACCCATCAAAAAGAAAAACTTTGTGTACTATAGAGTAAGGACTTGATACGTGTTGGTTCCTCTTATGAAAAAAATAGTATAGGCTTTTCAGTTGAAGACTGGATTCTTTACAAACATCCTACTTTATTCTAGCTAACTTGTTTTTCACTTGTAGAAAAATATTTTTTTCTCTAATTCCATTATTCTTTGCCCTCATTACTTTGGAAACCTGTCCTATTCTTTGTATGGCTGAATATAATGACTTGTTGGAAATATTTGTCCATTTGATTACAAACTTACGGTTTATACACATTTCAAAGTCCAGGAAGAATCCAATCTGTTGCTGAAGAGAAGGGAGGATTGGTAAAGAGGTGATGCCCCAACAGAAGGGCTTGGTGAAGCAAAATGAATGTTAGGCCTAGTCAGAAGAAAGTGCATTTGTTTGCTGGCTAGAATTTTTATTCAGTCACTATTTCCATCACACCCTATTTTTCCAATCTTATAATCTGGACTGATGTTCGTCAGTGACCTGTATTATCTATGATAGTTGTCCTTCTGAAATTCAAATGCACAATATGGATGCGTATTGTAAATGACCTGGCAATTCTGAACAATATTTCTCTTAATTCTTCTTTTCAACAGTAAACCCTCTCGTCACTCCTCAGGGTGTCCACAGTGTTTTCTCCCCTCCCCCAGTGACTAATTCATTTGATTGAAAGTGGAGGGTTCTTGATCAACAGTCTCCTGAGTCCTGTCCAATATTTACTGTTGATTGAACGCATCTTTTGTCATCTACCTAAGCCTCGTCGGACCAAGTTATTGGGTACTTGTGTGTATGGGAGGTGGCAGGTACCCAATGCATTCATCGAGATGAGTAAAGTTGACCCGGACACTGCCTTTATTAAGAATATGTGAAGTTATTGGCCTGTTTAAGTTAGGAAATATGAGAGTCTAGAAGAAACCTTGTAAAATATATTCTGATGCTCCCTGTTTATTGTTTTCTCTGAAAATACATGTTGCTCGCTTCTCTTTGTAAGCTTCCTCTATCCTTCAATTCTTGGCTCCACCACTGCTCCTAATTGCTACTGGGAACAGACTTAGCTGGCGTTGCCCGCTTTTTGTTGCTGCATTATTTTTTTGTGGACTTAATAGTCTTTCTTGGGCACTATTCTACCTGGAAATGTAATGCCCTATATTCTCTATGTTTAATAAGTTTGGAATTCTTGGGTTTGTTAAGCATCTCATATGTTTACAGGTTGTTGTATTACTTTGGTGGTCAAGAGGATAAGGAAAGCTTTGCAGCACTCTCTCTTAGTTTCAATATATTTTGAAGCTAAGACATGGCAGAAAAAGCATGTGTAAAGCGCCTTCAGAAGGAATATAGAGCACTTTGTAAAGTACGTAACCTTTTAGTTGCTGGTTATTGCTCTACATTTGAAGCATTACCAGATACTTTATTTCAGTCTATAGTTATTTGCAACGCATGTAAACTAACACTAGTAATTGCTAATTATGCGATGGTGGGTTCTTGCTTCCCTCCACACCATTGCTAGGCCTGAAGATATGCAAGTTGTGTGCTTAAATTCCTGTCATATCTTGGAGAATGTTTTACTTCATGGACTTACTCATGTTTGATGACGTCCTCCTATGCCTTCTATGGGCTAGACTATTCTACACAGGGGCGGACCCACGTGGTCTTCAGGGGGTTCACCCGAACCTCCTCGGCAAAAAATTACACTGTATATATAAAGTAAATTTTTTGTATTTCTGTAAATATATATATTTTGAACCCCCTCATTAACAAAGAGAAGCTGATGGTGCAGTGGTAAGTCCCCCTAAAATTAAGTTGTGCGTCCGTGGTTCGAATCCCAGTGAAAGTGTTTTATTTTTATTTTTTTCAGTTTTTTTTTTAAATTTTCAGTTCTGTTTTTCATGTTTTTTTAGTGTTGTTTTTTTACTTAAAAAAACGTGCTAAAAGTGGGGTTTTAAACCCAAAAAAAATCAAGGTTCTCATTTCTAAAGGCTTATTTACACGTTTATACTTTTATTTTTCGAACCCCCGAATGAAAATCCTGGGTCCGCCACTGATTCTACACCATGCAAATTTAATTATGTTGTACAACACTCTAAGGTAGTGATGCATTCTCCATTGCAGGAACCTGTTTCCCATGTTGTGGCCCGCCCTTCTCCGAATGATATCCTTGAGTGGCGTGAGTCCTACTTCTGCTCATGTTCTTGCAGTCAATTATGGAGTAAAATTGTCTCTTAACAAATGAACTTTTTTTCTTTTTTCTTTACAAGTAAAGTAAGTTTATGAAAATGTAGCAGTTTTTCTAATTAATATAACTGACTAGACTTATTTGCAGGGAGTGGCCCTCCTTTTGTTTTCCTATTTTTCCTTTGGTTTCTCTTGATCAATTAATTCGTCATTTGTTTGCTTTGATATTACTAATGGTCCTACTTCTATCTAAACTGTGTGTCCAGATTATGTTTTGGAGGGGAGTGAAGGAACGCCATTTGCAGGTCGCTACTTTTTTCTGAGTTCAGTATTTAAATTATTGGATTAGCTGATATTGTTGGGTGATAGCACTCTCGTTCCTCCAACCCGTCTTCCTGTCATTTTTGTATATTTGTTATTCTTCTGGAATTAACTTATGCTCCTTTTGTTGTTGTTCATGAAATGATACCGCTTCCTATCATTAGGTGGATTTTATTATGGGAAGATCAAGTTTCCTCCAGAATATCCATTTAAACCTCCAGGGATCAGGTAGTCTAACTTCAGATGAGTTTGAAATTCCCTTGCTTGTTTCAACTCTCCAACCTAGGTTGTCTCCATGCTTTTGAGGGTTTTGTTCCTGTTGATTTTTACAGCACATATGTTTTCTTTTTCTGTAGTATGACTACTCCAAACGGAAGATTTATGACGCAAAAGAAAATCTGCTTATCTATGAGTGACTGTAAGTGCTTTTAGAATTGCCTAATTGTCACAGTTTTCTGTTGCTTTGTGATGATCTTTGTCTGTTCTTAACCTTTGTTGCCTTATTTCTTCACAGTCCATCCAGAGAGCTGGAATCCAATGTGGTCTGTGTCAAGGTAATGAGTTGCAAACAATAAATAATGCTTATTTGTCTGGCAATACTTTCTTTAGTGCCTGTTTGGTAACCAAAAAACCTTGTCTGGTTTTGTTTTTGTAATGACTAGGAAAATCAAATCATTGTTGCAATTTTTTTTTAAAAAAGAGTTTATGTTTTCGTTTCTTCCATGACAAGGAAATATATATCACTCTTTCCACTTTTAAAAGCAAACATTATTTCTTAACGAAGAGGTTATATGTGTTTTCACTTATGAAATTTTTTGTTTTCAGGACCACTCCTCTGTATCTCCCTGCCACCTGAGACCCACCTCACTGCACTCCAGACTCCCCCCCCCCCCCCCCCCCC
>NW_006238964.1:437532-467335 GCF_000226075.1 Solanum tuberosum | reverse complement strand
ACCCCACAAACAGATGCCCTATCCCCAGGCTGCCAGTCCCTCTCTTTTGCTCCACTTTAGCTTAAACCTGTGCCCTGTCTCCCTCCTTTTTTAAGTCCCATTCACTCATTCCATGTAAATTTGCTTGAATTAATTCGTTTGCCTACCAATTTTCTTCTCTTTCAACGACAAAGGCAAACTACTCTCAATTCCAAGTTGGAGTCAATGATATGAATCTCAAACACCATCTGCTCAGTTGCACTCCATGTGTGTGTACTTTGTTATAAATATTTTATTATTGTTTTTTTTGTTTAACATGTTTCTGATTTCTTGTTGAAACAAATTAGCAAAAACATGTCTATTTATTCTTACAGCTAAAATGAGATGTTTTTTTCTTCTTTGCTCGGGCTAACTTTTCCCTGTTCTGCATGCAGCATACTAACAGGGCTGCTCTCATTTATGGTAAAGTTCATTCTACTAATGCAGCTTATAATGACTCCTGGTGTTCCCATTTCATCTGCTTATGTATTTTCAGATCATGCTTTATTTACTTTGTGCTTTTCCTTTTATGAAAATGTTATTTCTTTTGCATGTGTCTGGACAATTGAGTTCTATCTGTCTCTGTGCACGGAAGCCCTGGTAGAGGTTGAGGACAATCTGAAGTCATCCCATCACATTAAAGATCATTTGAGCTATAGCATAAAAGCTACCTCTGAGTGGTATAGGAGAAAAGGAGGGAGTCTGGTAGTTGGTGAAGTTTCCCCATACTTTCCCTTTGTGGCTCTACGTCTGCCTACCAAGAAAAGTATTCTAAACTTCCATGTTCTATCACCTCTATGATGATGTCCTCTGCCAGTTTATATGATCTTCTCCCTCAAATTATCTAATATTTCCATCTAGCCTTACTGTCCAAAAAATGCACAAAGGGACTGTTCTCCAAACTTCTCTATGCTTCTTGTCTATCTTTTGACCCTTCCATCTGATGGTTGCTTTACTCAGACCAGCTGGCATGAACACCAAAAATATTCAGAAACATGAACCAATTCTCCGATTTCTATCTGCAGTTATGAATAGGTGGTTTACTGATAAGTTGATTGCTTGCTCAGATAACCTTTTCTTCATTTGTTGAATCATTTCTTTTTGCAAAGTATGTTGGTGTTTGAACATGCATTGCATAATACAGTTGCTGTCTCGCGTTCTAACTATCTATTACTTGCAGATGGACAATAGTCCTACCACAGGCAGTGTATCAACAACAGTTGGTGAGAAGGAGAAGCTTGCAAAGGCATCCTTGGCTTTTAATTGTAAAAAGTGAGTTGACTGCGAGTTCCTTGCTGTTGTGTTGTATTTGTATAATTGCCTCGAGCTTTTGTCTCCACTGTTCAAGATCTCCTGCATGAGAGATGGATATGCTATTTTACTGTGTGTATTTTCCTTTATTACATTTTTATTAGGTAGGAGGGTAACTTACTCTCTATTTTTTTTTTATGATAGCCCAACCTTTAGGAAATTGTTTCCCGAGTATGTGGAGAAGTATGAACAGCAGCAGCTTCCGTCGCAGCCTGTTCCAGAGCAGGTATCATCCATGCCAGCTGGAGCAGAAAAGTCTAGACCCTTGTTGGAAGAGCATGACAATTCCACGAAGGATGAAGTGAACAGAGTGAAGCCTCTAAAAGACGTCAAAAACCAACAGAGGAAATCCGTCCCAACTTGGTTGTTGCTGTTGCTAGTTTCAATTTTTGGTGTTGTAATGGCCCTGCCTCTGCTTCAGCTTTGATGACTGGAATCTTGTTTTGTGCACTACGGTGAAGAACAGACCACCCCCATATCACATGGATACGTAGTCATCCCCGCTCCTGGTTCCTGTTATTTCACCAAATATTTTAGGTTTTTGATTTACCTAGGGGGAATGTATAGGCATGACTCTTAAGTGGAGATCTAACTAATCTCTTAATCTAGCTAATGGGCTTCTCTTTCCTATTGTGCACGTCAGTGGAAAGATAACATAATGTGCTTTTATTGTGAAGGGCTCAGAGTTGCAGGAGCTAATCCTTTCCTTCTGCTTTGTCTGTTTATAGTTAGCAAATGTGGGTTTATTCTTCTTCGTTAGTCTTTTTCCTATTTTTTTCAGGGAGGGGATGAGGTATATATAATATATAGACAGACATGTGTAGTTATAGGCTTGACAAGTGAAGTTGAAAGGTCTAGTAAAAGTATAAAGTCTATCGTTCTTTCTGGTAAAATTATATCTAGTAAGAAAATGTGGCATAAAAAGGCAACCTGTCATTACTAATGCTTTCCGTGGTGTTGCTGTTCACGTGTTTGATGAGCTATTCCGTATAGCTGACTAAACCAACTATTTCTCACTCGTGCCTGGTTTATACTTGTTCACTAAAATCTGAGGTTTTTCTTTATGGGAAACGGAGACTTATCAATCAATCAACTAAATTTGAATGGTAGATCAATGAAAAGAATAATCAATTTTATGTAAAGAGAGTTGAAAATCCAATATAGTCTAAGCCATGCTTGAAAGTTGAAACCCATGACTGCTGGCATGATGATGTTAACCCCTCTTTTTCACGTTGCCTTGTCGTCCACTAGGTAATAATAAAACCTTTCGCCTAAAACTCCACTCCAAAAATTGCGCCGTAAAATTTCACATCTTAATACAATCCATTTTATATTTATTACTTACCTACTCTATAGTTTATACAGTGGTGAAATCGTACGTTAACAAAAAGGTTGCCTTTATTCCCTGCTTTAATTACTCTCTGAGATATGATTACGTCTCTCTCACTCTTGTTACCAACATTAATTTCTTCATGAATTCAAATCCTTCACCTCACTCCAGAAAAACTCAAGAGTCAACTGCTACAGCACTTTGTTTTGAAGAAACTCTTTTCCTTAGGTATGAAATTGTAAAAAAGAAAAAAAAATCCATACTCATCGATTTTTCTTTTATAAATTACTGAGTGTTATTTAGGTCTCTGTAATGATGGTGACAGTGTGATCCATTTCAACCAATAAAAACAGTTGCTTATGCTGATCCTTCCTTTCATTGTTAAGCATTGGTAAATATAGCTTTCCTTAACTAATCCAATTTATCCAACCACCAGTTTTTTCATACATAACTCTCATGGGATATAGAAAAGCCTTAGCTGGCCTTTCCATCTTTATTTAAAAAAAGTACCTTTTCTCATTTGGAATCTACTATTATTAGGGGAGCCCTCATACTTTCTGCAATGAACAAAATATATAGGCATGATTTGTAAGACTTGATGAAAATTTTCACTTCACATGGCTCAAACTTGAACCTGCATTTTGAAATTCCAGGGAGCAAAGTATGAACAAGTTTCCCATATACCCAAAATATGAAGGTGGGGACTATTGTGGCTACGAGTTTGATCCTCACACAGACTTTACGGATGTAAGTCAATTGTTTTTTTTTTGCCTTATATCTTCAACTCATATAAAGTTTTTATCTTTTATTCAGTGGTGGAGGCATAGTTTCCAATAAGTGATTCAACATTTTTTTACTTTATACACCCTAAAAAGAAAAGGAATTAACCTTGGTATATACAATGTACCTGTCTGCCGTGCTTTGTTTACAACATCACTACAGTTGTGTATTATTATGTATTTATATGATAGTATAGGTGACTTTTAGAGATTTGAATATGTTGTTACTGTAGTTAGCTTATTCTCTTTGTGTATTAATATCATTGTATTCTTTGAGTAATGAGATAAGTTACTCCCCACTTTGTCTATACATGATATCAGAGTCATATCTCTATCCCCATTTTGATTTCCGATCCATGGTCCAGTTGGGTTGAGTCAGGCTCAAGTGGGTATTAAATGTTGAACCTTTAATTTTTTGAAAGTGCTGTAGATTTAGTGGTAAGACACTCAATAGTTTATATTCTGAATCCGTTTCTCATTACCAGCTAGATGACATTTGATGATTTATGACTTGCGCATTTTACAGTTCTTGTCAGAAGCGAGAAAGCATGTATCTGAAGGGAAATTCAGTGCTACACCTCCACGTTCTGTGGAACTGAGAAACAACAATTTTGGAAATGATGTTAAGAAAACTTGCAAGAAGTCATGGAAAAGCTCTCTGTTTTCATGGCTGAGGACTGATAAGAAGAAGAATGAGGGGAGCAGAGAAACTTCAAAAGGCTCTACCATTAACAAGCTGAAGCGTGGATGTGTCTCTGGTCCATTGCCGGGGATCAGCGGGCCAGGTACTATAGCTGGAAGGCCCAATAAGCCTTTGTCTGGGCCCTTAACATATCTGTTCAGTCCAATGAACAGAGTGGACAATGAAATACCTTATCTCTGTCTTCACAAGGTTAAGAATAGTACTCCTGATGTTCAATCTTATGGACCTGTTTATCTGGTAACTTAAGATTGCAAAAGGGTAGGTTTAATTTAGCAGAGACTACATGTATGTGTCATGAATCTATGTGTTCGGTGAATGCAAACAAATATCATATGCAAAAAAGAATTTGCATTTGTTGCAAGGAACAGGTTCTTTTTTTTTCATTATCACATGCTAGTCTAGGAATAGGTTCTGAATTCACCCATGATTTTGGAGTTTAGAATTTGAATAGCATCAACATCAACATTTTGTTTGACGAATTTCAGGAAAATCAGACACACTCATAATGCTTCATTTTTACTGCAGCTATATCATAAACAACATGTTTACTGCAAACTACTCTCAAATTTCAACCAACTATTGTCCAAACGCCTGCATGATATTTCGAGTAAGCTGTAATATAGATTTACAATGAATTGTAGAAGCCATACAACAAATGAACACTCACATTAATAACAAAAAAATTCCTAATACTCTCCTGTAAGAGAAGATAGATTCCCCTCAATTCTCAAACAGAGAAGCCCCTTGGCCCTAGCAATTTGTTTTACACATATACAATACATAGACATCTAAAGATTGCACACAACTTCTCATCTGCATCAAGAATCAATCAATTAACTTTAACCTAGTAAATTATATAGTTCCTAAGATTCCACTCCTCTCCAAATTCAAGAGGTGTAACAATCTCTAGCTCTGTCCCCTGCTTCCTTGTTCTACATCTACATTTCTGGGACTGCAAGGATTCAAACTGCTAAAAAGCCTCGTTAAAGATCTCAATCGTGTCGGTGTTGGTGTTTTCTGTTCTTTTTCTGCCTCTTCAGTATTCTGTCTTGGAATATCAATCATCAAAACCCCATCTGGCCTACTAGTACTTGTGGATGCTGATGATGTAGTAGTTTCATCTCCCCAGAACAGAACATTAGTTGGTAAATTTCGTGTCTCTGTGGAAGCTACTGAGCCTTCTTCTACTGGTTCCCTAATGGCCCCGGAATTTGATTCTACAATGGTGGATTTCGTAGAGGACATTTCTGAAACAGGGTTTCGGCATAAAGGACAAGTGGAATGAGATTGAAACCACATATCAATGCAATCGACATGAAACCCATGATTGCATTTAGGCAAAAGTCTCGCCTTTTCACCATCAGAAACGTCAGTAAGACAAACGGAGCATTCCAATCCATCTTTGAAATCCTTGGTATTAAATGGAATTACGGGTATGGTTTTAAGGATGGAAGGGTCAAGGCCTCTCCGGAGTGCATTCACTTCTTGATAACCGCCAGCAAAGTCGAACCGGCGACGGCGGCGACGCCTTGTGCCGTCGTTCGGGTTGGCGTCCTCTCTCGTGAAAAATTTGGCGTATATGTGAAGGAAAAATACCAAGACCACCGCAAAGAAGAGAAATACGACGACAGCCATCATGATCTTAGCCGTGATCGCAATCATACCTGAATCACCTAATTTACCACTTCCCATTTTCAGTTTCTTTCTTTAAGAAAAAACAGAGGCTAGGATAACTAGTGAGAGTGAAATCTAGAGCAAAATTATGAAGTTTCAAATTGGAGAGTGGATCGAATAGATGAAACCCATTCAGCTAAGGAATTGTGGAGTATGATGTGAAAAGTGGGAAGATTTGGAAAGAGGATTTAAAGGGGAAAAAATGCAACTCTAGTTGAGTCAAATTAGAAGGTGAATGGGGGGAGTTTAAAAGTAGAAAAAGCAAATAAGAAGATGAAAATGGAGTCTAAGCTTGACTGCGACAGTGGAGGGAGGGAAAAGAAGAGTCACCAAAAGACTCCCAACATGGCGGTATAGGGAGAAGAGTTTCAAATAAACAATTCTGGCCGCCTTCTTAACTTGTGGGGAAGTTTCTCATTTGACCATTTGTTAACTTCCTTGACTTCAATGGAATTTGAACATTATTCAACAATTTAAAATTTATAATAATTTCAAACGGAGGAAACTGCTTAGTGAATATAAGTGCACCTCTAATTATTTCACAATAATAATTAAATTTATGAATTACAAGAACTCATGGATAAAACTTTGAATCCGTCATTGGTCACACATTCAAATTCTCCCTGCTCCTCATATTCCTCATCAACATTAACACATGATCCAGCCCATTTATGCTAATAATAGTTAGCCCAATTAATAATATGTTCAAATAAAAACACTTAAACCATTTTTTTTCCAAATTTTAATTTTAATAAGTTTACTTTACTTATTAATCATCAAAATATCACATGAATCAACAACACCGTGTTTTATAACTTATGTGATCGGAAAGTCAAATGTATTTTTGCTAAGAGTGTTTAAAAGAGACTGATAAACCACAAATTATATCAAATCGTAGAAATAAAAATCAGAAAAGCCAACTATTGTTGGTCTGGTTCATAAATCTTACAAACTAACATTATTGGTTTTGATAAATAAAAGAAATTAATCTAAATCACCTATGTCGGCCAAACTAAGTAATAGCAAAAAAAAATTTCATTAGTTAAAAACTTAAAGCGTTTTTGAAACTTTGATCAAGCATAAATTATTAACAAAAAAGATTTTCAAATTAATTAAACTATTATTTTTAAAGAATATTTTTTTTAGAAAAGCACTTTTGACAAAAAAAAACACTTCCTATATATATATATTCAAAGTCTTGACCAATGCTCATCTTTATCAAGATTCAAACAGCTTATGTTAATATTCGTTGTTTTCGGTCTTCTCCTACATCATACAGGCAACATTTACCAACATTATTACTCAAAACGTAATCAGTAAGTAAGACCAAACCTTTGGTAAAACTGTACATTTTCATAAGAAATTTTCTATACAGAGATTAATTCATTTCTTGTAAAAAAAATAAGAATAATGATTGTCTGATATCTCCTGTTGCTAATTTGGTTAGATGAGTACATATTTGTAAGGGAAAGTATGACCTCACAACGAACTAAGCGGAGAAACCAATTCCAAAAGTTATCAACGAAGCAATTTTTGGTAATGTTCGTAGGCACAGGAATTGTGCAAAGAGGGCAAATTTAGCCAAGAATCAATGCAATGAGTATGAAATCCATGCATGCCAACATATATATGGTTAGCACCCGCTGCTTGACTGCACCTTTGTATGCAGTTAGTATATATAGGAAATGCTGCTCTCACTACTGACTACTGCATGCTTGATGATCATGTGCTTGGAGTTGGAGAAACCATTAATTAATTTGTTTTTCGATCGTTTTATTAATATGTGATGATCTACATGTGTTATATTTATTTATAGTGCATGGTTTGAGGTTTTTTGTTTACAAAGGTTGTTGATTGACTAGTCCAACATTATGGATTACTATGATTTTGCTTTTGGCAAGTATATATTGTAAATGAGAAAGGAGCTGAATATTTCGTGTTAGAATTGCGACATGAACAGCAGGCACGAAACAACATGCTGACTGAATGGAAAGGTAAACAAAACATGGCAAGTCAGGTATAACATTCTGGTCAAACACAAGAAAAATACAAAACACAAAATATATAGTTGCGGAATGCACTCTAGCTACCATAATATATGTTGCAAAATATTCAATTACCTACAATACAATATTTGAAAACTAAACTATATTCAAGATGTGATCTACTAATTAATGAAATTCACATAATATTTTATACTTCTAATTTTAATAAAAAAAAAATAATTTTTATAAAAGAATTTGCATTTCAACCATAAAAAATAAAAATATATATATTAGGTGATCATCCTATTTATCTAAAACTTGGTGTAAGTTATTCGTAATTTGTACTAAATATCACGTACCTATTATTATAATAATGGAGGCGGTCAAGCTAATCCCCCGATTTTTTTTTTTTTATCAAATTTCAAAAATCTCATCAAATTTATTTTTTTAAAGATATAACTGTACATAATTAATGAGCTTTCATATGAAATTTTAATTTCCTGTAAAATAAAATAAAATAAAACTAGTGAGAAATTAAGCAATTACAGTGTCGTGTTGTGTTGCTAATTATTTGTTTAGCTCAGGCATTCCATATTTGTAAGGGAAGCAATGACCTCAGAGCTAAGCGGATCAAGAAACCAATTCCAAATGTTATCCACAGCAGATATCAACGACGAAACGAAGCGATTTTTGGTACATGATCTCATAGAAATGTTAGCAGGCACTGGAATTCTGCAGAGAGGGCAAATTGAATTGATGTTTAGCCAAGAATCAATGCAATGAGTATGAAATTCATGTCCACATATGGTAAGCACTCGCCGGGATTCAGCCAAAGAAATATCGGCAAGGCATATTATACATGTCAAGTGATCATCTACACAATTGTTATCTTGTTTTTGTGTACTAATGCTATATTTAGAGGCGATTACAATCGACAACAATGCATCTTTGTGTGCAGTTATTATGGACATTATAGGAAATGCTGCAATCACTGCTACGGCTATCATCTCACTACTGCATGATGATGTGCTTGGAGAAACCACTTGTGCCATTAATTAATTTGTTTTTCGTTTGATGTCTTCCCTGTTTTCCCCTGCATGTGTTATATTTATAGTGTATGGTTTGAGGTTTTTTGTTTACATGGTTGTTGAATATAATTTAATTGACTCTAAACAGCAGCATTATCAATAAGGATTTTGGTTTTGACTTTTGACTACTGTCCTAAACGAATTAAGAAGGAAGAGCTGAATCACGGCTTATATTGTGGAATTCAAAATGAAATGGTATGAGTTTGAAGTTTTGATCAAAAGCAGCAGGCGTGCTGTGCAGGGCACGAAGTTGTGCTGAATGAAAAGGTAAACAACATTATGGTCAAATAATTTACATGAAAAATGGGAGCCAAAAAATACACAAAGACAAAATAGTACTCAGTAGTTACGTTGCAAAAATTGCAGCTGCTGCTACTATTAAGCTTAGCCGTGTACAGATAAGTTTTAAGCTTATTGTCAAACAAGCGCCATTCTAGAGGCGCTTGACCAAAAGTTGATCAACATCATTTTTAAAAAAATACAGTAATGTCCAAATCAATAGCGTGTTATAGTTAACTGCTACTGTTTAATTATATAATTAATGGTTACATATTTGGAAATTGAGGTTATATTATCTACTCCCTCTGTCCCTAATTATTTGTCCACTTTTCCTTTTTTAGTTGATCCTAATTATTTTGTCCATTTGAAAAAATATACTATATACTAGGTATCATTCTATTTGCCTAAAAATCTTGGTGAATGAAGTTATTCATAATTTATATTAATGATAAATATAAGTATCCGTTAAAATAACAAAGGAACAAACTAACCCACAAATTTTTGTATCAAATTTAAAAGCTCATCAAATAATTTTATTAAATATATGAAAAAATTAGATAGGTAAGAAATGAAATAAAATAGTTGTCACACATTGGAATTTATGCGTCAAATTTAAAAATCTTTGAAAATACCATTATCCAGCGGCTTGTGAACTTTTAGACAAACGAAAGTTGTGTGGCTATCGCTGTGTCACCAAAACCCAAACCCCTCTCTCTCCCGCTTGTCCCTTGCAACCGCCTTTGCCTTTCTCTGTTATCTTCTTCACTCCAACAACACTAAACCCCAAATAAAACAAGAGATTTCAATTCAGTACAGTTGCCCCTATCGACTAGTAGTTGGTGTATGGAATCTGAAAAACAACACATAGCATTCTGTTTCTCTTCTTGAATTTGTGCGACTTGGAGTTTGACTGGATGAGCTCCCCATGCCTTTATTAGGTGAATTCAACCACTTTTTCTTTTGAATTTTCACTCTCTTTCTTCAAATTTGTTAGTTGGGCAAAACCTGTTGCCTATTTGGGATATGTACTGAAGTAGCCGTCATGTTTTATTCCGCAGATATAGCTACTACACAGCCTTGTTTTAGGAACAATGTCTGTTCAATTAGTTCTCACAATGTCTTTGCGACTAGATTTCTGTACAATAATGAGATTAGATTTGTATCTACTTGGAATTCCTTCCGAATACCACAAAAACCTTCGAATTCCAGAATTAAGCTGTTTCGGAGTGGGTTGATGATAAGGGCAGTAGCTACCCTCGAAAAAGGACCCACCAAGAACACCCAAACCAATGAGGAACAAAGCAATTTTGGTGGTGTGAGGATGGGAAAATATGCAGCAAGTCCAACTTCTGCTGTTGTGGAGCAGCAGTCGGCAAGTGAGGAAGCTGAGTTGAATGAGAGAGAGAAGTTGCGGCGGATGAGGATATCCAAAGCTAATAAAGGGAACACACCGTGGAATAAAGGCAGGAAGCACAGTCCAGGTACTTAGAGCATGCCCAGTAATTCTTTTCAGCTGTTTGTTATGGATAAGCTTTAATATATTCAAGCATGTTTTTTGAACCATCTGCAGAAACTTTACAACGAATTCGAGAACGTACAAGGCTTGCAATGCAGGATCCTAAGGTGATGTCATGTAAGCATAATTTAGTGAATGAAGTAGTAAAAGATGAGAGTTTGATTAAGAAGAGGGAACCCCTACAGTGCTCTGGAAACAGTAGTAACTATGGGGAACCAATGAAAAGGTATAATAGAACGCAAGTAGGATCTAACTAAGGTGGATCTGAGCAGAATGTACAAATTAACATTTTCTCAAGGGAAGAAGCTCAATCTTACTTCAGCTGGAAGATGTGTTTTGTGGTTCAAACCCGTTTAAGGCTGCAGTGTGGGACTAGAGAATCAATACTCTTTATTACATTTTAGGCACATGCCAGCAGGGTATCTTGGAGAAGTTTGAGATATAACTGTATTTGTCATTTTTCAAACTCTCAGTATTTAGTGTCATTCTCTGGATGTCATTAATCTCAGTAAACTTCATTATGCATTTCTGAGAAAATAACTTAAAGAGTCGATATTGAACTTGGTTCATCTGTGAGTATTATGACATTATCCACATTTCTACTATGCTATGTGGTCATCTGTATATGCATGACTTAGTTCTTCCCAGCAAAGCTATATATAGTAGAAATATATACATACCTTCATGTGCCTTACCTGCATAGGCACATGTCAAAAGTGATTTTCGAAGTCACAATGAGGAGCAGATAGGAGTTCCAGAATGTGGGACTGATATGCAACATCCTAATTCATATGGGATATTTTTTTGCCCTTCGTGAATTTGTACGAGTGTTTGAATCTCCTTTTGTATCAACACATTTAATTCCTTTGAATTGTTTGAATCCAATTGTGAACTAACCAGTTTTATACTTGAAAAGCTTGCATTCAAAATGTTCCCTGTAGAGGTAGAGTGCCTCTTTCTTAAAGAAGAGGAAGATGCGGTTAGGTGATGATTCCAACAGTGTTAAAACTTGTATGTTAGACAACTTTCTACTCACAACCATCAGTTAGTGGCATTTACACTAGCTACGTTGTTGATCTTGCTGCAACATTTTTTCCTGGACAGGGTGTGACTTTTTCTTTCCCTTCATTTTGGTGTCTGAAATAACCATTGTTTTATTCAGTCAACAACTTATTAAGATATTGTTCATTTCTGTTCAAATTGTGGCTTGTGCAAATGATCTAGTAAAATCTGAGATAACCAGTTAATTTTTAGTCAGCTATGATATCCATTTAACGTCATGCTTTAAAATTTTTGCTTGACAATATTACTGATATGCTCTAATTATACAGGTGAAAATGAAGTTGGTTAACCTGGGGCATGCTCAAAGGTGGGTTTTGCAAATTATTCTTGAAATTCGTGTTTTCACCCTTTTGATAGCATAGTGGAGTCTCTTAATCAAGATGTGAGTGAAAAATAACCTGCACAATAGGAATACAGTATTGGACCAACTGTTGCTTCCTGTTTCATGATAACTTGTGCTTCAATATGTGAAACTCACGCTTCACTAAAGTCACTGCCAAATGAGTGTGCAACAGTCACATTGCAAGGTAATGCCTTCAGTTGACATGGCAGCAATGCGCGAGTTTTAATCTCTTCATCACTAAATTCTTCCTTGGGAATTCAATTGAACCTAGCAACATCGTACTAATTTAGCATTTCATATCCCTAATTGTAAAATCACCCTCTTTATCTAGAACCTCAAATTAATATTGGAGATTTGTGAAAATTGTATGTTTCAAATTGCTAAAGGAGATTTTTTCCCCCCTTAATTGCAGTGAGGAAACAAGGTTGAAAATTGGTGTTGCTGTAAGGATGGGTTGGGAAAGGCGCCGTGGGATGTTGAGGCTCCAGGAAACTTGCCACTATGAGTGGCAAAATTTAATTGCAGAAGCTTCTAGGAGGGGCCTTCTGGGTGAGGAAGAGTTGCAGTGGGACTCTTATGAGATTTTGAGCAAACAGCTTGAGCAGGAGTGGATACAGAGTGTTCAAGAAAGGAAAAATAAGCCCAGACTAAAGGGTAACAAGAGAGCTCCCAAATCTGCTGAACAGAGGAGGAAGATTTCAGAGGCCATTGCAGCTAAATGGGCTGATCCTGTAAGTGTCTTTCTTTTTTTGGGACTGGACTTCTCTTTGGGAATAGCTCCATCCCTCCATCCACATGTTTTTCGTTTTCACCCTCCTCCATTCTTTTGACTAGGGTCACAGTTATGAGTTTGAAGGCTGTGAATTTGAACTTCCTCACATTTTGATAGCTTTCCAAAAAATGGTGTTTTTACCAATCTACCTTTCCTTCTAACTAGGATTACCGTTCTCGGGTCCAATCCGCTCTGTCCAAATATCATGGAATACCTGATGGGGTTGAAAGAAGACCAAGGAGAAAGCCTGCTAGTGATGAGCAGACCAGAAAAAGAAGCCCTCCGAAAAAGAAAGCTAATGAATTAGATAATCTGGTAATGCCTGAGCCCAAGAGCCAAGTTCAACGTGTTCGATTGAGGAGAAAAAACACACCAATGTACAAGGATCCTTTGGCTAGTTCCAAGTTAGAAATGTTAAAGAATATCAGGGCACAGAGAGCAGGTATTGACCAGAAGAAAATTGAAGCCGTCATGAGAGCAAAGTAAGTTGTTATTAAATCTTCGTTATCTCGGCATCTTTCCATTTGAAGTCTGCTGGTCACTCTGTCATTTTATGAACCCATAGCAACCTGATACAATTGCTGCCAGAACAGTGATAGATAAATTCTCTCTGAATGAAGACGTGCCTATCTTAATGCATAAGAAGACTACCCCCAAATTGTTATTGACTGGAATTATTAATTTGTACCTGAAGCATTAGTGCATATATTGACAGGAAACTTAATTAGTACAATCTTCCTTCTATGGGAAGTTTGAATTTTGTTTTTCCTATATATTTCCAGTGACTTAGTGAGTGATGTCTTTAGACTTTGTTCGGAACTGAGAGGGGGAGAAATGAAAGTAAGGCAAGGCGGAAAAAATAATTTTATTCTTTGTTAGAGTAGGTAAAAGTCTCGCATTGATTGGTGATTGGAGAATAGACTAACGATTTGCTTATATGGAGTATGGACTTGGACAATTCTTTCCTCATGAGCTAGCTTTTGGGGTTGAGTTAGGCTCAAATGTCATATCTTTACATTCTTTAATGAAAAAGAGTTTGGCACTTGTCTCTGTGTTAGGTATAGGAACGCCAGGGAAGAATTGGTTTCCTTCTTTCATTCTTCCTGTTATTCTAGCCAGAGCAAAATAAACTTTAGTAGGATTTGTAGACTTCCCCTTCCTTTCCTTCTCTCTCTATCTTCCACATCTGTATGTAAAATCGTTAAATGATTTACAAGTAAGTCAAAGGGGTTGTGTTAAAAATTTAGAATGTCCTTCCTTCTTCCAACTCTTCTATCCCCTTCCTCCAACTCTTCTATCCCCCTTCCCATTCCCAAAGAAGGAAGATAGTGCAAGGAAGGTGATTGAAGAAGAAGGTTCGTTGCGCTTCTACCCTTGCTTGTTTCCATCAACTATAATGATGAAAAAACATATTGATGATATCATTTGTCTTTTAACTTTTTTTGGTAGGAGGTGAAATGTAATAGTGGAGTAAACTATTATCTTGAAACAGGGCATGTTGATACCTCAAACTGAAGAGGTCTAAATTATGGATTCTAGGACAATATCTATTTCTACACGCTTGTATTATTAGTATCAACCTGCTAGGTAGTAACTGATAAGTTCTTGGTGTGTTAACAATGTTGCAGAGCATTGATAGCTGAGGCTGAGAAGGCAGCAGAGGCCTTGGAAATGGCTGCCCATAACAGCCCTGTTGCTCAAGCGTCGCTAATTGAAACTAGGAAGCTCATCTCTGAAGCTATCCGCTCCATTGAATCTATTGAGAAAGAGGTGTCTGTTACAGATAGAGATCTTTCACCACCTTCAACTGAGCTGGGGAGCCACACTGCAGACGACGGAGATTCGGAATTTGGAGCTCTGGCTGATCCTGGTGAAAGAAGAATAAATGGTTGGCATGCTGTGACGCCTATGGACAGGGGTATCTATCATTTAGATGATGGACGGCATGCCTTGCAAGGTTTACCCAATGGTAAAAACACAGCTCTCTTGTCAAGCTCCAGTGACTATGACTTACTGGGTGACAGGCAGGAAGTCTATCAAATGATTTCCAGTAATTTATCTCTGGAAAAGGAGGTCAATATAACACAGTCCACCACCTCGACACAGAGATTTGATGAGGATGAAGCTAATGGAAGCCCAGGAGATGAACATAAACAGCTTTTAAACAGGGATGAAGCTAATGCAAGCCCAGGAGATGAACAGAAACCGCTACCAGATGGATTGATTTCTGGTGCAAAGATTGAGGCGGCGACCACCACCACCACCACCAAGAAATGGGTCCGTGGGAGGTTGGTTGAAGTAAGTGAAGGATCTTAGATTAGCTGAAAGATTATTTGAAGTATCTGATTTACACACTTGGAATGCATCTCATGGATGCACTATAGAGTGCACTTATGCCTACAACAATTTTTTTGACAAAGAGAGTTTTCTCTGCAAATCAAATGATAGTTTGAGCTATAGGCATTTCAGTGTCTAGTTTCATGCTAGATACATATTCTCTTGTAATATCTGTTTCATGACCATTTATGTAAAGTTTCAGGATAGACCTGGCCGCATTGTAATTCGTCGGGGCTCACTTAGTTCATTCCAATTATTGTGACATTTGATTTGTTTCTATCAATCTTTATCATTGTGCGAGGATGATGTTAAAGCAAATGTCAGCATTGCTTAGATTACAAGACCAACAAGTAGATAGAAATCATTACTTATAACAACTGCTAGCATCTGGATTTGGGGTTACTTTAGCTGAAGAAGCGCATAACATTCCAGTTCTTCAGTTGGGAGTCGATAGCATTCTCCATTTCCCGCCTCTTCTTTTCCTTCACTTCCCTAGCTTGATTGATCTCCCCTTCAACTTGTTCCTTCTGCAAAATACCATTCTGAATTAATAAAGAGATGAGAAACGAGGGATATATCAATCACTTACGTCGACAACGTCAGGGATGGGAAGCTTGGTGCCGTGGACGGCGGAACGATTAGCTGCTTTGCCGACCGACCGCAGTGCAGTGTGACGGAAAACGACCTTAGCGGTCTGGCAGGTGTGTGCTACTTTCAACACTCCGTCCATTTTCTAAATTACACCAACTTAACCGATCACAAATCAATTCTTTTTGCTAAATATTTGCATCAATCATCTTCTGCCGCTGTATTTTCTATTATTAGATAAATTTGGGCTATGAGATTATGGATATGGCAAAGCCACATGGCTTCTCCAGCGAACTCCAGATGTCTCTAGTGCACACTTGAAACTACTTTGTGTTTTTTTGTTCTTATTTTTTTTAGGACATAACTGAAACTTATAATATAGTCATTTTGAGAAGTATAAGTTAAAATTAGTGTCAAAATCAAACGCGAACTAAACACCCCTCTTAATTCCGTCCAAATTGAATTGTTGTGTTTTAAACTGGGCAACCAAGTGCAATTCCTAAGGAGCATTTGCGACCCTTCGAATAGCCCAGGCCCAACACCGAAACTGTTTCCAGATCGGAAAAATGGAAATGATACGAAGGCTTGGGCCAATCATGCAACTATAGCTACACTAGCCCAATACTTGAGGGGCCAGGCAGACCGATGGCGGGTCATTTTCTCCCACCGACGATTTATGGTACTCTCATGATTAATCTGATAGTAATTCCTTCGGCCACACCCTTTCCCCCCTAGAAATATTTTTACAAATCGCAGTTGTTAACTTGACTGGACCACTCACCTAACACATCTTATCAGTGTTACTACCTCCATCTTCCTCTTCTCTCTGTTAGTTAATTAAATAGAGCACACAGTCGTCCTGTTTACTAGAACTGCAACTAATACCACTACCAAATGCACGTAATTCCATGATGAGGGACACAGAATCATCTGATGAAGAAGATGATCGAGAGAACCTGATCCATCAAAATGAAAGAGTAAATGACCTTTCTAAATCTCCACGCCGTTCCACATTCCAAATCGAAGACGTCAAGGACCGATTTGCCCTTTGTCGGCGCTTCAATTTCACCTCCGGTAAGAGGTATTTACTGGCAATTATTCTTCCAGTTTTGGTACTTGTTCTTTATTTCGCTACCGATATCAAGAGCCTATTTCAGACCACTGTTACCACCATAAAGTATGATGGTTCCGTCAATTCCATGCGCGACTCCGAATTGCGGGCTCTTTATTTGCTTAGACAGCAGCAATTGGGGCTTTTCAAGCTGTGGAATCACACACTAGTTAATGATACTTCTACTACACATACTGGTAGTAGCTTGGAGTCCACTCCTGGGTTTGCTTCGGTTTCGAGGTCCTCAATTGTGGAAGATCTCAAAGCCGATTTGCTCAGACAGATTTCACTAAATAAACAAATTCAACAAGTTCTTTTATCCTCTCATCAATTAGGTAACTCTTTAATTACATCAGATAATTCCACAGACCCTACTCTCGGTGGTTTAAGTAGGTGTCGGAAGGTGGATCACAACTTGTCCCAGAGGAGAACTGTGGAGTGGAAACCTAGATCCAATAAGTACTTGTTTGCAATTTGTGTCTCCGGCCAGATGTCAAACCATTTGATCTGTTTGGAAAAGCATATGTTCTTCGCAGCTCTGCTCAACCGCATTTTGGTTATTCCGAGCTCAAAAGTTGATTATGAGTTTCGTAGAGTCTTAGATGTTGATCATATAAATAAATGCTTGGGGAGAGAAGTAATTGTGACCTATGATGAATTTGCAGAAAGGCGAAAGAGCCATTTGCACATAGATAAATTCCTTTGTTATTTCTCTCAGCCACAACCTTGTTTTTTGGATGAAGAACGTGTTAAGAAGTTGAAATCATTAGGGATATCTATGAATAAGCTCGAAGCTGCTTGGAATGAAGATGTTAAGAATCCAAAGAAAAGGACTGTCCAAGACATAATGGCTAAGTTTTCTACGGATGATGATGTTCTTGCAATAGGTGATGTGTTCTTTGCTGATGTGGAGAAGGACTGGGTAATGCAGCCTGGAGGCCCCATTTCCCACAAATGCAAGACACTCATTGAGCCAAGTCGTCTTATTATGCTTACTGCTCAACGTTTCATCCAAACGTTCTTGGGAGACAACTTTATCGCTCTTCATTTCCGCAGACACGGTTTTCTGAAATTCTGGTATGTTTTTGTTTGATGCTGGATCTAGTGTTTAATAGCTATTTGATTTTGCATCTATCACTAGTAGGGGGGACAAAATGACCAGTGCTAGTGGCTGATCAATATATTGCTTAGTAACTTTCATTTCCAAGCCCAATAATGCCTCCAATTATGTGTTACTGCCATAATGACAAAAGCTTCTCATCTTAGTTCTTCCTCATCTTTTTATCATACTTTACCACCTCTGATTCGTTTATTGGTCTTCTCAGCAATGCCAAAAAGCCAAGTTGCTTCTACCCTGTTCCTCAAGCTGCAGACTGTATCAATCGTGTGCTTGAGAGGGCCAATTCTCCAGTAATATATCTTTCCACAGATGCTGCAGAAAGTGAAACTGGTCTACTTCAGTCACTTGTTGTAGTCAATGGGAAGACAGTACCCCTTGTTCAAAGGCCTGCTCGAAATTCAGCTGAAAAATGGGATGCTTTATTGTACAGACATGGCCTTGAGGGTGACCCTCAGGTGAGTTTTAAATATGCATTTTGTCCATATTCATAAGTAGAATATTAAGAGCAGCTACTTTATGTGGCACTGGACAATACAGTTGGTAACTTTGATACTGGAACTTCTATGCTCTATCGTTTTGGATCCAGCCTCTGCTTTCTAATCTTAATCTGTCCAATGAGCACATTTTGAATTCGTCGAGTTTGACCTGTAGTGAAATTAGACTTAAATTTTAATTCTATTTATGGGAAGGTAGAATAGATCTGATCCAATTTTATCTTGGATAATATAGATCATCACCCCATTATACTTGCATTGTATTCAAGTTTTAACATGCGTTTAGAGGTGTTCATAATTATTGTGGGTTGGTAAGGTGGTGCGGGTGCTTGAGAATGTATGGGAGGGAGGACATGCAAAGTGGAGAAGGTGTGAGCCATTTTTCAAGTAGATAATGTAGGTTCTAGAAGTCTTTTGATTGTAAATATAAATTTGTTTTGTGGGTTCTTGAATGTAGTTTGATGTCCTTTAGTTCTTCATGGGCTTAAGTCAACAACAACAACATACCCAATGAAATCTCACAAGTGAAGTATGGGGAGGGTAGAATGTACGCAGACCTTACCACTACCTTTGTGTGGTAGAGAGGTTGTTTCTGGAAAAAAGTCAAATTGTATTTAGTATTTGCTTATTAAACAAAAGGTTAATCCGTACTCATTAGCTGGCATGAAATTTGTAAATGTTTCTCTTTGGCCAAAGAGAGTTTTTTCCAGTCTTTTTGAAGATGCATAGAATTTTGGGATGTCAAAAATAGGATAGTAGGATGCTTAAAGTCAGTTTCATGAAGTACTAGATGTACAAGAAAGTTGTATTGAACTGGCTATGCATTTTTGCTCTTGCCTGAATTTTATTTTTACAGGACCTAATGTGTATAGAAAGCCTTAAGAGTCTGTTTGGATTGACTTAAAAATTGGTCAAACCTACTTCTAAGTCATTTTTTGCTTTTGGAAATGTTTGGCAAAGTTAAAAATAACTTAAAATAAATTTAAAATAACTTTAAAAAAGTTAAAAACCAAAAGTAGGAGTCTCTCTACTTTTTATTTTGACTTAAAAGCGGAGTACTTTTTTTTTCTACCTATCCAAATGCACTCTTAATGGTACCTCCCTTTCCGGGTAATAGGTTACAAAATTAATCTGTTCAAGTCTGTGAATCCTACTGGAGTTCTCATATTTTAGCCACGATGGATTTGTACACATCCAAACATCACATGTTTCTTCTCTTAGATTGTACAGTTTCTACCATCAGTTGTATGTAGGATCTTAGGGAACTTATTGGTAGAAGAACAAGGTTCATGTAACTTATACATAGTATGGTTTTTCGATAGCTCATGTTATTATTCCTTATAGGGGACAGGCAGCACAGAAGCAGACTCCTGTAAATGAAGTCTGCTTTTCTTTAATCTTATCTTGCATTCTCTTGTTAAATTTTGTTTGTTGGTCTTGCATGCTCTTATTTGTCTGCTCAATTCCTTCATGAAGGTGGATGCTATGCTGGACAAGACAATTTGTGCCATGTCTAGTGTGTTTATTGGATCATCAGGGTCTACTTTTACTGATGATATTTTGCGGCTACGAAAAGACTGGGGATCTGCTTCGCTTTGTGATGAGTATCTATGCCAGGGTGAACTGCCAAACTATGTCGCTGATGACGAGTGAAGCATACTTCATCTTGTACTCCTCAAGCTCATTCTGCTACTGAACAAGTTACTATGCCTGAAGAAAATGAAAAATTGTGTTGGAGTAAAGAGTGATATCTGTTGTTATATTGTCTGTTACATACTTGTAATCTCGATTCTTTAGCATAGATGGCCTATTTGGCCAATTCTTTTGGTCTGTATTCTAGTGTATAATATTGGTTAGCAGAGTGACAATGTTTTGTTCTGTGTATCTGTTTTATCTCTTACCACCAGTTTTAGAGTTTGTAGGTTTGCATATTGACACATACACTTCTCAATAGTTGAATTTTTTCAGGATGAGAAAAGATAACTTCACTTTCTTGTGGTAGAAAATGGAGTTGTTTCCTTTCTCTTTACTAGTTCTTGTTTTTGTGTTTTAAGTATACTGAGGGAAAGCTGAGGCAAATATAAGTGGATCAGAATCAACTTGGTTCAGAGATGGAAAAAAAGAAATCGACATGATTTATTTATTTTTCTTTTTCTGTCCGCTGGTTGAGAAACAGATGAAAATGTAAACAAATGTTATTCTAAGTGTTTGTTCGATTTTTATATTAATGTTCATTGACATTTCTACGTCGTCGCAACTCTCATTTGTTTCAGCTGAATTTACTGCTTTGCTCGATCAATTCATTTTATTAATCAGCAATAATGTTTTGCTATTATGACATAAATTTTCAGCGCCAGTAACAAACTACTACTACTTCAAAAGAATTGAAAAGATATACAACGTATCACTTATTTATACGTTTAGCTATTTAACAAATACTGAGCGAATGCACAGTTCTGAACACATTTTTATAATAATAATAATAATAATATATATCTATATCTATTTTTATTCATGATATTTATTTTATTTTAATTCTTAACTTGATTAATTGTTATTACCGGAGTGGGCTTAAAATTTGTGAGCCCATTAGGATTTAACGCAAGAATAGGTCGTATTGGGTCGACCCACCCCACGGATCACGGGATAGAAAGCCCTATATATAAAGAGTCGTCTGCTCTAATTCTCTTGTATTTGTTCCCATTCTCTTCTTGTTTCTCAAGAAAACTAAAAGATTCTTCCAATCTGAAGGAGAAGGAAATGGCACCCGCAGCAGATGTGGAGGATGAGATTAAGGACGAGAAGAACCCTAGGCCTCTTGATGAAGATGATATTGCTCTACTCAAGACTTATGTACTCTTCTTCCTCGCCTAATCTTACATATCTTCATATTCAAATCTTTCCTATCTTATCGTATCGTGTGCGTTCTTTCTAATTATAGTTAATCTTTGGTTACCCACCGTTGCAACCATATCACTATGATGCAAAAATGCAGAATTGCGAAGAACTCACAGGTAGTACTGAAACAATGAGAATTTGGAAATCACTAAGCTATGTAAAGAAAACTAAATTGGCAGCCAAAGAATGAGTTTTATTAATGTTAAATGGTATTTGTAACACTGCTAACTAGTATGAAACCATCCCTATGGCCTAAATTAACTTGAGACTACTTCTACTGTAGCTAACAAATTTACCTGTGCTACATTCATTTGAGCTGCAGTTGAGATATGTATGGTTTTCTTTTCCTTTATTAATGTTGGGGGAAGGTGCAATATGTACTGTTAGAAACCTCCATCTTATTTTTGTGTATCAATACCCCTTGAAATGAACTTTGTCATCAAGGGATCGGGTCTGGAAATTGGTCAAGTACTGATGATGGAATTTTTGAGTTCCAAAGTTAGGCACAAGGCCGGACCATATAGAAAAGAAATGAGCAACATCCAGGGTCCAATATTTTTCTCATCAGCTTGAAAGCAACCATATAACAACTTTACTTCCAGACGTGCTGACCCTCCTTGATATAGGCTCTAGCAGATATTTCATAGATTTTACTTGAAATATAAGTAAGTGAAGTGACAAAGTTTTCTAGCTCCATTAAGAGAAGGAGCAAAGAGTGAATTATTACCAGCATAAGTAGATGAAGAACCTGCTTTTGATCTGCCCTGTTGAATGCTTTGTCATTCTTATGTTTTGAAAGATGGCTACCCTGCTTCTACATCAGACTGTGCAATGCCCTTCTGCTTTTCGCAATTAACACCCTTTAAGTCTGAACTGACCTTTTTTATTGCCCATAACTTCTTTTCTTTCCTTGGGTTCTTTCTCTCATACAATTTGTTTAATCCTCTATGGAATCAATGTTTAGTGGACAATCATCAACATCATGAAACCTTGCTCCTCTTGAAATATTACAGAGGTGGAGAACTTAATATCCACTCTGATAGAACGGAAATTGGACTTGCTCTTACAAGTTCCTAAGCCATACCCATCTTACCTGAAGTAAACCTTCTAACACTTTGGAAATTTATTTACAAAAATATGGTGTGATCAGGTGATAGGGGTGTATAGTTCTTGGCGATAAAATATCATTCATTTGGATAGACATTGCATGAGTTCTATTCATGTAAAGAGTGTTTGATCACACTTCTATATGTACTTCTGGTGTGCGAGTACAACCACAGACACATCCCACATTATATGTATAAGAGTATGCTATTTTTTCCTTGTGAAATTTTTAGTTTGGTTCCTTTTCACTAGAAATCCCTTCTTTCATTTTGAAAGTATATACGACTTAGTATCTGATCATTGTTTTAATTAAATTATTGAAATACTTTTTGCAGGGTTTGGGGCCTTATTCCACAAGCATAAAGAAAGCTGAGAAGGAAATCAAGGAAATGGCAAAAAAGATAAATGATTTGTGTGGTAAGTATTTGTATGTCTTTGCTTTTTATCTTTGATGTTGAACTAATTCCATCTCTAAATGCAAACTACTGTTCATTGCCGCACATTGTGGTCTTTGTTTTTTCTGGGGGATAGAAAGGAGAAACAGAAAGCTTTTCTTGTCCCTTGATCCTGGGAATTGATTTACTTTTGTTAAAGTGTGTAGATGTGTTTTCCTACTTTTTCCTTTACACATTTCCCTATATATGCATGGTGAATTTCAACTTGCTGTCTTACTGATTATGCAGGTATTAAGGAATCTGACACTGGGTTGGCTGTACCAAGTCAGTGGGATCTAGTTTCAGATAAACAGATGATGCAGGAGGAGCAACCTCTTCAGGTGTGTTTTTTTTTGGAAATGAAAGTTGACTAAGTCTTTGCTTGTCAGATACTTTGAAGCTATAACTAAATCTTTGGAGCAGGTGGCTAGGTGTACAAAGATAATTAGCCCCAATACTGAAGATGCAAAATATGTTATAAATGTCAAGCAAATTGCTAAGGTATGTTATCCTTTCTTTTGCATGTCATATTGGCTGTATTAATTTCATTTCTGACAGTAATTCAAGTTGTGTGAGTGTTGTTTGTCTTGTAAGTCTCCGCAAACTGATCCAGAATAGGTCTGTGCTTAAGCAGTAATAAGTAGCATATTGTGGTTAGCAGCAACACGCAAGTAAGAAATTTGACATGTCTTGATTTGGAGATCTATCAGTCATTTTCCTTTTCTTCTGAGAACTTACACTGATTAACTAACAGTAACAGGATATCTTCCCATGTTTTTGTGTTTAGCCTGAGGGTTTGTACTCATTAGATTGCTTTAGTTTTTTTTGGGTAAATGATGTATTAATTTCCATGCGACAATTGTTGTAGTACCGTTGGTTGGATTTATTTTGCAAATTGCAATGGATTATGATCACCTTTTTGACTATTTGCTTCTTTCGTACCTGCAGTTTGTTGTTGGATTAGGTGATAAAGTTTCACCAACTGATATAGAAGAAGGCATGAGAGTCGGGTAAATTCTTCTTCTTATTGTTCTGTCTCAGGATCTTGTAGCATGGTTTGATGTTTTGCTGTGGTCTGTCCCCCCAAAAAGTGTTGATTTGCTTTAGCTAGTTGTTAATAACTTTTTGCTAGAGATGGTGAAAGAAAGCAAAACTTAATAGCAAACATTTTATCTTTTTAATTGGTGGATCCACAATTCCACATTCTCTGTCAGAAGCAAACTGTTGCTAATTGCTGATTATGAAGCTTGATTGGTGCATATCTTGCAAAATTACTAGTTTGTGGAATGGATCCAAATAACTTACCGTCTTTTCCTGCTAAAGATGGCCAGTATAGATATTATTTAGCTTTTAGGCGGCACATCTGTAAGATTATTAAATTGACTTTGAGTCTTCTGTTCTTTTAAAAGTTTGTTGACTCTTAGCTTGACTATTTTTGTTAATGTTGCAGCGTTGATAGGAATAAATATCAAATTCAGATTCCGTTGCCCCCCAAAATTGATCCAAGTGTCACAATGATGACTGTCGAGGAAAAACCTGATGTTACATATAATGATGTTGGAGGATGTAAAGAACAAATTGAGAAGATGCGAGAGGTGATGATGAGTGTTCATTCTTCTGTTGTGTTCTATATTTTCCCTTTTCCCCTTTGGTTGACGTTGACAAATTGGTTTGTGCTCCTTCTCTTGCTCAATTAACAACAGGTTGTTGAACTTCCCATGCTTCACCCTGAAAAATTTGTCAAACTTGGAATTGATCCCCCTAAGGGAGTTCTCTGCTATGGTCCTCCTGGTACTGGGAAAACATTGCTTGCCAGAGCTGTTGCAAATCGTACGGATGCATGCTTCATTCGTGTTATTGGTAGTGAGCTTGTTCAGAAATATGTTGGTGAGGGGGCTAGAATGGTTCGTGAACTGTTCCAGGTTAGAAGCATTCTTAATTTTTTTTTTTTTTTTTGGATTACCTAGGAATCCCCCAACTCCAATTGGTCTACTGGTGGAAAACTCAGGAGAGTATTGACCTGCACCTCTACCATGTTCCCACTTAAATACCAAACCTCGTGTCTGTTACAGGGTTCGAAATCGTGAGGTGCAACCACCTCACATCCTTACTATTGAACCAAAGCCCCACTGTGAGATAATACACTCTAAATGTTGAACTCGTTTATCAAGGTTCGACTTTAGCATGGATTCTTAACTGGAGCTTTGATATGACAGATGGCACGCTCCAAGAAGGCCTGCATTGTGTTTTTCGACGAAGTAGATGCCATTGGAGGTGCACGATTTGATGATGGAGTTGGGGGAGACAATGAGGTTCAAAGAACCATGCTTGAAATTGTGAACCAGCTTGATGGTTTTGATGCTCGAGGGAATATTAAAGTTCTCATGGCAACCAATAGGTTAGCTTGCCTATATGTTGCAAAAATAATTTGTGTATATGTTGCAATTGTTTTTCCTCCATCAGTGTACACATTTACTTGTGTTATTTCATGTTTTGGTAGTTAAAATTTGGAGCTATTGGTCAGTAAGTGTTGCACAGAGACATGAATGGCTCTCCTGGGCATGTTACAAGTTGACTTCATATATATTTGCTACTGAAAAAAGCCACCTTGTGCTGAACCACATGAAGTCCCTTGTGGGCCTGATTTTTTTTTTATTTGATACTCTTGAAGGTTCTTCCCCTTTTAGTGCTCTCTTGGTGGTCTGAACTTTTCATCTTTTAATATGATGGTCTATGGTCAGGAATGACACGGTGTCTTCAAACAAATACTCATACTTGATAGCGTAAAATGCTGCTCACGGCTTGTTATCATCTTGCTCAACTTGTAACTCCATCCTATTGTTTACAGACCTGATACACTTGATCCAGCTTTATTACGTCCTGGTCGATTGGATCGGAAAGTTGAATTTGGGCTGCCTGATTTGGAGAGTAGAACACAGATATTCAAGATTCACACACGGACAATGAACTGCGAGCGGGATATTCGGTTTGAACTCTTGGCCCGACTCTGTCCTAACTCTACAGGTAATCTCCAATAAACATGAGTAGCATGTCAGACGTTATAAGCTAAACAATAATACATCTGACATATGGGCTTTAACTGTGTCTGGCTGATTGTAACACCTACCTTCGTCTTTTGATAGCGTAAAGACTATTCTATTAAATCAGATATTTGTACTGTCATACTAATGAAGACTAGGAAATCATTCAAGTGCCACCTTTCCATTTTAGGATTTGTCAGAAAATTACAGGAAATCATTAGAAGTTTTAAGAAATCATTTGTCGCAGTAGTTCTATGTAAACAAGGTCCTATAACTTTTGCTGATCGTATGTCATCCGTCTCAGGCTGCCACCTTTCTTGATACCTTTTGAATCTGATTCTCTGATTGTTTTAGGGCAACTAATTATTGCTTTTGATATATCATGTTTGTTTGTACTTCTGTTGGGAAGTTTGAATAGCTTTAATGCTATGGGAGAGCTTAGATTAATTGCCATGGTAGGCGCACACTGCTAGGGACAAGATCTCTGTGAGCTATTGATGCACTTAAACTGAAGTTGAGGAGGCAGTGTCAAAGGAGAAATGTATGGTAGATAATATATAAGCAGAGACGAAGAGGGACCGTAACATTCTATTGGTTCTTTTTGTTCCAGGAGCTGACATTAGAAGTGTGTGCACGGAAGCTGGCATGTATGCTATTCGAGCGAGGAGGAAAACTGTCACGGAGAAAGACTTTTTAGATGCTGTCAATAAAGTCATCAAAGGGTATCAGAAGTTCAGTGCAACACCGAAGTACATGGTCTACAATTGATTGGACCTCTTTTTGGCTCTTGAAGGAGGGGACAAAAGGCATTGACAGGAACAAGGAGCTTTCATTTGATCATGAAAAATATAAACCTTTGGCTGCTGTTGTGTTTACTGCCTGGAAGATGAAGGATCCGATGTGACTTGTGCATTGTAAAGTCTTTGATGATTGTTGTCGACTTGTCGGTACCAAAACTGGACTCTATTTCTCCGATAATTTTCGCTGTTTCAGCTTTTGAAGTTGTACTTCCATTCATAGCTTTGCAATGTGCTATAGTTTGTTTTGATTGCCCACTGCTACACATCTTCTAAAAGATACATTTGTTTTTTGTTCTGCACAAGCTTCCTGGTGTCATGTGTGCAATCATTTTCTTTCTTTTTTTGTTTGCAATCAAACACTTGCCTTTTTTAGTATAATAGAGATCCAGCAAATGTATGAAGGTGACTCAAATTCTGAATGATTCTTATACAGTGGTAGTCATATACATATTTAGGTGGTTGATTGTAAAATGTAAGGACATTTTGTTCGTATCTTGGTAAATCCAAATAAACAAAAACTAAATACACAAATAAGACATCTGTCTACTCGTCCCTATTTTATTGATAATATATTTTAATTTTTGTGGCATTTTTTCCTTTCTTGTCTGTCCTAAAAAGATGCCACATTTTTCTTATTTGACAACTATACAGTGGCACTGTTTTCATTTTACTTCTAACAGGGATAGTGTCACATAAATTGGGATGGATAAAGTAATAAAATTATAAATACATGAGATATACCCCCGCCGTAAATTCATGCCCTGCGTATCGCCTTCTCACTTCATTAAAAACCTTGTTTCCCCTGGTCATGATGAACCAATATATCATTTTCAGATTCTTTATCAACCTAAAATTGGGGTTACTCTTCGCCCCCACAACCCCCAGCAAGTGAAGGGCATCATTGAGTGGATTCTGTGTTTTCTTTTGCTTTTCTTGAGAACTCATTATAAGCTTGGCAACAACAACATTTAATGGAAATCCGTAAGTGGGGTCAGGGTAGGCGTGCAGCTGGTTGGTAAGGACTAAGGAAGATACTTGTCGAACAGACAATACTGAATGCCGTCGGTTGCGATGTCATGTCAACTAAGATAAAGAAAATTGTTGGAATAAGGCACTAGTACATACATGTTTGTTCAGATGATAGTTTGTAATGTGACACCATATGAAAATATGAAATAATATTATTTCTTTAATCCCGCTGGTAAGAACAAATTAGAAGGAAGAGGAAAAGAACTGAAAATAAATTATGCACTATGAACAGATTTTAGCGTCTCGTTTTGGTACAATGCACTCCAAGTCTGCAAAACAACAGGCTCGAAGTCATTTCTCATGAATAGAAACAAAAAAAAAAACACCTCCACGTGTTAGAATAGGCAACATGTTGAGTACTCAACGTCACATGGAAACTATGGTTCATAGTCCGGGCCATCTGTTTCACCCCTTGAAGTACCCTGATCAGCACCAAATGTCCTCTTGCTCATGTTTGCTCGTTGCACTAGCCGAACTAATGCTTCAACCACTTCCGACATAGGTGGCCTGAACTCGGGCTCAGGCTGCCACAAAGAAAAAAAAATGAGAGGTCCATTGAGATAATTAAGGAACTAGATTAATGAAAACTAAGTAGCAGATTTCTGAAAGCTAATCATTCACTTCCAGTTCGAAATATTACCTGGACACAGAGAGCTATTACATCAGCAAAGCGTGATAGAGATTTAACAGGATAGAGCCCCTCGAGTGCTGGATCAACCATCTTAGCTAGGGCATCAATATCGTGCAGCTGAGGTGTTGCCCATCTAACTAGAGATTGTTCAGATCTTGTTCTTGCGCTGCATTAAGAGAACAGAGAATATCATCAGAAAATTTTCTGAAACTTCAAATTTGTACTGTTTCTTTAAGAAACTTACATCATAATATCATGGGATGCTAAATAACATTACCTATCAAAAGGTTTTCGTCCGGTAAGAAGTTCCAACATAACCACTCCAAAGCTGTACACATCACTTTTTATGGTACAGAGACCGGACATAGCAACTTCGGGGGCACCATATCCCGATCCTGTATTATGGTTCAATGCCTACGACAAGAGATTGATAGTCATGTGAATATCTCAGGAAACTGGCTTTATGATGAAAATCTATACTAGCTGAAAAAGAGGAAATAAGACCCCTTGCGAAAAACTAGTAGATACTTCTCAGCTTCTGAGTCAATCTAATTTTTAACATGGCAACAAAATTCCTTTTTTGATATTTGATAGTTCATGGTAAAGAGTATACGCCTTCTATAGTTATGATACTGTGGATGACTTATATCGAAGATCTGAATCAAATTTCTGGTTTCTTTTCTACAAGGACAGATGAATAGGCAAAGAGGATGCAAGTACAGGCATATAGGCATGTGCATGAGCACCCTTATGCATATGCATTAGTCAATCAGAACCCACATTCATACATTAGAAGATATAGCAACATCCAACAAATGAGACTTAGCAAAGGAAATCCTAAAGCTAGGAGCTATAGCTTACCTGATCTGCATCAGCAATTAGACTTGCCAATCCACAGTCTGATAGATGAGGATTGAGTTCTGCATCAAGTACAATATTTGCAGACTTGATATTCTTGTGAACCAAAGATGGTGAACAAACTTCGTGCAGATACCTGCAAAGGATGCTTATTTTAGCTACTACTCTAGAAACTTGAGAAGAAGAAGATGGAAAGATCAGTATATTAAACAGGGTGGATAAACAATGGCTCGCAACACATATTTTCTTTTCTTTTAATGTTCAGATAATGTATCATCTTCTTGCATGTTACTGATCATCAATGCTCCAGAAATCTGAATTATTTAATGGCCTTCATAATAAATGATTAAGTCTGATTTAAACATAGGAACACAGCTTTAATTACTAAGTGCTTAGTATTGGAGTTCACAATATATAACTCTCCACTTCCTCTTCAGGAAGAAAGTAACTATTCCATAAGCTTCATTCTATCCCCCCCCCCCCCCCGAAAAAAAACCT
>NW_006238964.1:387702-436963 GCF_000226075.1 Solanum tuberosum | reverse complement strand
TTCCAAAACTCTTTTTTTCCCCCCCCCCCCCCCCCAGGAAAAGAAACTTCATTATTGTTTGACTACACATACCAGAAAATATATGACAGAGCTAGTATTTCAACCAATGGTACAAGGAAAATATAAAACCTTGTTATGAGCTCCGTGAACATTATAAAATGGCATCAAATATCTTTGTAGATCATGGAAACTCACTCTAGTGCTCTTGCTGTGCCTAGTGCAATCTTAACTCGGCTATTCCATGTTAGAGGCTTGCTTTCCTCATCTAACAGATGCAGGAAATCATGCAGAGAACCATTTTTGTGGAATTCATAAACCAGCAGATGCTGCCCGTGCTCTGAACAATATCCAACCAGCTCAGTAACATTTGGATGGTGCAACCGTGATATCTCAGAAACAATATCGAGAAAATCTTCAGGATTCTGGAGTGCAGAAGAGTTGATTTTCTTGACTGCAAGAACCTATGGCATTTCAAAAATTAGAAAGGAACTTACGAGGATGGTTCAGTTACACAGGACAAGATGATAGTAGCTCCGAACTGAGTTTTGAACAAACATAATTTTTCAACTAATTTTTAATGATCAAACTTCTTTCTTTCATTTTCTTTAGATAGGTACTTTTTCATATTGAACATTTATCTGTCATTTCAACTATCTTGCTTAAACATTCATTCGCAGCACATAAAAAATTCATGATATGAATTTTTTATCCAATTAGAGAGAGCCATTTTCTTCACATAGATAGTCAGTTAGTCATAAGAGAGAAATCATACCTTTCCATCATCAAACTGAGCCCTATAAACACGCCCAAATGATCCCTCGCCAATAAGGTTATCAACATTGAAGCTATCAGTCGCCATCTGTAGGTCTGCGATTGAATATTGTCTTGCATCTATTTTAGCTGTATTAACTTTCTTGGGTGGGACAATTGGTTTTGCTGCTATGTCAACTTCGTCAAATGACTTGTGGCGTTCAATAGGTGGAGGTCTTAGATTTACTACTGCAGGAGCTTCAAATACTTTCACTATTGGCGCAGAGGAAGCTTCATTAGTTTTCAATTCTGCAGTAAAAAACAAGGACAATGAATGAACAGAAAATCCAGACAGAGAAGAAGCACAAGACTGTTAGTGTTACAAACAGGCAAATGCATACTCAGGTTCGGATTAATGAGATACGGAAGTGAGATGAGGCTTAAAAGGCATAACTATGCACCACGAGTGATGGAGTTGAGAAAAGCAAAGAATTAGAATTTGCAAAGAGGTGAATTTGGTGGTGAGCACAAATGGTTTAGAATGGGAGAAACTTTCACTTAGCTGAGAGTTGCATTTTGAAGCAATAGTTGTTCTATAAAGGTCAATAAGATTTATGAATAGTAGTTTTATAGGAAGGAAAACCATCAAGGGGAGCTAACTTATAACAAGCATAGAACCAGATCCATTGAAAGAGATCAAAAAGCTGAAGTTTTCTTCATTATCAAAAAAGCTGAAGTTCGCTTTATCCCACTATCAGCTTCAACAGGCAATACAGAGTCTAAACATCAGTTCAGATTTCTACAATCAAGTTCTTGGAACTTTTCAGTAAGCAAGAAGTTTTGCTTCCATGGAAGATAGGACCTATCAGCCTTAGCGGTTTTACATTTCGATATAAAGTTTGTTTTTACTTTGGTGTTTTTCTTTTATAGCGAAGACAGTAGCTGTGTTGATCCACTATTAGCTATACACCACAGGCAGTGATAAAGCACAAAGGTTAAGATTGATTCTCCAAATTCACTTTCATAAAATTTCCATTTTATGCAGCAGGTCTATTTTACACCTTTTTAAGCAGGATACAGGAATGAGGTTGATGATAGTGTGGTTGATTGATATGTTCCACAGTTAAATAACAATCACAGAGGCCATGAAAGGGTCTAAAAGGCATCTTAACTGATAAAACCAAGAAATTATGAAAAGAAGTACCATGTACTTCCTGGGGGGGAGCAAGAGGAGCAAATGGCTGATTATCATGTCTCTCAATGTCCGTCGATGACCGCTTCAATCTCTTCTTGATAACAAAGAATGCTACAATTGCCCCAACAACTAGAACAGATATCACTATGCCTGCAATGGCTCCACCCCTTATCCCCGATTTACCACCACCATCACCACTGCTTGCACCATCAGTAGGGCTATTATTGCCTCCAGATTTGTGGTGCGGCCTGCTTGCAGGGGGTGTGCCAGGTGGAGGAGGGGGTGCAGATCCTGAGTTCCATGAGTTACCATTTGATCTGTAACAGAAATGTCACAAACCCTGAATAAATTCAAAATACTTCTGACATAAGTTTCAAAATTTATTACGCTAACATGATATACTTACTTCGTGATCCCTTTCAAGTGATCAGGAACCCAGCCAGTAAAACGGTTGTTCTCAACATTCCTAAAGCATAAAGGAATACACATGACTTTCAACCATGCTTTCAATCGAGTCTATATAAATAAGATAAAACATCAGGGATAACATCTAAAAAGAAGCATAGACTGAAAACTCACAAATCATCAAGAGGAAGATTGGCTAAGATATCAATAGTTCCTGTAAACTGGTTGTTCTGCAAATACCTGCATACTTCAACATGTAAACTTCACCACTGAAGGACTCAACCAATTGTCTACAAGGACGAAGCAGAAAATTTATTAGCTCACATTTTATTCATACTAGTCAGTGCCTTGAAGCTTTGAGGAAGATCACCCGTCATAGCATTGAATGAGAAATCCCTGAAGCATACAGATCAATCAATCAAAAACTATGAGACAGAGAATGATAACTAGTCATTTAGAGGTTTTTAAGACTTGACTTAAGAATATCTCGAAATGTATACAGCTTCTTAGTTGACTTAACTGGGACAACCACATAAGTTTACAGATTACAACAAGGATCAGATACTGTCTTTCATGATATTGACTTTCTTTACCAAAGCAACAAGTCAACAACTCGGATGGGAGAAGAAAAGTTTATACTAATGAAGTAAGAATGACATGTTTTACCTACAACACCTCATATATGAGTTATGACCACAACTTTGTAATATTAAAACACACAAGCAATGGCATGAGAGAAGATACGGCTTACAATGTATTGAGAGAAGACAGAGAGTCGAACGCGACAGTCACTTGTCCTTGAATTTGATTATGACTGACATTTCTACAGCCAGATAAAAATATTAAAGTCATTGAAAAGCTCAACCTTAAACCAAAAGCTTATTGCTGGAAAGCAAATTGCAGTCAAATTCAAAGATTTTACATACAAGTATCGGAGGGAAGTCATCTGCGAAACGGAATATGGAAGGGCACCATTAAAACCATTAGCAGCAAGGTTTCTGCATTGCAAGGCAAGGTTTAAGAAAGATAGGTGGAAAAATAGCATCTGGAATGATGAAAATATACTAACTACGAGACATACAATCTTTGCACATTTGGAGGAAGCTGATAAGGTAACTGGTTTCCCAAATTGTTATTACTTATGTCACTGCAAAATTAGAAGTGTGTAAGAATTTGATATAGATATAGATCGAAGAAACATTTATGAGGACATTATTGAAGGCCATTTATCTTACAAATTAGTCACCGATGTAAGACTTGCTAATTGGTAGCCCAGTGAACCAGAGAGTCCAAGACCTGATATCTTGCTGGAGGAAAATGAAAAGGGAAGAAAGCATCAGAAATCACCAAGTCAACAATTCCAAGAATTGAAACATGATGAAGAAGATAAAGAAGGAAAACATCAACAATAATTACTTACAACAGTAAGGAAGAGAGGAACTCACATTTCAGTAACTCTATTGCCCGAGCAAGTAATACCTGTCCAGGACTCTCCACAAGGATCACCACCATTGGCATTCCATTTTGTTAGCTGTCCAGGTGAATTTAGGCTGCTATACAGAACTCTCAGAGCAGATGCTGAAAATCAAAGCGCCACCAAAAAAATCAGCTAGGCATACTTACAGGTCAACATATTCTTATACTGTTCAAACAAAAAGTTTCTTTTCATTAATAATAGCTTGAAGAGTAATCAAACTGTTAACGAGTGGTATATCTACAAGACATCAATAAACATGGTGAAACGCAACAAGTGCGTTGATCAAGCCATGAACCTATATGTGTATTATCACTGGGAGAAGAGTCTTTTAGGTTATAATGCCCTTGATCATTTTTAACCTCACTTGTTTTGGCGGCCCACCTCCACTACCCTGTCCCGCTTCCAAGCAGCAGAAAGAAGAAAAGCCAAAATCTTCTGGAGCAACTTGGCTGAAAATGGTAACTCAGTCAAATATGTCCGACGAAGTTTCAATATGTCAGTTCTCAGAATGAATGGAAGTAATAATGCAAAGATTCAACAGTACTAAAAGTCCACCGACATGGCCAATACATACATAATATATAAGAATCCAAGAGAGCTCCCTCTATATGATTCATGCCCTGATCAGAAAGGAACTTGTCGCATTTTTACATATATATGGTAAGGAAAATATCAAACAAATTTGCGACGGTTGCCGAGTTCATTGTCAGGTAGATTACTCATTGACTTTCCAAATCAATCAACCTCCATTAATGATCAGTAAGCATACAGACAAACAGATAGGAACAATAAATGAGAATGATTAAAAGCAATAGCTGACCGTCATTTGGATCTGTGTCGGCAATGGCATAATTAGCACAATACAGAAAAATGCCGATGAGTATCGGCAGCAGCAGCAGCAACCTCATCTTCACGGCGTCGTTTTCTCCTCTTCCACCTCAGTCACAGCCGTCGGAGTTTTCTTTCACCACCAGTGCCGGGCACCACAAAACACAAAACCCCAAGCTTCAGCTCGGGAACAGAAGAAAGGCTTTGTCAGAACTTTCCTATTTTTATTTTGATTAATATTGGGAAGTGTATTTTTATAAATAAAAAAAGAAAAAATGTAAAAAAGTTGAGGTGGTTGGGTATAAGGGAAAAGCTGGCAGGCACGATCTGCTACAAGAATCCAAAGACAAAGAGAGTATAATCCTTCATTTTATTATAATAGTAATATAATTGGAATTTATTTTCTGTATACAGCTACAGACCTTAGATTGCACATATTTTACAAAAGCAGATAACCAAACACTACTCCATAATTTAATTTTTTCCCAGATAGAAAAAGTAGTACTTAGAGTTTTTTCAAAAATCAAGCTGTTGTACTTATTATTCTAATTAGATATTTTTCTTATCTAAATTGAAATAATGTTAAGGTAATTTATTTGATTTTTCATCAATTTAGGTGTGTTAGAGTTAAATTTGATTCTTTGCATTTGAGAGTAATTTTATGTCTTGTATGGTTGGCATTTATTGAAGGATTTCCTTTTAAGAAACAGAAATGATTGGTTCATAAAGTGGGCATCTTTTAACTTTGTATTAAATATTTTACGGGGTTACTACTTTAACGGCGTTAAATGTATATTAGGAGTAGTAGAAATTTATGGACAGATAGAGCTAGTCACGAGCAATCCGTTAAAAGTGACGCATTTGTCTGTATCTCTTTTCACCTTCACCAACTGGACATTCACCTTCTTTTTTCTCTTCTTTTTTTTTGTTTTTAAGTAGAAATTTAATCACATAAAATATATTAAAATAATTTTACTAAAGATTTTTCATATTCAGAATTTGAAATTAACACTTAGACGTTCACCCCATTTTTATAACGTATGTTCACTCGATCAATCTCATCAATGGTATAATATTGTTTTGTTTTGTTTCTCAAAAAAAGAAGTTAAACTTATACATTTTAATAGTAACGGACTAACGTCACTAATATTTTAGATTATAATAATAAAGAATCAAATCCCTTTTTGTTTATCTCATTAGAATAACTAAAACTTATTTACAATAACAATAAAACAACTAAATATAACCCATTACAACAGCAAAACACATTCATCGAGGTACTTGGCATAATGTATATAGAAATTACGTAGTATTGAACTTATATATGTTTAGTTTTCGTTAAGTTAGAGAATTAATACATTCAATTTATTGGTAAAAAAAGATTGAATATGGATTAGCTTAATCATCTTTTTTCACATGAAAACACAATATTCCATACTTGATAAAACAAACAGGGAAACTATCCTTTCTTTTTTACGATATGATATATATTCCTTTTCCGAAAGAATTTCCGATACGTCGTCCTATAGGTGAAAATAAAGAAGGAAAATTCAAATGAGTATTAATATTTGATGTGGAGTAGAAGATAAGTGAACCAACGTAGTAATTGAAATAGTATAAAGATGAAAGTAGAATGAGAATTGGAGAAAATAAATTATAATATATGTTTTCTATCAATGAAGAAAAGAGAAGAGAAACATTCCTTCCTATATTTACGCGTTGATTTGGATAATTAGTGATTCATTCAACGTTGAAAAATGTAGTCTAGTTTGGTGAAGTGGCTATTTTATCAATATAAAAACAGTTTGATGTCATTGATGTGCTTGTTTTCCAACAAACAAATCACTGTCTGTCTTGCTAAGCACCAAAGTTTCTTTTCACTAATAAGTAATAATCTTGTTGAATTTAACATATATATACATACACATATGTTTTTGGAAGGGTTGGATATATTGCAAGTTTTTCTCAAGTAAGTTTCAAGTTTAGACAACATGAGGTGGGGCATTTTTTGTTGTTGTTTGTTTGTTTTTCAGACCCCCCCATGAAATGTGGCCATTTGTGCAGTAAAAGGAGCACACTTTCACATCAAACTTAGGTAGACTTGATCTTTGAAGAAATGGTCTCTTTTTTTTGCAACCAAAATCTTGAAATTACTCATATATGTGTACCAATTACCAACCCCTATTGTGCTTCACCCCTAACGTTTCCATTTTTTTTCTTTTCAAGTTCAATGTTCTATTTTTGGTGATCTAAATTTAATACTATTTTCTATACCAATTATTAGTCATTTCGATAAATTAAATTATTTTGAAATATTTGACATCTTATAGAAATAGGATGTATTTATTACTTTGTGTTTTTTTTTTTCAAATTCACTCTTACTCTTTCAATTAGTGTAATGTTAATTAATATGTGAAACATTTAAAGAAAAATAAAAGCTATGTTAAACAAATACTTTAGGTTTGAGCTAGCCTTGAGGCTACTCCTTTGTTCTAGGGGCAGACCCTTTGCGGAAAATTATATTGTATATAGATGTCAAATTTTGGTATAAAAGTATTGACACCCCTTGGCGCTAGTAAAATATTTATTCTAGTGGTTAAGAGGTTACAACAGTTCCTTGAGGTTATGTGTTCAAGCCACTGCTTTGTTCTCCTCCACTTTTCATTTTGCACGCTTTTAATATATATTTAATAAAAGAATAATTAATATGACTAAATAATTCAATATATTCTTTTATAATTTTAATCTATTACTACTTCTTATTTTCACCACATTAATCTCTCTATATATTTATTATAGCAATAATTATATATATATATATATATATATATATATATTTGGCATAATGTATATAGAAATTACGTAGTATTGAACTTATATATGTTTAGTTTTCGTTAAGTTAGAGAATTAATACATTCAATTTATTGGTAAAAAAAGATTGAATATGGATTAGCTTAATCATCTTTTTTCACATGAAAACACAATATTCCATACTTGATAAAACAAACAGGGAAACTATCCTTTCTTTTTTACGATATGATATATATTCCTTTTCCGAAAGAATTTCCGATACGTCGTCCTATAGGTGAAAATAAAGAAGGAAAATTCAAATGAGTATTAATATTTGATGTGGAGTAGAAGATAAGTGAACCAACGTAGTAATTGAAATAGTATAAAGATGAAAGTAGAATGAGAATTGGAGAAAATAAATTATAATATATGTTTTCTATCAATGAAGAAAAGAGAAGAGAAACATTCCTTCCTATATTTACGCGTTGATTTGGATAATTAGTGATTCATTCAACGTTGAAAAATGTAGTCTAGTTTGGTGAAGTGGCTATTTTATCAATATAAAAACAGTTTGATGTCATTGATGTGCTTGTTTTCCAACAAACAAATCACTGTCTGTCTTGCTAAGCACCAAAGTTTCTTTTCACTAATAAGTAATAATCTTGTTGAATTTAACATATATATACATACACATATGTTTTTGGAAGGGTTGGATATATTGCAAGTTTTTCTCAAGTAAGTTTCAAGTTTAGACAACATGAGGTGGGGCATTTTTTGTTGTTGTTTGTTTGTTTTTCAGACCCCCCCATGAAATGTGGCCATTTGTGCAGTAAAAGGAGCACACTTTCACATCAAACTTAGGTAGACTTGATCTTTGAAGAAATGGTCTCTTTTTTTTGCAACCAAAATCTTGAAATTACTCATATATGTGTACCAATTACCAACCCCTATTGTGCTTCACCCCTAACGTTTCCATTTTTTTTCTTTTCAAGTTCAATGTTCTATTTTTGGTGATCTAAATTTAATACTATTTTCTATACCAATTATTAGTCATTTCGATAAATTAAATTATTTTGAAATATTTGACATCTTATAGAAATAGGATGTATTTATTACTTTGTGTTTTTTTTTTTCAAATTCACTCTTACTCTTTCAATTAGTGTAATGTTAATTAATATGTGAAACATTTAAAGAAAAATAAAAGCTATGTTAAACAAATACTTTAGGTTTGAGCTAGCCTTGAGGCTACTCCTTTGTTCTAGGGGCAGACCCTTTGCGGAAAATTATATTGTATATAGATGTCAAATTTTGGTATAAAAGTATTGACACCCCTTGGCGCTAGTAAAATATTTATTCTAGTGGTTAAGAGGTTACAACAGTTCCTTGAGGTTATGTGTTCAAGCCACTGCTTTGTTCTCCTCCACTTTTCATTTTGCACGCTTTTAATATATATTTAATAAAAGAATAATTAATATGACTAAATAATTCAATATATTCTTTTATAATTTTAATCTATTACTACTTCTTATTTTCACCACATTAATCTCTCTATATATTTATTATAGCAATAATTATATATATATATATATATATATATATATATCAATTCTCTCTCATTTTTCTAAAACAAATATTTTGGTATAATTAATTTTTAGTAAACATGACCAATAAAATGGAATAGGGAGTGAAAATTAAATATTTTTTTAAATGAAACGCCAAACAATATATGAAGGAAAATATTAATTAAAAGGGTAATGCTAAATGACCAGAAATTTAAAAAGTCTATTATATTATTTTTATTTTAAAATAAATTGATCTTTTTTCCATAGTGTGAAATATGTTATTTTAAATTTTCTGGCCAAAAGGTAAATGTTATTGAATAATTGCATGTCGACGTATTAAATGGAGTTTAATCTATGAGCAAGCAACTTTGAGTTATCTAGATCTACAAGTCAGCTTTGAAGTCGCCATCATAATTCATAATTAATGAAAATAGTAGAAGAGTTTAAATGTAAAACACATTACACATATGACACACGCTATTCTCTAGTTGGAACATGAACTTTTCAAATTAACATTTTCAGTCCTACCATTAGCTTAATTAAGACCACGTTTTTTCCGCAAATCATTTAATTTGTTGTGTGATTTGATATTTGCTCTGTAATCAGTTAACTAACAAGGGACCATTTAACTATTGTATCTTACTTAAAGCACATCAATTGATAACTAATTCGAATTTGTCTTCTCTGTTCACTTAATCATAGTAATTACAATCAAATCAATTTTCGTAACATTTGGTGTCTCTTTATCTTATTTTACGTGTCATTATATAATTTGATTAAAGCATAAGCCACTGTTCTTATAAATTTGTTCTTAAACATTTGGAATTGTCATAAAACAAAATTATTAAAAGTATACTATTGTATTGTATTGATTAACCTTAAGACTAAGTCATGTACGTTCGTCTTGCTTAGGTCCACTATTTGCATATTAGCTTTGTAATGGAAAATAAACAAAACTTAGTAATTTTATTCATAGTATCTATATCTATATATACTACCTTAAAACATGAACTCCTAAATTGAATGTTAAATTGCTATAATACTCCTAATTAAAAATAATTAATTTATTTTATTTATTAATTTAATTATTTGTATTATATTAAGAGTAGATACCCTTTCATATTAAAGAGTTGTGACTTTTCCAAATGGTTGTGACTACTTTGACGGGTTTTGACATTTTCGATGAGTTGTGACTTTTCTGAAGAGTTGTGATTTTTTCAAAGGGTTGTGACTTTTCCAAAGGGTTGTGCCTTTTCCGATGAGTTGTAACTTTTGCAAAAGGTTGTGACTTTTCCGATAAGCAGTGACTTTTTCGAAAGGTTGTAACTTTTCTGATAAGGCACAATTAACACATATTCATACTACTATTTGTTAGCTATAAATTGAGGGGCTTCCTCTCACTTTTAAACTACGATTTTTTTAAAGTTTTCTACTTTTTCTTCTTCTTAAATAATCTCAGGGTTATTTGCAACAGTTGATTAAGTTCAAAGTTCAACAAAATTCGAGGTACCACATAAGACTGAGTTGGTGAACAAATTGTAGCAAATCATTCATAAATTCACACTCGTATTTTTTCTTACGATTTTCATGAGTTAACAGTGACGAAAAGTTGTAGGAAAGACAATAATAATAAACAAATAAGAAAGTAGTCACATGATTTGGGTAAGATATTGGTTCTTTGTTTCTTTTAATTATTTTTTTACCCTCTAATGAAGGAGTTTCTTTCATGATAATTTTGCTAAAACAATGGGCATCAATGTAGTCTATTGAATCATTAGTTTTGATATTAATTTCACTATTTCAAAAATAGATTTTCACTTTTACTTATAATATGATAATAATATTTTTTTAATAGATATGTAAGTAAAAATGAACGGAGAAAGTAAAGTGGTGGTGGCAAGATATTTTAATCAAATGGAACACTATAGTGAATATAGCATGATCATATATTTTTGTCTTCCTTCTTCATTGGCTATGTATCGTTCCATATATTTTTTTTAAAATATTTATATTGAGTATGAAAATTTTTAAGTATGAATTTTCTATTATTTTGTGTTAGAAAATGGTATGTCACAAGATACACTCCTTGCTAGCTATATAAAATAGATAAGAAAATAGTGATTGATCATAAAATAATCTTAAATCAAATTAAAGATTTTATAAACAATCCTTTAAATTTTATTCATCTATTAATTTTTATTATTTAAAATTTTTAATATTTTATATCACGATACAACTTCTATAAGATACTAGATACTTTCATTAGACAACAAGTAAAAATAAGATTGTGTATAAAGATAAAATATTGAAATATTTATGGTAATCCTTATTAGTGTCAGGCACATACTAAATTTCAAGTATAAATATTTAAGAGAAAAAATATACTTAAATTGGTGTCCATAATTTATGTTCATAACCTCAAGAGGAAAGACTATTGGTATTTTTTTAAATTTTTATTGGTTAAATTTGCTTACAAAATTTAGTAAAGTAAAAAATAATACTACTAAAGAAATGTCACTTTCTCCCCATATTTAAATTTTGAATGTATTTTGAAATGTTTCAATGATATCTGGTCATTTTGATCTAAAAAATACAAGTAACTCTATGACAATTTGTATTAATCATTTAAAAGCACTTGTCCTATGTTCTTTAAACTATAATTATTTACTAAAAATTTATTAATTTAGTAATATTAATTTTATTTTATAACATCGTATATTATATATACATATACACGTACAACGCACGTGCTGTGAAACTAGTAATATTATATTCAGAAATTTGCAAACTTGACCCATTTTATTTTTTTTTGGAGAAAATGTATATATGGTTGGTCCCAGCAAATCACCGAAACGCGCATTGAGAAATACAGCAGACTAGGAGCTGGTGTATATATGTCATGTATTCAACCAATTCCAAATACTATTATTTTATTTTATTTATGCTTTAAAAACAAGTACTCCACTTGGTAGGTGAACAATATTATTATTATTTTATTACATAATATAGAAAACAACACAACCGATCGAATGCATGAACTTAAGCTTTTAATCAACCTGATGGAAGGCTTCAGACCAAATAAATAAGTTAAAAACTTAATGGAAGGCCACAAAGAGACGATGACTTCGATCATCAAAATAGAAACCACTCACCATACACATACGCCATAGTCCCAAAGGACCATATGGACAATTATATTTTAGAGCTTCTTTGGATTGACTTATATAAACACTTTTAAGTCGAAATACCATTTTGAAATATTTATTAGCACTTGATCTAAATTTAAATTGATAAAAATAAGTTAAAAATCAAAAGTCATTAGACTCTAAATCTATGTGTCTGAGTAAATACTGGCACATAAAATATTTTTTATGTCAAACAATAGTTGTCCACTATTGACTTAATACACACCTTAAGATATAATAATAAATAATAAAAGTCATATGACTATATTACCATTTGAATATATTAAATTTAATGCTTTGAAAAGTATAATGATTATTGAATAGTATTTAATGTTAAGGGTAAAACAGTCATAAAGGGTACAATATCTCATAATTTTCCAAACTAAATAAATATTGTTAAACAACTATTTTTAGTATAATGAACAATTAAATATAATGAGAGCGTACTAGCAACAAATACTCATTAATAAACTATTCATCCAATAGTATGGATATTGTGATAAAATATATATATTCATATTAATTGTTATTCCTTCCGTTCTATATTAGTCGATCATTATACTAAAAATAGTTATTCCATATTAATTGTCCATCTTATTAGATAAAAAAAAACATTAATTAATTTTTTCTATATTATCCTTACAATTAATTCTTTTGAAAGTATTTACATTTGCTTGTAAAAATTCTATTTTTTTTTATGGGGTGAATTAGTAAAATTATCTTATAGTATTATTTATAATTTCTTAAGTATCATGCAAAACAAAAAAGTGAACATCTAATATGAAACGAAAGTAACATGTAAAATTCATAGTAATTTAAAGTAGCCAAGAAAAAATATACACAGAAAGTATTAAATTATGTAGAACGTTGAAGCATGGGCGAAATGAATTTTCTTATGGAAATTAGTAAAGTTAGCGCAGTACCGATAGTATAATTTGAGTGCGTGCGGGCAGGGCCAGGGGTTTGGACTTGATTGTCGGTGGAGATTGTCCTTTCTGTTGACTCAGCAATTTTATGCTGCCTACGTATTTCTCCCAACTCCCTTTTCAAACTCGTTAACTATAGTCTATAGATCATCCATTTCATGAACAATGCAATGCCTTTTTAATTCTATTAAGGTTCACCTTCATTAAATATTGATAAATTAGGATCTCCTTCCCCAATATATCTCCTATGACACTATTTATGATAAAAGTACGAGCAACTTACCTAAAACGCACTAATATAGATGCTAATTACTCAGTGCATTTATAATTACATATATTGTTTGAGATACACTGTATTTGCCTCGTGAAATTATTCTATTCTTGTTACAACCATACAATCAACTCAAAAAGAAGACCCCCAAAGCCGGTCCAGAGTTGTCAAGTCCAACTATAAAAACTCGTTTCTGCAGATGGGCTGGGCCTAATCTCCAATGGACACTATTGGTGACTCAAGTTTGATACTCCTATACAAAATTTGGCCCGTAAGAGAAAGCTAGTAATTTTGTGTACATAATTGCACATTTTACCTTTCAAATGAGTTGGTCTTCAATTTTTGCACTTAAATTATGTTGGTCAATAATTTTTAGCTTTTAGCAGCTAGACTTTATACCTACATTCTTTAGAAATTGATAACTTGTGGGATTATTATGATACTAAATGATAAAATTATACTTGTTTGTTACGAAGGACATAAATATAAATATGTGTGTAAATAACCCTTATTTTTGAAGGATATTTGGGAATGGATTAATGGAATCTTGTTTATGAAAAAAGAGAAAGTGGTTTGGCTTGCAATGGTGAAGCAACAGCGAAACAAACTTTGCGGCTGTGTTTGTGTTTGTATAGCGCTGATGAAATCACTTAATAAACCCATACGCTTTAGATTTCAATTTATTCTTGGGTTCATAATTATCATCTTTGTTGAACATGGAAGTTGGTAAATTCTAGAGTTTAGAATGGGAGATTGCGTCACGTATGCATGTTGTTACTTAACCCAAAAGAAGTAAAAAGCCCAAACGTCGAAAGATTCTCTTTGGATAAATGAATGGCCCACAACAGTCAATGTACAATCTTGGACGGACAAACATCTTCTCCACTTGTGACGGTTTGACAGTGACGCAAAATACCCAACCCATTTCCTTCCTACACGTGAGTCTGTTTTAATTCTCAGAATTACAATCATAATAAATAAATTCACACTTATCCTCCAGATGCATTTATTTATTAATCTATGACTTAGTAGTATTAAGAGCCAACCAACTAAATTCCAATAAGTTGCTTTGCTTGCAAAAATGGCCACTTCTAAAAATGGAGGTGAATGGACTGGGGATTCGCGGTTTTTCATTGTGAATTACCAAACTGGAGGAATTTTGGACCTCATGCGCTTCGTCCAATCAGGTAACAGTGATAAATTTCTTCACTATTCCGACGGCGTTACCGGTGTGCCACGTGGTGGTGGCCATCCTGATCATAGATGGGTTATATTTGTATCCATTATAGTGCGGAAAATAATCGCCATTTTCGGTAAACCCATGGAGTGGTTTGGGTATCTCCTCGAGTTCATCCTCAACCTTCTCTCTCTCAATGGCAACTTTTTTGGCCTTTTCTACAATATCTTGCATGGTAAGTAACTACTTAACACTTTCTTTCCTTCCTCCTTTTTAAAAGAGTATTATTTTAGCTTAATTATAATGTACACATCCATGGATTTAAGTATTATGCAGTACTGTCCCTAGCTACAAAAAAGTTTAAAGTGTTTTTTCCCCTAAGGATGTATTGATTCATGAGTTTACTTGGTTGAACACCTTCACCATCGAAAGGTTGGGGTGGAAACAAAAAGAATTTTAATATGAGTCACATGTTCCATGAGGTGCTGATTTTGTCTGCTTAGCTTTTTTGTTGGGCAATCTTTGGAATTTGCATTCTTATAAAGTGTTATTCTTGCCATTTGGAAGAAGCGTATCGATCGTTGATTTGAATAGGACTTCCAAAATTTAGGAACAAAAGTATAACAATCTGACATTAGTTCAATGCTTCCATTCACCCTGCTGCTACGCATATATATGCACTTACTTGCTACTAAATATCATGATCTGAGGACATGCTTATCTTTTTGAGTTGAATGCTGGCTCAAACTATTGTGTCGTGTTTCCATTATCAAGCTTTGTCTGTGTAATTATATACTCCTATTCATCAACAAAAAAGTTTTGTGAAAACAGGAAACGTGGTGATGCCACAGAGAGGGTCAGAAATGTTTATAAGTGCTATTGGGCATTTAGATGGGCGTATAGACTTATACAAGAGTGAGACGTTAACCAAGGAAATTGGAGAGCCTGATTTCTGGCAGAAAAATATTCAACTTGGAATAGGACACAGAGTCCTTATGGACCTCTGTATGATGGCTTCAAAGTTGGCCTACGAGAATGCAAAGGTTGTTCAGAATGTCGTAAATATTCACTGGAAGGTTATGTTATGATTCCTTCTCGTTTTTTGTTCTTCTGCTCTAACTAATGGAAGAAAATAAGTTTACCATGTTGTTTATGAAAACTTATACTTTAAATTGCTTTCCATAACAGATGCATTTTGTGGATTTCTACAATTGTTGGAATGGTGAGAATTCAGCCTTTACCTTACATTCGAGTCATATAAAATTACCATTTAAGCATACCCTCTCTCGGGGGAGAGTTAATCTTTTAAACTTGCAAGTCGCTTCTTGCCAGTCTTGAAGGGAAAATAAAACCACATTGTCATCCTTTTATTTGTTTATCACTGTTACTGGTTTATTTTCTATGTTGGAGCAGACTTTTGACTCATTTACTTCTTTTTCTTCATCATCAATTGTTATGACATCTTCTGATTTATGGGCTGTTTTCTTGTTCTTCCTCTGCACTTGCTGATATAGATTTCGAGAAAGAGATGTCCACCCAGGTTTTTATATTGTGCGATAAGCCAAAAGATGCAAACTTGATAGTCATCAGCTTCAGGGGCACGGAGCCTTTTGATGCTGATGACTGGATCACTGATTTTGACTATTCTTGGTATGAGATTCCAAAACTTGGCAAAGTACACATGGGTTTCTTGGAAGCCTTAGGTTTAGGGAGCAGAGCTAAAGCCTCTACTTTTCATGAACAACTGTTCATGAATAATCAGAAATTCACCAAGTTAGAGAATGATGCAACTATTGCTCCTTCAGAAAGTTCTGAATCTTCTACCATGTTCAGTGATTCTGATGCACACAGTGTGTCAGACCAGTCGCCTGAATCAGATAGGCCTACTGATACCGGCTCAAAGAAGTTCAAACTAGATATGCCAGAGAGGACGGCATACTATGTTGTCAGAAGTAAACTCAAAAGGTTACTCAATGAGCACAAGAATGCAAAGTTTGTTGTTACAGGCCATAGCCTTGGTGGAGCATTAGCTATATTATTCCCGACAATCCTAGTGCTGCATGAGGAGATGAATGTCATGGAACGATTATTGGGAATATATACATATGGGCAGCCAAGGGTTGGGAACAGACAGTTAGGGAGGTTCATGGAAGCCCATTTGGAACATCCAGTCCCAAAGTACTTCAGAGTTGTTTATTCCAATGATCTTGTGCCAAGATTACCTTATGATAATAAAACATTCCTGTTTAAACACTTTGGGATTTGCAAGTACTACAACAGCTTATACGTTGAGCAGGTAAAAGCTTCAATGCCCTATTCTTTCTACAGTTATAAATGTTGCTTGTCTAATATCTGGTGTTCTTGTAGAAATGTCAATTGGCTTGCAGCACATTTTCCTTTAATATCCATTCAAGCTTCTTAGATGATGAAACATTTGTCAAATTCATTAATTTCATAGTGTTCAGTCTCAATTCTTTTGCTGTTTCCTCATCGTAAAGTCGTCTAATATGAAATGAAAATGTTTTCTGTGTTGTACTAATACTTTTTCATGGTTGTCTATAGAATGTCGATGAAGAGCCAAACAGAAACTATTTTGGGCTGCGATTTCTGATACCATTGTATCTGAATGCTGGATGGGAGCTCATCAGAAGCTTTACAATGGGTCACATATATGGAGCCGAGTATGAGGAGTGCTGGGAATCAGTTGTGCTTCGCGTGCTAGGACTTTTCCTTCCTGGTATTTCTGCCCACAGCCCAGTTGATTATGTGAACTCCGTCAGACTTGGAACAGAGAGAAGTACCCAAATGTCGTCTTTTTAGAAATACTTTTGTCACAAAATAGTGGGGTTTACAGCTACAGAAGATCATGCAGAAAGTGTTCAGTTTAGTTTTTGAAGGTTGTTTTGGAGTTCATTTATCGAAAGTAAAATCAGCTTTTTGTTTATGAGTTCAGTGAACTATATGTTCAAATAAGACTTCCCTTTGTAGAATATGTGGTCTTTTTTTTTTTTTTAACCCCAGCTAACCTGCAGCCGCAATAACCTCTGCCACGACCGTTATAACTTTCTTAATTAGTACATCCTGCACCTAATAGTTTAGTCCTCAAAACTACTACATAATGTGCTCATTTTACACATTAAAATGCCTACATGATGTAAAAGTAAAACTCGTAGTATTTGGTAGCATTGCAAAGCGTTAATATTTCTTGAACTATGAAACAAGCAAGTAGCATTCTACGTATTTTACTTAACTCAAACATCCTGTCCTTTAACAAACGTCGTACAATGACCTTTTTGGGGCAATGTTGTATAAATTTGACCGCTCAACCCAAAATATTTATATTCCATAGCTAATGTATATATTTTCGGCTACTATTTCAACTTTTCTTTTTTCATATGAAATAAAAAAATGTTTGTGCTATATTATGCTTCATGCTTCAAAAAATCGGTATAATGAATGAGAACACAAATTATATTCTTGAAAAGATTAAGAGGGTGTTTGGATTGACTTAAAAAATTGGTTAAACCTATTTTTATGTCAGTTTTGATCAGAAGTGTTTGATAAATATAAAAATAACTTAAAATAAGTTGGAAAGTATTTGACAAGTTAAAAAAATAACTTAAGAACAAAAAATATGCCTTTTCTATTTATTTTTTTTAAGACTTAAATTTTTTTTTTTTTTAAGTCAGTTCAAACAGGTTCTAAATAGGGTGTGGTGTTAAATTTACAATAAATTAGGTAGAACTTAGATATTAAAGAAAAAAAAAAGGTTTATCTCCCAAGTGTGGCTATGGTGGGACGTGTTAAATTTTGGTTTGTAGGCAAACAGCAGATTGAGTTAAAGAATGAAAATACCAAACGTTAAGGGAAGTGGCCAAACCACCGAAAGCAGGCATCTTCACAATAAATTAGTTTATTTATACAGAAAAGATTCAAGATTATACGTTTTTACTTGTTATAGCATTCCCAATTCTTTGTCTGGGTATCTTTTTTTTGGGTAACTGCCAAACCACCACAAAAATTTCAAAGTTTTCATTTTTGACTCTTCAACTTCAACCCAACCAAAATTTTTTGGTTGCTTAATTCTGCATAGCCACTTCCTATATCTACTAGCTGGTTTCATTCATTCCGAGGTAAGAAAAGATTTTTGTTTCTTTGATTTCATCTTTAGTGTGTGCCACTCGTTTAACTTCTGGGGCTCGTGGATCTTGTTTATTTTTTTGGTGGGTGTTTTCTTTTTTCTACTTGATTTTGTGCACAGTGTAAGAGGACGGTAAAGCTAGAATCTTTTTTACTTTTTGTATATAAATTTGTTTCATAAATGCCTCTGAGCTAGAATCTTGACAAAAAAAAAAAGGGAAGGGAATTTTACTTAGTATTTAGGTTCAGAAATGGACAATTTTCTTACTGTGAAATATCCTCATGGCAGGTTTTACTGTTAGTTTTCAGTAAAATGCCTCAAATTGGACTTGTTTCTGCTGTTAATTTGAGAGTCCAAGGTAGTTCAGCTTATCTTTGGAGCTCGAGGTCGTCTTCTTTGGGAACTGAAAGTCGAGATGGTTGCTTGCAAAGGAATTCGTTATGTTTTGCTGGTAGCGAATCAATGGGTCATAAGTTAAAGATTCGTACTCCCCATGCCACGACCAGAAGATTGGTTAAGGACTTGGGGCCTTTAAAGGTTTGGTTTGAATTCTATAGAATGATGACTTGAATTATCATCTCAAGGCATATATTTCTCTATAATAAAGGAAGTATCTTGTCATTCAGGTAGTATGCATTGATTATCCAAGACCAGAGCTAGACAATACAGTTAACTATTTGGAGGCTGCATTCTTATCATCAACATTCCGTGCTTCTCCGCGCCCAACTAAACCATTAGAGATTGTTATTGCTGGTGCAGGTGATATTTGTAGCATTCATTTTGCTTTATTTCGAAGGAAGCAGTTTACTGTTGTATTATCATTAGAATATTTATTGTACCTGTACATGCCTTTTCTGATTAACTGTTTTAGACTACAAAATTTGAGGTAATTAAGCTCTTGTCATTTTGCAACTAAATAGAAAGTCCCTGCGGATTGGATTAGGAGCAGTTACACAAGTAGTAAATTTTGACTATTCTGCCATTACTCTCTTTATTGCTGCCGTTATAATGTCTTATCTCTCTATCATTTGAGCCATGATAAGTCAGTGAACATGCTATTGATTGAGTGACATGTCCAAATGGTGACTCTGAAGTATTAGAGGTGTATATATCAATTCTCCAGTGCAAGATTGATCCCACTATACCTATAAATTGCAGTATGTGGAGTTCCAAAATTTGAACACCAATTTAAGTTATACAAAAAGGGGTTGCAGTCTTCTAATGCATGCAATCTGTGAGAAAGTGAAGGAGATATATGATAGATCTTCATATTTCATCTTTACAATGCTGGAGCAGTGACCTCTCAGCTACATTGAACTTGTTCATTGACTAGGCTTGCAAAATACTGTACTAGTCTGTAATCAACTAGTTGAAAATTACCTGACTACCTAAAGAAATGTTATTTGCATGATTTGTTCTATTGCACTACAGAGTATATAATAAAGAATGCTACGCAATGTACTAGATAGCTGTTTCAGATAAATGGAGCTATAACATGATTCTATGATAATTCAACTTTTTGGAATATCAGGTTTGGGTGGTTTGTCTACAGCAAAATATTTGGCAGATGCTGGTCACAAACCGATACTACTGGAGGCAAGGGATGTTCTAGGTGGAAAGGTTAAGAAGACTAAAATATTACCTTTTTTTAAAAAAAAAATCCTTTTCTTTTTGTGTCTTTCCTTATTAGTAGTCCTTTTTGGGGTAGGGTCTGTTTCATATAAATGTTCTGTCTTTTCTGTGAGATGCTACGTAAACTAGCTGATATCTTTAGTGTAGTACACTATGTTAAGTAGTTTCGAAATAAAAACCCCTCTCTGTTAGTTTGTTCTATGCTTAGATGCATATTTTTTTTTTTTTGATAACCGAGAAATCCGTCTGTGACCCGCCCTTTGGACCAATCACAGCCTTCTAAACTCGGTGGATAATGGGCCCGCCCCTCTACCCTTCTCCACTTAAATACCGGGCTTCGCTTTGCATGGTGTGGGGCTTGAACCTGCGACCTAAGCCACAAATCCTCCACCTTCTGCCACTTGAGCTAGGCCTTGGGGGCATGCTTAGATGCATATTTTTCTCTGAAGAACAGATGTCCTTTCTGTCTACTTGCTTTAGTTACATTTGTCTTTAGGTGCAAGTTGGTGTTGGCATATACTTACTATTTGTTCTATGTTTTGATGCATATTTTAGTTTAACCTTTTTGCCTACTCAATGCCCTTTAACCAAGAGTCTATTTGCAAGCTATTTCTATCTCGCATTTTATGCATCTATATGCTTTCATGTGGAAATGGCTAGAATGGATTATCTTACTTACGCAGTCACCAAGAATCTCGTTGTAAAAGCAAACAATTGATTTAGCATTATTCTTTCTGTTCTAATGTTGAGAATTTGTTTCTCCCTTTAGGTAGCTGCATGGAAAGATGATGATGGAGATTGGTACGAGACTGGTTTGCATATATTCTGTAAGTTTGACCTTACATTTTAATATTTTTTCGTTAATCTTCTAATACTGTCATTATGATTTTTCAAGATCTTTTGTCCATTAGACATCTCCTGTCCTTGTTTGTTATTGGTCTCTTACAAATAGCTATTATTGTCAGAAAATCTGTATTATGCCTTGCTTTTCCTTTCTCATCTTGATATTCATATTGTGACTCTTACAAATTAGTGCTTGATCTCTTTTAAGTTGGGGCTTACCCAAATATTCAGAACCTGTTTGGAGAATTAGGGATTAATGATCGATTGCAGTGGAAGGAACATTCAATGATATTTGCAATGCCAAGCAAGCCAGGAGAATTTAGCCGCTTTGATTTCCCCGAAGCTTTACCCGCTCCTTTAAATGGTGAGCACATCATAAATAATCATGTTGTCAAACTTCCCTAAAAGTTATTAAATTGATTATTCAATTACACCTATGGGACTTTACTAACCTTAAAAGAGCAGTAAGGTTCATTACTTTTTCATCGGACCTTTTGTGTGCAGCTAAAGTGTTAACTGCTTTGATATAATTTGCAGGAGTTTTGGCCATCCTAAAGAACAATGAAATGCTTACATGGCCAGAGAAAGTCAAATTTGCAATTGGACTCTTGCCAGCAATGCTTGGAGGGCAATCTTATGTTGAAGCTCAAGACGGGATAAGTGTTAAGGACTGGATGAGAAAGCAAGTGCGTAATTAGTTATGTTACTTTTTAAGCATAAACCTGGCTGTATAGTTCACAGTTCACACACATTGTTCATTTGAGGTGTTAGATTGTCTACCTGCCTTTCTTTTGCTAGCAGCATACATCTAGCAAATCTTAGCCGCAGCAATTTGTTTTGCAGGGTGTGCCGGATAGGGTGACAGATGAAGTGTTCATCGCCATGTCAAAGGCACTTAACTTTATAAACCCTGACGAACTGTCAATGCAGTGCATCTTGATTGCATTGAACAGGTTTCTTCAGGTTAGAATCCTGATCCCACATCCAAAACAAAAAGAGAGATAAAGAATTAATTTATCTCTTCCAGGTCTCTCATATAACAGGAAATCTCTCACTAAGGAACTTAAATGTGATTGAATGTCCTTGAGTGCATCTTGTTTGGTACCCGACACTACATTGCTGCAGGAAGCATTTATAATGATCGTTTCGAAGATGAAACTTTTGAAGTTACCGTCTGTAAAAGAATATACTACTTGGGGTTTGCTGGTTACTTTTGGAGGGAGTGGCTTGCTGCTCTAGATTTCATTTGTAGGGACAGGTTTCTCTAGGTTGAGGGCATATTGTTCGACTGCTGGAGAAGTTTTTTTTTGATTGACGTACTCTTAGAAGATTCTACTAGCAGGAGTGGAACTGATTTATGTCAATTTGGACACTTATATTAACCATCCTTCTCCTCCTTTTTCTTTTCCCATTACTTTTCTGAATCATCTTCTGGAACATCTATTTAACTTTTTCAAATTCTACCATGCAAATGGACCCCTAGTTAGGCATTCCCTGAATCTCATGGATGAAGGACTACTTGACTGATTCACTTTCAAACAGCTCTGTTGTCATCTAGTATGCATTTTTATGTCTTGAAGAATTGAAGGTGAACTACTTCTAACCTGGAAACAAACAAACAAACCTAGAAAGAACAAGAAATGATGGTGAATTTCTCCACTCAGTTTAGCTTTTCTGATATATTTCATTTATTAATCAACAGGAGAAACATGGTTCAAAAATGGCCTTTTTAGATGGTAACCCTCCTGAGAGACTTTGCATGCCGATTGTTGAACACATCGAGTCAAAAGGTGGCCAAGTCAGATTGAACTCACGAATAAAAAAGATTGAGTTGAATGAGGATGGGAGTGTCAAGTGTTTTATACTGAATGACGGTAGTACAATTGAGGGCGATGCTTTTGTGTTTGCCACTCCAGGTATAATATCAATTATACAAGTTGATTCTTCCAGTTTTCACGTTCTTAATATGATTTTGTGATTTTTGCTGACTTTTGATGAACCAATTAGTGGATATTTTCAAGCTGCTTTTGCCTGAAGACTGGAAAGAGATTCCATATTTCCAAAAGTTGGAGAAGTTAGTCGGAGTACCTGTTATAAATGTACATATATGGTTAGTGGTGAATATTTTACTTGTTAGTGTTTGTTCTTCGTGTAGCATATCTATGTATGTGCAATGAAATGTCTATACATACGTGTTTATGTTTATAAATGTTGACATGCATATCCTCGGTCTTGTGTAAATTTCCCTTGAACGTGGAACTTATGGATGTTTCCAGAACTCTGATAGGAAAAAGTGCAAATTTCTGTACATATTTTAATGAGCAGAACTACTTTCGTTTTGGCCATTAGTGGCTGAATTATCTGCTGAAAAGTAAATTCTCAATCATGAATGCATATGTATCCTTAATATATTGAAGCGACTACCATTACTGGTATCGAACCAATAACGATTGTATCAATTAAATTGCAGGTTCGACAGAAAACTGAAGAACACATATGATCATTTGCTCTTCAGCAGGTTAATTTCATTCACTTTATTCTTCCAAAGCAGCTTGTGTGTCGATGACTTCATTTTCATTTAGTTCCCTTCCCCCCTCTTCCAGTCTCGTTATTATTAGATACAACATCAAGTAAGTTACGGCTCTTCCTCTCTCTCGTAAACAGTTGAAAAAATTTTTTGTTGTAGAAAAAACACAGCATCCCTCCTAAGAATGCTCCCAGAAGAACAGTTTTGTGTAAAATAACACATTATAAAGTTATTGGACGATCGGATATCATAGACACATGCAACTTTGATATATTTTATTCTTCGCCTCCAAGACTACATCTGGCACAATAGTTAGGAACACAAAAATGAAGACGGATTATCGATTTCCTGCAAGTTTCCTTGTGACTAAAAACATTAGATTCATATCATTGCAAAATGCTACGTTTGATAGAAAGTGAAATATTTGTTGGTCTAAAAATCATTTCTTTTTGCCCCTCCCACTTCCCGGTGAAAATCCCTTCTTTAAGCATTAGCCGGTGAGATTCAGTCGAGGATAGACATGACATGTCATGGCAACCACTTCTCCGTGGCATGAAAAATGGACTGGAGATCCAAGTCGTCCACATTTCATTAGCTATATGTTGATTATGTCCCCTTACTTTTTAAATGGCACCTCTGTTGGTGGAGACAAGATTAATAGAGCTCCTTTTGCAATTCTTAGAATATTGTGTTGTTTCTGATACTTCTATTGGTTCCCTTTCTTAATTTCTCTTTCATATTCATGCAGAAGCTCACTGCTCAGTGTGTATGCTGACATGTCTGTCACATGTAAGGTACTCATCTGTAACCATTCATATTGCTCTCAAATTATTATCTGTGGAGTTATGTATGAATTTGTGTTAATTGCATAATGATAATGCTTGCTGGTCTTGTATGAATTCCTGCTGTTGTAATCTTCATTTAGGATGTACAATGATATTGGTTTTGTCTGTATGGAATAGTCAGCACTATGATCCTGTCTGTGCATGGGCCACCACAGGAGGCAAGTTACGAAGGACAAGTAAAGAAATTTTGACGAAACTTAGGCAGGGATTTTTTTCCCTTTGCTAATAGATTAAGAATTTAATGGGATAAAATTCTTTTATTAGCTATTTAGGTTCTTGTTGCCTGGGGGTGGGGGTGGGGGTGGAGGGGTAAAAAGGGAACTTAATTCAGTGTTACCTGCAGTTTTTGGAAAGAGTCTATAAACCCACTTCTCAGTTTTATTGGTTGTGGAAATGCTGTACAAAAAATAAAGCATTACCGAAAAGCTGGAGAAGTTAAACTTGATCAAAGAGGCACATGATAGAACACTCAGACAATTGTCTACCGTAAAAATATTTTCCTTTGCTGTGTATAGTCATTATCCCATTCCCTTCATGTGTGTTTTAGGACCCTCTGACATAACTGGCCTCTATGCAGGAATATTACAACCCCAATCAGTCTATGTTGGAATTGGTTTTTGCACCTGCAGAAGAGTGGATATCTCGCAGCGACTCAGAAATAATTGATGCCACGATGAAGGAACTAGCAACACTTTTTCCTGATGAAATTTCAGCAGATCAAAGCAAAGCAAAAATATTAAAGTATCATGTTGTCAAAACTCCAAGGTAATATAGCATTTGTCTTTCATAGTTGGTCATCATGATATGGTTTTTCACTCTTCATACGAGTATATTTAGACCATATTTGAAAGTCCTGCATTTGCTAGAATCGAGTCCAAATGGAATCTACGTATGAATCCTGATTGATCTGTTTTTTTTCTATCAGGTCTGTTTATAAAACAGTGCCAGGTTGTGAACCTTGTCGGCCCTTGCAAAGATCCCCTATAGAGGGGTTTTATTTAGCTGGTGACTACACGAAACAGAAATACTTGGCTTCAATGGAAGGCGCTGTCTTATCAGGAAAGCTTTGTGCGCAAGCTATTGTACAGGTTAGCTCTCACTGGTTGTCAGCAGTTGTTTCTTTCATACGTGGTATGTTTGATTATATTCGTCTTTGTTATTGTAGAGAATTGTAGAACCATTTCTTATGCATTAGTACATTAGGTAGCAGTCTCTTTCTGTAAGCCTGTTTCTCGTAAATTTGGTGGGAGAGAGGGGTTGTCAACTAGTACAGCTTTACTTCTGGCAGACCTTCTGTCTCTCAACCTGTACCTGCAACAGAAATGGACGTCAAACACGCCTTTTACTTATACTAATTCTGCCTAGAGTAATGGTTTCTCCAACCAAATTTAATAGTTTGTGCACACACCAGTTAAGTCCAAGGAGTGCCGTATTCCTCCATTCTTAATTATGGTCTTGGTTTGAACCCTTGGAAAAGGAGAAAATCTTGGAGGGAGCATTTTCCCCTTTAAACGGGCCTTATGTGGCGCAAAACCAGATTAGTCGGATGGGTGAGTTTTGAATACTGGACGGTTTAAACAAAAAAGAAAAATGGCACACAGATTGCAGCGTTGTGTGATCTTAGAACCTCAGTAGTAGCTTGATATATGCAAAGGGTTGTGTTTTGTCATGTTTTATTACACCTATACCTCTATATTTTGCAGGATTATGAGTTACTTGTTGGCCGGAGCCAAAAGAAGTTGGCGGAGGCAAGCGTAGTTTAGCGTCGTGGTTATTATTTTAGCTTCTGTACTAGTAATTTATGATGCAAGAAGCGTTGTACACAACATATAGAAGAACAGTACGAGGTGAAGCAAGTGCAAGTAGGTGAAATGTTAGGAAAGCTCCTATACAAAAGGATGACATGTTGAAGATTAATTAGCATTCTTTAATCCCAAGTTTAAATATAAAGCATATTTTATGTACCACTTTCTTTCTCTGGGGTTTGTAATCCCTTTATTTCTTTATGTGTCCTTGTGCAATCTTTACGTTAGTTAATATCTATGGATATTCTATTATCTTACATTAAAGATCCAACTATACAACTATGACCTTTGTATTTGTATTTGGTGGCGAAACCAGAAATTCTAATAATGAAAAAAGTTTTTTTTTTTTAAAATATTTTTAAATGGGAATTCTACAAAACATATATATACACTAGTATACATATAAGGATGTCTTTCCATTTCAGACAGAAAAAGCCCGATTGCTATAGATATCCAAGAGTAATAGACACGGTTTCCAAGATCAGTGAAAGCTTCCGAAATGGGCTCTTTGCCACATAATAGACACGGTTTCCAATAATTCAATTGAACTGCTTCACCTACCGTTGGTATCCATAGTAAATTGAGATTAAAAAAAATATAGGCTTAAGTCATACAGAGTCCCTTAAAGTTGTTTGCATATTTTACTTGAACACCTTAATTAAAGTTTGTAGCTATTAAATACTTTTATCGTTTAAAATGAATATCTATTAAACATTTTTTGCTGACATGACAAAGAATATGTAATACACATATAGTGAGCGCGTGGAGGGATATTATAGCTCCTTTTATTTTATTTTTAATCTCTATCTTCTTCTTTCTTTGTCTCTTTCTTCTTCTTTTTTCCATAGCCGTACTCTTCCAACACCACCACCATCCCACCATTGCCGCTGCCTCCACCCACCATCATCTACCCTTCTCTTCTCTCTTTTCTTCAGTCACTTCTCCCTCTCCCTTACCATTGTCGATTTCATCTGGAGAACACCATTACATTTCTTCCTTCATTTTCTTAAAAAATTGGCAGTCATTATCTTATTCACCGGAAAAAATGGATACCCACACTATCACTACTCTATTCCTCCTTCCCTCCCTTTGTTCTTCCTGAAAAATAAATATCTAAACCCAAATGTATCATATCTTTTTAAAATCAGATCTGAAAAAAATTAATAGTTGAATTAAGAGGAACGATGATGATGACGGTGAGTGGACGGCGATAGTTTGAATAAAGGAGTTGCACATTTTTTCACCCTTGACCTTTATGAAGCTTTGAACCTGCTCAATTATTAGTTGATTATAAATCTCTCTATACTCCATTAATACATGATTGAAGTTGTGAACGAGTAAAATCCTTTAGCTTAGCACAGATAAAGACGAAACACAGTGAACAAATTGAAGGTTCATGGTTTCAAAATAGTTTTTCTTTTTTTTCCCCTCAAATTTCCACATGTATGTCGTTAATTCGTTAATTTGCCACATCACCACGAGTGTATTACACACATATAACATTTTTAATTGATTGTCAAAAAAGTGTTCAAATTCAAACGGGTAAAAGTGTTTTATAGGTATTCACCCTAGTTGGGGTGTTCAAATGAAATATGCAAACAACTTTGAAAGATTTTGTATGACTTAGGCCAAAAAAATAATACTAAAGTTTAACAAACAAACGATTCCATGTCATTTTATTTAAGCATTCAACTTTTCAACTTAATATCTAATTATAAGTGAGATGTGGAGAGAGTGATGTGCACGCAAAACAGCTATGAAGTAGAGATTGTTTCAATAGAAGTTGGGGTCAAGTAATTAGTAAAGCAAAGTAGATTATATATTATGATTAGTCAACTGCTGCTCACTTACAACGATGGGGATGGGGATGGGGATGAGGGTAACTTTAGCTACACTCTTGGGCATACACTGTATTTGGATAAGAAAGGTTGGAAACAATCTACAAAAAAGGGAATGTTCTTAGAAAAAGCCTCTTTTGGTTCACTGAATGTGTACTCTCTTCTTCTTGTCCTAATTGCCGCTTCACAATTTTCTTCTTTCATCACAAAATCTCTCCAATTTCTTGGGAATACAATTGTGATTTGTGATTAAAGATTGAGATATTTCATTTGATCTTCTTTGGGTTTATAACTCACATATTATTTCACCGACCCATTTTGTCAGATTTATTCAGGATTTTGTAGGCTCCAAAATCCAAGTTAAACATGCATTTGAGTTTATGGATCTGAATTTTACAAAAAATAATTTGGTTCTGAGCAATAAGTAGATTTCTTAATGCAAATACACAATTTTAACACAAAACTACCAAACCCGTAGTTAAAACTCGTTGTAAAAATTATGCAAGTGATAAAGAAAGATATGAAGATACTAAGTATCTTTAGCAGGGAAGATAGAGAGATATGAAGTATAAGTTAGGCTACCAATGGTAGGGTTAGAGTGCAGCAGTCAATTGGGACTTCATTGAGCTAATCGTATAAACTAGTAGAGAAAGATCTCTGATGAGCTGTATCATATCTTTTTCTTTACAACACTTGGACAGTATAAACAAGTAGATCTATTGAGATTTGAGGTCCTAACAATTTGGGATCCTATCAAAATTGTATATTGATATTTGCAAGTATAACAAGATTAGTACGTAGATAAATAAATGAGTAATATCCCACCCAGCTCGGTTTCTTCTAATTAAATGAAGGTAACATTTCAGTTTCATGAAGAGGTACATAAAACAAATCTCTAAGGAGACTAATGAGTTAAGATTTAATATTATTAAAACAATAATATAGTTAAAGGCAGATTGGGTTTTGGACGTTACCTCCAATTGATGGTTGAGATCAACCAATTTTGAATATCGAATACAACAACAATAATAACATACCCAATGTAGATGTAGTCCAGAAAAAGAAGTAACAAGGTACAAGAAATAACAAAACAATACAAATAATTGAAATCTTCATATAGTAATAGGAATCAAAGGATAAGAAAAACTAATATTACGACTACTAATATGAATGGATAACAAGACAACACACTGGTACCTATGTAACAAAAAAAAAAGAATTATTGGCCGTTGGAACCATGGTGGAACCAGAGTTGGGAAATCTGGACTCGAACTCCAAAAGGTACAGTGAAATAGCCGACATTGTGTTTCAAAATCCCATAGGGATGCCTTGTCCAGATTAAGCAACCCTCCTTTTCTCACGCCCACTTTACCACTTTTCTAATCAAACACACACGTAACTACAAATTATAACAATCATCCCTTGAATTCCAATTTACTATGCCTCAAAGTGTAAAATACATACCCCACGTTCACTCCTCTTTCTCCAAGATTTTAAAACTACTGCTTCTTTCCATGCAAATCCCCCCCTGTTTTCAAAGTGACCATGTTCATTGTTTACCCCCCCACCCCCTTGGTTGATTTCTTGGTATAAATACTTTGTTTCCTTTCAACATTTTTCCATCAGGGTCCAGCTCCAATTGAGCTTTTTTCCCCTTATTACTCTTTTCTTAATCTTTTTCTTTCTTCTCCGCTCCCAAAACCAAAAGTTATTAACTTTACTACTAGTAATCAAGAATTAATCATGGCTGATCAACAAGTAAAGCAAGTGTCATCATACAGTAATGGATCATCAAAGAAAAAGAACAACATTTCAAGGAAGTGTGCTTCATTGATTAAAGAACAAAGAGCCCGGATTTACATTCTCCGCCGATGTGCCACTATGCTTCTCTGTTGGTATATTCAAGGGGATGAATAAGTTCATCAATCGTCAATCCCAAAATTAACTCCGCAACTACTACTACCACTACTTCAATTAAACGTACAACAAAAATAACCCTACTCTACATCGTCTACCTTGTTTCCATATGTGCTTTCCCCTTTTTTTTGGCTCCATCCATCATTTTCACGTGCTTGATCATGAAAAAGAATCTGGAGGGTCGGGGACGTGTTGAAGATATAATTAAGTAAATAAATGTGTACTCTCTCGAGATAGTCACATACTTCAACACGGCTACCTACTCAGGCACTTGGTCGTATTGGTCCTGTTTGTCTTCCGTAGTTTCTTAGAAGTCTGCCTAGTTACTCTTGTCTTTTTGATCGTGTACCACTTCACATTTTTTACCCAATAGGTGTAAAACTCTATTGGGTTTTTTTTGGTACATGAACAAATTACAGGGGAGATTTGTAGATGGGCACTTTGAAACAGAGGTTTTTGGACAATCAGGGTAAAAAAAAATGGATGGGGAAGCTGATAAGAGGGCATTTCCAAGCATATGGTGACACAAAGCTGTTCTATATAATCTGAAAGGCTATTACTATGTAACAAGTGTATATGTAATTGTAATGATGCAATCCACAATGTTTTTACCTGACTTTTCTAGTATGTCTGGAGCAAATATAGAAGCTCAATAAATATCGACAATTGAATAGTAATTCAAACATCCATAGTGATGTGCTAGCATGTTACTACTAGTATGATTGTATAAATAAGGAGGGCTGCGATGGCAGCCCTTAATGGAATAAAAGAAGGGATTGTATGTTTAGTCGTCTTTTGTGTGACAATTTTTTTTTGGATCAAATATTTCTCAAGAAGTTAGTTTTAGACAGACATGAGATTAGATAAGAGTGTCGTTGGATTTAGAAACCAGGTTGGTCATCAACATGCTGCTGCTGTCTTATATTGACAGATGAGACACTAGCTAGGTTGCGCCAACCTGGTTCTACTATGTTGGTTCAATGTGAGAAGATATTTTCATGGACAATTAGTAAATAGGCAAATTGGTTTAAAGTTGAGATTTTAACAGCTAATATAATGTCTCAATCACAAGCTTAGTTATAAGCCGTTGTTGCCCATATACAAAAAGATTTGGAGTTGAGAGAGATTTTTACTTGTAGGAATATTTGATATTATGTGTAACTGGATCATGCAACATTCATAGGCTGAATCACCTGAAAGTCAACTTGGAGAAATTTAAAAACAAAATATAATCCACAAGCAATATTTGAACAAGTATTTTGTTCCTCAATGTGTTATCACTTGAACATGTAAAAGGAATCTTCACTTCCAAATAATAAAAACTACCCTCGATGCCATTTGTCACATAAACATAAATAGTTTTATTGTGCTAAAATAAAGCATTTAATCCCTTACCCTTGAGTAGTTATAAAGCATATAGTGGGCTTTAAAATTATAATCGTCGCCTTCCAAAAGTTGCTAAATTCCCCTACCAATGTAGACAGAATCAATGCAGTGGAATTTAAAGTACCTCTTATTAAATTTGTTACAAGCATATTCGACTTTTAACTTCCAAGGTTATTGGTCATCATAACTTTTTCTTCCTATCTCTATCTGAAATTGATGGAGTTTTTTTTAATTTATATTTGATGTTTATGTTAAGTCAACACATATATGACATGTATTAGCACATGCATTTTTATCCCTTAAGTATAAAATCATGATAAATAAGAGAGAAACTAAATAGGGTATTTTGCTCCCAGAAAAATGTGTTGGTAAATTGAAAAGGTTAAGTTGAATAACTATATTAACAAAGCTACTTCTACCCCTTCAAAATCTTCAATTTAAACTCGATGTAATTTTTATACTAATAGTACTACTATCTTATTAAGTTGGAAAATATGGGTAAATTGGTTTGGAGTTTGGGGTTCATTTGCATATAACCTGCTTGTGGAAATGGCCGAACCAGTTTTTGCATAACTTGTCAGAGCTGATTTCAGGTGAAATTAGAGCATAACTGGTAAATTTGTGCTAACATCAATTCGGTATTCTTATTTTCAGTACTTTCCCATGTATACATAAACATGTTGTCCTACAACCAGAAACTGTTGAACCCCAAAAAGAATATGCTATTTGGTACTACTACTTTTTTCTTCTGTTTGCTTTTACTAGATTGAATGCTGGCTTTCCATCCCTGAACCTCTAGGGAGTTTCTTTCTTTTTGCATATGTTATGGGATTTTTGTGCAAGTATCTTCTGCATTGGAGTTACATTCTTACACATTACTGAATTAGTTAAGTTGCCCAATGAGAATCTCCATATCTTATTCCCAGTTACTAATGCTGCCTAAGTTTGTGATCTTTAACTTGCTAAATGTCTAACATTACCTGTCATCCAATGTTAGCCATGACGCAAAATCGTAAATGTAATTTATTGAGGAAATTGTTCACTTTATACATTTATTCCTATATGTTAACTTCCTACGTGTAAAAAGCAAAAGTTCACCTATACAGACACTCACATCTACATCAAATTTATGTGTACCACCACCTTATTTAGGTGCTCCCTCGTTGGATACTACTCTGTTGAGCCACTCAACCACTTCTGCTATAGTTGGCCTTTTGAAAGGATTCTGGCTGACACACATACAGGCAACATCAAGCACTTGAAGCATATCTTCTTCGAAACCCTTGTCTCTCAGTATAGGATCAAATATTTCTTCTTGTTTACCCTCATTTCTCATTAGGTGCACCCATACAACCAATTCCCTTGACATCTTTGGTTTGCTCATGTCCACAGGTCTTCTGCCAGCCAGGAGTTCTAACATCACAACTCCAAAACTATAGACATCTCCTCTCAAAGTGGCTATCCATGATTGACTATACTCTGGTGGGATGTAGCCGAGGGTACCAACCAGTTCAGTGGTGACATGAGTTTGGTAAGGAAGAATCATTCTGGACAATCCGAAATCTGCCACATGCGCTTTAAACTTTTCATCAAGGAGGATGTTACTGGACTTTATGTCACGATGAACAATATGTGGTTCACATATCTGATGCATGTAAGCCAGCCCACAACTTGCCCCCTGTGCAATCTTCAGTCGAGTTGGCCAATCAAGTAGGGATGCTCCATCAGTTTTCTCGTGCAACCAGTAGTCCAGACTTCCGTTTTGCATATAGGAATAGATCAGCAACCTACAGCCATCATGCACACAGTAACCTTGAAGAGAGACCAAATTCTCATGTTGGGCAGTGGATAAAACTTCCACCTCTGCTTTAAATTCTCTTTCAATTAAACCCGTATCTCCTGAAAGTTTCTTAACAGCCAACATAGTTCCATCTGCTAAAGTTGCCTTATAGACCAGACCAAAGCCTCCACAACCTACTATGTTTGCTTGGTTGAAGTTATTCGTGGCTCTCAGAATGTCAAAAATTGTGAGATCATTAATCTGATCCTTATTGGTTGGAAACATAACAAGCATGCTGTTATCCTTTCCAATCTCAGCAGACAATCCAGAAGTGGAGTTGTAGGACACAATTTCCAAGTCATTTTTCTCGGCGTCACCTCTTGGAAGGATCCTCCTCTTGGAGAATATCCAGAATGCTATGATGATGACTGTGAAGGCAATGCCGAAGGAGATTCCTAGGATGAGTCCAATTAAGATTTTCCTTTTTGCGGTTTTTCTAACTGCAGAAGGTTGTGTAGTTCCTGATCGATCAGGGCAAGGGTGCTGCAGGATTTGACCACACAGTCCTGGATTACCTAAGAAACTAGTGATAGGAAATGTATCAAACTGACCTCCTGTTGGAATAGGTCCCTCAAGATTGTTGTGAGCAACACTGAAAGAAGACAAAAAATGAAGACCCTTGAGTGAAGAAGGAATTTCACCTGAGAGGTTGTTGGCAGAGAGGTCTAGTTTCTCCAGATTAGTGAGGTTGGATATTGTTTCTGGAATGTTTCCTGTAAAGTTGTTCTTGCTCAGATCAAGAACATGAATGTACTTCAGCTGGCCAATCTCAGTTGGAATATTGCCATCAAGGTTGTTGTTTCCAAGGTAAATAGCTGGTGGCAGGTTTGACAGTAGATTATATTGCTGATTTGAGGCATTGTTTGGCTGAACAAACACAGGCAATTCTAAAGCACCTCTGTCGACCTGATCAGCAGCCTCTTGTGATGCGAGTCTTTGCAGTTGAGTAAGTTCAACTGGGAAGCCTCCATATAGAAAATTCTGAGACAAATCCAGGTAAAATAGATTCTGTAAAGTCCCCAACCAACCTGGAATTTTGCCTGTGATTTGATTCATAGAAAGGTCTAGAACCTCTACCCTCCCAAGTTTAACCAGCCATGTGGGTATCTGTCCGGTGAAATTACAACCACCTAAACCCAGAATTTGGAGATTTTGAAAATCTTCAGACCCAATCAAGTTCCCATTATCAGGCAACGTTTCATTATAAAAGTTTTTGGTGAGGATTAGTGTGGTAAGATTCTTACAACCCTTAAGGACTTCTATTGCCCCTGCAAAATTGGTTAGGCTGTTATTGGAAACCGAGAGGAAGGACAGAGCTTGTAAAGACGTTACGCCAGGCAAGATATCTCCTGTCAGATAGTTAGTAGCCAGACGGATTGCAGTTAATGACCTGCATGAAAAAAGGCTTTGTGGAATGCTTCCAGTGAAGAAGTTATTTCCAAGGTCGATTATGCCAAGTCGACTAAGGTTGGAGAAATCAAGAGCTGAGAGTTCACCTTCCAAGAAGTTGACCCTTAAATTGAGCACAGTGAGACGGGTGCAAGTCATCAGCGATGGCGGCACAGTGCCATTTAGATTGTTTATATGGAGGAGCAACTGTTCCAATCTGGAGAGCCTTCCAATATCTTGAGGGATCAAACCTGTCAATTCATTGCCATAGAGTGCGAGGATTCTGAGGTTGACAAGGTTGACAATGCTTTCTGGGATGGGTCCAGAAAATTTATTGCCAGGTAAAGAGATTTCTTGCAGTGTTGACACACTATAAATATCATCAGGAATGAATCCCGAAAGATGGTTGAATCCTGCTCTCAAAGTAACCAAACTGGAGCAACTCCCAAACCCTTGGGGCATCTGGCCCCTGAAGTCATTGGAAGTGAAATCAAGAACTCTGACAGCGGCTGAGTAGCTGCAAATAAAGGAGGGTATTGGACCAGAGAAGCTATTGTTGCTAATATCGAAACTCTCTAAATTAATTGCTGGCTCGAGAAATGATGATAGAATTGTCCCATTGAAGTGGTTGCTAGAGAGATTTACTGTCTTGATGGGTGATGGCAATCTATCTGATAGCGGCAATCGTCCTGATAAACGGTTATAACTCAAGTCAATGATCTGCAAGCTACTAAATGACTTGAAAAATCCATCTGGGAGGGGACCAAAAAATCGATTATTTGACAGGCTGAGTTGAGAGAGTTTGCTCAAATTTGCAATAGCAGGGGTTATGTTTCCAAAAAGGCTTCTTGAGGGAAGCCAGAGAGCGGTTACTCGGCCATTATCATCACAACCAACACCTTCCCACAAGGTGCAGCAATCCTCGGAAGAGGACCAATTCAAAGGAGAAGGTGAAGAGATACCAACAGAGAATGATAACAAAGAGTCACGATCAAGCTGATTGCAGGAAGCATGACAGATGGTAGCAATAGAAGAAAGAAGTAGAACAACTATCAATATTATTGGATAGAAAGATTTATGGTGGGGTAAAGAAGAAGAAGAATGAAAGGAAGTAAGAAGCATGGCTGCTCGAAATTGATGATATGTCAGACCAGATTGGTGGCGGCTGTCTTTATTATCCATGATCATTATTATTTTTAGACAACTAAAGATGAAGAAGAAAGACAGTTGAAGATGCCAAGATACTCCAATCAACCATGTGGGTATTTTTTTGGCAATTCTTTGTCCTGTTGATCGTGCAGACTTTAGTCTAACCCCATGAAGAGAAGAGAGAGAGTGTAGTTGATGTTGACAAGGTGCAATTTTTATGTAGCAAAAAGGTGAGGTATGAGTTTTTGAAATAAAGCGTTTACTTTTTGGGACGGCTAGATAGATAGATGGCTGGTGGACTTTGTTTATTCTATGGATATTTGAAAGCGTGTAATATACGTGGGAGAGAGAGAGAGAGAGAGACTTTACCATACTATTCTCCTCTCCTCAATTCCTCCATATTTATGCCCCCACTTGCACTAACTAACAGATTATATTATGGCTTCTCAAAAGTAGCTTTTGCACCTATCAGCAATTATGGATTTGTTGCTATCCTATGACCTATGGGTAGTAATATTTGAGAGGTGGAAAATGTTTCAGATAATAAAGCCAGACCTTTAGAGATGGAGGAAGAATCACTTACTCTGTCTTTTTTTCCTCTCTTTTGGTTTTAATTTATTTATGTAACTGACTTTTCTCTGTATTATAGTCACATGTTATGTTCTTCAACTGTTATCTCTGTGTATATATACATTATTTGGCATCGTGTTGATTTTAAAAATAATAAATACATCACCTGATCCGTTGACCATTCAATGGGTTTCCCGATCCATCCAATTATTTTATTTGTTTTACTTCGACAAGGGAGTAAAAATATAGCCAACTAAACATAATTGTTAGTAATATATAGTAAAATAAGGATTGATTATATGGTTGATATAGACAACTTTCAATGTCTGCTTATTGGAAATTCCAAGAAAGGTAGAGTCCTGAATCCACGGAGTTTGACAGCGTCTCAAGTCATCATCTAGAATTTTTTTTATAAAAAGGTGTAGAGTAATTCTTTCCAGAACAGACTTAAAAAAATATTTCTTTGGCCAATCGATGCTGCTAAGGGACCTCAACTGTTGTGATACAGAATCTTGAAAACCAAATCCAATTTATTTCAAGTGGAGTCGTCATTTTCACCCTTTGAGTAATCATAATCCATTACCGTGCACTGAGTGTGTACTATTTTTGCGCATGATGGTGAGAGGAAAGGGGATCAAATAATTGTTCAAAAGTCAATAATAATAATAATCATCACAAATAATCCCCTGTGATTTTGTCAAAGGAATTATTATGGCTTATGAGTATAGTGGGGGGAACACCATCAGATAGGAATCGCACACTTTAGCAAACATATATATCTCATACAGGAACACCCAATATCTTCTCACATGACAGATTCACACTGACAATATAACAGTTGGACCATGTCTGTCACATGGTAAAAGTTAAACCACATGAAACAAAACGTTTCAAAGTTTGTGCTTTGAAAAATAAACAGACTCTTTACCACGCGAATTCAAATTATTCAGTCCCTTGCGCCAACCCCAGATTAAAATATTACTGAGACTAAAAGGAAAGCCTAAAGAGAAGACTGTCCCATTTTCAAACCAAATGTTCCTTGACAGATAGAAGCAGATGCTAACAACTTATTCGAGTCCAGTCAAAGGTCAGAGTCAGACCATCTTCCTTTTCCATCTAATTTTGATCTACCAGAAATGCTGAAACTTACTCTTATCCAGTGAAAACCACTGCATCTTCTTAGCATCCTGGACCACATTTTATCCATGTATGTATTCAAATATTAATTGCACAGCAGATTTCCCTTCTTTTTTCTTCTCTTTTCCTTTTCTATTATGTTAAATGGTTTTGGGGAGGGGATGTTGCATTCAATAGGTATGTAGGTACAGCATTACATCATTTTCACTTAACTCCAATAGTTCACAAGACAACAAATGAAAACCACAGATGAAAAACACCCTAGTGTGCAAGAGTGAAGTGAAAAAATATCTGCTTGCAACACATTGATATCAAGCAGAGACATCTTGGATTTCTATGGATTCTTTTTTTACAATTATTACATCTCGTAACACTAACATTTGGAACAACAATTTGAAGAAAGAAAGAAAAGAATAAATATATGAGATTTATACCTTCACCCCTTCTATTTTTTTTTCTCTAAGTGGAAGACTAAAACCAGCTTTCTTGCATTGCTGGGAATAATTGGATTTGTTTGTCTGCTAGAGAAAAAGGATACAACATGGATAAACATTCAAGAAGTCAATACCGAACTAATTTGAACATATCGTTGTAACAAGCAAGTCCCTTCATTCCTCCATCCCAAACATCATTTGGGTAGTGCAGCTGGCCAGCCTCATTGATGTTCATTTCATTGCCAGGAGTCGAGGTGCTCATTAGGCCGAGGCATGGGTAAAACCATGGCTACTTAGTCTGCATCTACACCAAGTCCATTGCAACAAAGGTTAATTACCAATTTTTGTGATCTTGGGATTTGGTTATATAATGACAGTGGTCAAGACGAGCAGGATCTTAATTCATCAAAGCCTCAACTCACCAATGTCAGAACAAACATTTCATATTTGCAAGTCCCACTTAAAGCCTAATATGCAGCTAAAGAAAGAGGGCATGAGAAAAGGGAATCTACCATTAAACAAAACTCATTTCAGGACTCATTAAGGGTGACCAAACAGTGATGATATTTGTAACCCTTTTTCTCCTTTCTAATTTATGAACACGATATTTGTTAATGTTTAGTTTGCATGATTATCATGGCAATTTAAAACTAAGTTCAAGAGAGTGAAAATCATTCCTTATTAATCAAATGCTTAAACCTTGGTGGTAGTAGATAAAGCCAACAAGTTTTGCACAAAAAAGGTAATGATAATGAAGCCATGTGAAAGGAGAAACAGCAAAGTGCTCAACTGTGTATTAGAAAATTATTAAGGAAATGGATTTAAAGGATGCTCAGGCTTCAAAGGGAACAAGGAAAAAAGAATGAAACTAGGGACCTACCATTGGATGGATCAACGTGAACAAAAAAACTTGCAGCAACAATCAGATAGCATAGGATCAGCATCAACCCTTTAAAATAGTTTGATGTGCCTTCCTACATTGTGTAAAAGCAACATCAGAAGTTAGTGACAAGCCTACATTTGACGGTCCAGGAACCAAGTTTACAGGGAAATATGAACAATTTTCTTGTCTCTGTCTTTTTTTTCTTTGGGGGTGGAGGGCTGAGGTGGGGGAGGGAGATGAAAGTGAGGGATGTTAAGAAAGAACTGGGTAGAATGCCGAACCTGCAACATGAATGCCACGACTAGCACTGTGATGAAGAGTGTAGCGGTCTCGAATAATTGGAAATTCAAGTCCATGGGCTTTCCCATAAACCAACCAACGACAACGCAAAACGGTATCTGCATTTTCAACAGCACGAGATATGAAATTATCAACTAAATGCGTAAACTCTATCATCTATCTTGAATAAATATAACCTGGCTTCCCCAAATTTAACAGTGACACAGAAATACTATGTGCTCTCAGGAGAAATAGGAAGGTCCTTATAAGGATCTCTAAATATTTTTCTAAAAAAAAATAAAAAATTATCCCACAATTTAAAAAGCTATCTCGGATAGTTGGAATGCATTAAATGTCTTACCACAAACATTGATATCTGAGTAGAAGACCCAATTGCAACTCCAAGTGTGATGTCCTGCCAACAAGGATACATTAGTAACTGTTTTGGAGCAAAAGAGAAAGCAGATATAGTTTTATAGAACTCACAAGCTTATCTTTCATTGCGAACATGATTGCGCTGGCGTGTTCTGCCGCATTTCCTACGATTGGAAGCAAGATGACACTAATAAAGGACATCGGCATGTTCAACGAGTCAGATGCACCCTGAAAGAATATTAGTGAAATAGATAAATTACCATGAAGAAACAAAAAATTGCCACTAAAGGATTAAAAGCTAATATTGAGCCCTTTTGCATTATGCACATAGCTCAACTTTATTAGGTGCTTATGGGAGACTATATGTAATACCCTATATTAAAATAAGGGCATAATTGTCATTTAGCTCTCATTTTTAAAAAAAGAAGAGAGGATCAGAATTTTTTTTAAAAAAAGGGGCTGAAAGCCCTAACAGAAGCAGCAGCAACGCTGCAACTTCAGGGATCAAAAGAAGAAAAAAAAAAAAAAAGGACTCTTCTTGTTCTATAGTGAGCGAACGAACGAAGGAGAAACATAAATTTAAATTGAAAGCCTTAGCTCTCAAACTAAAGAGAGAGGTGGAAGAAGAAGAAGAACGAGAAGAAGGTAAGTTTCTTAACTTAGTCTAAAGGTTGAATTTGTATCTTCCATGACTATAAGATTGGGAATTGGGAAGTTGAGAAACATGGGTTTAGAAGAAAAAGAGGAAATTTATTTCATTCTTATGAACCAAGTGAATATAGTCAATGATTTGAACTATAAACTTTGGTATTGGGCTTATATGCAATAAGAGTAATTGGGCAGTAAGGTTAGGTTGATCTTTTTACAGCGAGAATTGACCAAGAAGAGACTAATGTGTGTGATTAAAGCACTAATTAAGTGATTGGGCAGATTTCGAATCAGTCATGAAACCCATAGAGCTGGATTTTTCTTTTTTTAAAATGTAGTATAAATTACCTAAATGAAGGAGTTAACACGAAATTATTATGAATGTGATTATAGATTGACCAAAGGAATTCGTACGGAGTGATTGAGTGGCAAGCTTGGTAACTCAACACAAGTACAGTGAGTAGTAATCTTACCACAATTGATGTTTTATAACTTGCATGACTTTCACATGGTTTATAAAGTAAATGTGTTATTGAATGTTTTGAACTTGCATGTGGGACAAGTCTTTTACTGGATATGATACTGAAAAGATTATTTGAGATGATATCATTCGTATAAGATATGATTACTGATATTGAAAAGGTTTTACACTTATTTGAGAAATAGTATTTTGACAAGTGATTGTTAAACTTTGAAATGATATGATTTGATAAGATTTAAATGCGTTGTTCGATTTTGAATTGTTTTTACTTATTACAAGAAAAATATAAATGGGAGTAGACCTTGATGAATCCCGTAGCTAACGGCGGGTTCGTTAGACCTGGTGCACCTTGTAGTTCTGATTACTGATAAAGCCCTTGCTAGTGGAAAGGTAGAACTAGTATACTGTTACTGATATCCCTCGAGTAGGGATCTACTGATATGAATAACTAACTCATTTATGAGGAGTTCACTATTATTGGTTACTTCTTAAGGAGAAGACCACACTGATTACATGATTCATCATTGGAAACCTCCCAACTATAAGATTTGATATGAAAATGTTCTTTTTCTGAGTTTGCTATTATGTATTTACATTGATTTTGCTTATATGAGGCACCTAAGGTTGAATATTGTTATTGTTTCTGAAAGAGCATTGTTTCATCATCATAACTATTACACTAGCATGCTTTCTGACTTGTCCCTCATTAAAACGGTTGTAGTTAAGTATTATTACTCACTGAGCTAGCGTCTCACTCCTCGCTATTTGTTTTTACAGAGAATTCAAGTGGTATTGAAGAGGATTTCATTAACTAGCGTGTGAGTTGGTAGCATCTGGTGAGCCCCGCATTGCTTCGCGTGGCAAGAGAGCTATTGATTTGTTAAGTTTATTTAGTTTCTTTTAAAAACTCTTAGAGTTGCTCCATTTGTCATTCTTTTGATTGAGTCAATATTAGTCCTTCGAATTGTAGTTAAGTGACTAGTTTAGAATTTTTTTTCCGAAATTTGGAGATGAATTGGTTTTATTGCGCAACAATTTGATCATTGATGGATATTAAATGGTGGTTTATAGTTGCTATTAGTTGTGTTGTGAAATTCTGAGACAGGAAAAATCCAGGATAGGCCTAAAAACAAAGGAAACTCTGCCCGATTTTCTGTAGAGTTCTGGTGAGGCTTGCTTTGGGATTCTCCCCCTTAGCGCCGGTCATGATCCTTAATTGGGTCGTGACAAAGTTGGTATCAGAGCCCTAAGTTATTCTTATGACCTATGGAGCACACGTTAGTAGTAGAATCTCAATTATGGTTATGTTGCCAGCCATTTCTATAATCGTGATTCTGCGAGGACGTGATAGGATGTGTCTTGTCCTTCTTTCTCATTCCTGCTTATGTGTGTGACGTTTAGGGCCAACTAGATTAATCTAACATTATTCGTTCTGTTAACCAGATGGCTCGAACCCGATTATCTAATGGCAGAGCTACAACAGGTGTTTCTGAGGCGCCTAATGTCACTTCGGCTAGGCAGCCAACTTCCTCAACTTGGGGAAGGGACAGAGCCCGCAGAACTGGTCGAGGAGAGGTTCGTTATGCTACCATAGGGAACCGCAACACCACTATTAGGACTTCAAGGGAGGTCACTCCAGAAAGGAGCGCTAGTCCACCTCCGACATCGCAGGAGAATGCTACTGCTGGGGTACTTGCCTCCATGCAGAAAGCCATAGAGAGTTTGGTCAATAGAATGGATAGACAGGAGAGGGATGGTCAACATAATGTTGCATAAATCAATTAAGCCAGAGTTAAATAAAGCTTCTCTCGCAACTATGACATTGCATTCAAAACTTTTCTTGCTCTATATCTTGACTAAATGCTGTTTTTTTTGAGACAAAATGCTGTTTTTATATTTTAGAGTTCTGGGCTGCTTCTCACATGGTTAAAAGAAGGGACAAGCCCCGTTCATTTTGTGTGGCTCTATCTTGTCATTCTTTACCTGGTGAAGTAGGAATACACCTAGTTAATTTTCTACTGATCTACTGGTTCTCTCAATTACTGCTCTGTCAACATTTTAAATTGCTTACTACATTATAGTATCTTTTTTAATGTTCAAATATATATTTTATTTTGTATCTTGTGCATACACATATGCACTAGAATCTATGGATTATGTATTTTTGTTATGTGTTGTTTCCTGCTCTTCAGCAGGTTAGCATTTTTAAAAAATAAATCTAATCTCCCACCCAGCTTGTGCGCACCTCAATTACCCACCAAGTGGCTGCCTCCCAACAACACAGGCACCAGGTACTTTGAAGCCACACCCTTGGGTGCTTAATAGTTACTAATATTTGTTCAATATTTATGATACTATATCCAACTATTGTCATGTTCCATTAATTATTTTCATGCCCTGATGTCTTCACGTGCATGCTCAACATTACCCCCTTGTGGATCTGTGCTACATAGATTGATTTTCTGATCTAATTTTCCTAAAGGCAAATTAAACACTTTTGTTTCACTTTTAACAGACCCTCGGGACGAAGGACACACAATTTGAATCCCTACCTTCCATTCACAATTCCCATGTCCAATAAGTAGCGAACCTTTTTGTAGTGTGGGCTTTCCAGTGGAACCAAAAGGCATCATGAGGATTAGACAAAAAAAATTAAGGCAGTCAATTTCTGGAGGTCTACTGCACGAGGTTATTTATTATCATGTAATTTTTTCTCTGATAACCTTAAAAGGAAACATCTAAAGTTAAGTAGGAGGTAGATATACCTTTATAAAACTGGTATATAAAAACAGCTTACCGTAAAAGAAAAAGAAAAGGAAAAAGAAAGGGAAAAGGAGGAAGGCAAATAGATCACCTCGATGGCATCTACTAGATATCCAGACAGCACTGATATCCATATTGTCAAAACAGCAAGCCACCCAATAGCTTCCCACTGGGTTATCTCAGGCGCCTCTTCCTCTTCAGAATCTGCTGAATTGTGTTCTTCATCCTGTATACATATCAGAGAAACTATTAGATCTGACAAATCATTTACAGCAATAAAAAATAACAATCACATATTTTGGTATAAATTCATCTCGAAAACTATCCGAAATATGTGCACTCTTCAGACCTCATATTAGACATTTGATTACTACAGCGAAAAACATAATGTAGTGAAACAGAAACAGGGAACCTAAAGAAAATCAGACAACTAAAATTAGACCATCTACCTCACTCACAGAGCTATACAGATTTGGTTGAATCTTGAGCTGAAAGAATAGGTAGCTTGCATATGCTACCAGCATTATGCAACTGCTAAATCTTGAAAGAGCCAACTGTGACTTGCCAAAATGCAATTCTGTGTGGGTGAAATGAAGTACAGCTGGAAATAACAAACCCATGACTGCCATCAACAATAATCCTGAGTTCACAATGGCAGCAGCCTGAAACATTTCAAATTCAATGACTGTTTACACATTAAAGCAGAGAGGCACTTAATGGCTACATTATGATAAGAGATCACACTGAACCATTGCTCATAAAATGTGAATTTTATTGTATTAACTTTCAGTTTTATTTAATTCATCAATAAAAGGCCGTTAACTTCATTACAGATGTATTCAAGGACGTGAGTAGATGACTCAGAAGAATATGATCACCTTATTGAACACCTGAACTTTCTGGTGATGAATAATTCCACCACTGAAGAAGGCACAGCCAAGTACCAACAGCATATTTGATAAAATGGAACCCAGCAAGGACTGTTTAACAACCCGCATCATTCCATTGTTCAATGCATATAGCGAGATTATCATTTCAGTTGCATTTCCAAATGTAGCATTCAGAAGGCCCCCAACTATAAATCAGAAAAAAATAGTGTGCTGTTAAGAAAACGATAAATACGTGGTGGGAGTGGGGTGTGGTCATGGGCTCCACAGATTAGACACAGCACACATGTAACTGACTCGTTTCAACAAATATACAATGTACAATATCAAAACAACATGATGCACTATTCCACCAAAGGTCAATGAGACAAAGTTCAAGCACTGCAAAGCATAAAAACCATTTTAAAAGATACAAGAAACTGACGACCAATCCAACTAGCGTCAGTAAGGAAATCAGTAACATATGAGCAATTATTCAGAAGCTTGCTAAGTAATTTCATAGGAACAGACAAAAACAAAATACTTCAGCCAGCCTGGATACAGAATGAAATAGCTTGTGTATAGTGACTCTGTAAGATCTTATGACGTCTTTCCTTTTTTCCTTTTAATAAGTGCATGAGAAACTAATTCACAATTATACAGCAGTGCAGCAGGTTTCTCACAAGCCTTCTCAAACAAAAGAGAAGACTCTAAGCGCAAAGAACATGGTAAACATGTTGCAGCAGTGTTTTTCCATCAGAACTTCCACTAAATGATACTGCATTAAATCATCCCCACTTAAGATGTGTTATGTTCAACATATTACATTCATCTAAATGCCTTTTGCAGTTCGGAGTTGAATAGAACTGCTGCTCACTCAGTGCCACTACTAAATTCACCTTAGATACCATATTCAGATTCTTTTAGTCTGGTGACTGCATACCAACTTGACAAAAGCACTAATTATGGCAAGCATTTTGAGAAGCTTAACTTAATTCTCCAGACTAATTCAATTAATAGGAGCATGACTGAATCTTTTGAAATCGAAAGGGCATGCTTGAAACTAGTGTGTTTAAATAGAAAATAGAAATGGAGGAACAAATGAAACAAATAATTAAAAGGGAGTGAGTACCTGTTGGCCCGGTATAGAACGCGAGCTGCCTGTAACAAGAGGATTAAGAAGGTCAATAAGAGCACAAACAAGAATAGCAGCAGAAGTGAACTATACTAACTTGGAGAGAACAAGCTTACTCAGTCACATAGCCCAAGCGCTCAGCTAAAGGTGTAATGCCCAGTAAACTGAAGAAAAAGACCCAAGTCTGAAAGATCAAATTGTACACAAAACACAGAGATAAGCATAATTATAAGGAAGAAAACAACATGGTCTATATTCAGCATCCTTGTAAGAAGTATCAAAAATATGCATATGAAGAGAGCTTAAAAACAATGATTACATGTTTTCCTGTAAGATTGTGAAGCAATATGGCCAGGGGGCCAAAAGGAAGTAACACATTGATCTTTGCTTTGATAATAACAATGTATATACTCCTTAGAAGGCTGATCTGATACATCTTTCTTAAGACCCTAGTAGAGCGATAGCTTCTGGGTGATGCAATATGAGGTGCCTCATAATGCAGACTGTCTATTTTGATAGTTCCCTGGGATGAGCTAAACGGAATCTCCTCGTCAAGTTCAAGGTCTAACTTCTCCCCAGCAGATCCCATTTTCAACAATCTCCTGAAACATGAAGGTCTGAATAATTGACCAAACAAAAACTTGGGCATACTTATTGAAGTTGTAATTCTTTCTCAAATAGAACAGTACCTTAATGGAAGATGCTCAAAACACAAATATACCAAAAGAGACCAGTTCAGCAACTAGTCAAAGCAGGTCAGCTGGGAAAACAAGATTAGTCAGAAAAGTATGCAATAAGGGAAAAAAAAGAAAGAAAAATTTGAAGTTGATTCAGAGAAATAGACCAGATCAAGATTTGCCATAAAAGATAAAAGCAAGCATAACCAGACACAACGATAGTAGTATAAAGATTGAACATATTTACCAGAGAAAAAATCAACAAGACGGCTAATGGAACTGATTTGAACGCAAAATTAGTAATTAATTTAGTTAGAGTAACAACAAAAAGAGGTTTGTGTTGAAGAAGGGAGCCGGCGATGGAAATGGAAATATGACGAGACATTATAGTAGGAAAAAATAAGACGAAGGTTCGTGGAAGAAGCGCTTAATTCATTTTTGAAATAAACAATTTATTATAATTATGATTAGTAGTGAGTAATTTTCAAGTAATCAAATCAAGAATTGATTGAAGGATATTTTAATTTGTAGGTGGAGATCGAAAGGGTTACATGCCAAAGTGGCTACGTGTCCCACTGACTCAATTATTTAGGAGTATTTAAGAAGAACATTGCATGTTGGATTAGCCAATTACATCTTTTCCCACTACACACCCACAACCCCTTTTCTGGATAATAAATATAATACTAACAAAATAATTATCTACACTTCCTATATTTTCATCCAGAAATCTTTAATTAAAAATAAAACAAGACTAATTTTGATTCATATATAGGAAAATTTTCGGTTCAAACCGAATAAATAATTAATGACATTCCAAAGATAAACAATAGTGACTTTTCTCACTCAAGGTTTAAAAACAACTCTAAAATTTAAAAATTTCAAGTCGAGGAGTGTGAACTGCACATTTAATGATGTAGCTCATGAAGGAAGACGTGAGGCTTGATAGGCAAGTCGTTCCAAGAGAAAAAGTTTTAAGTATTTGGATTCAGTAATTCAAGGAAATAGAAAGATTGACAATGATGTCTCACGTCATATTGAAGCGGGATGAATGAAGATCCACATCTGGTGTTTTGGAGATAAGAATGTGTCGTTAAGATTTAAGGATAAGTTCTACAAAGTGATGGTTAGACCGACTATGTTGTGTGGGCGAAATGTCAGTCAGTTAGAAAACTTATGTCCAGAAAATGATAGTTGCAAAAATGAGGATGTTGAGGTGAATGTGTCGGCATAACTAGAGAGTTAAGCTTAGAAATGAAGAGATTCAAAACAAGATAGAAGTGAACTATACATGTTATAGGCAAGATATGGGAAGAGAAGTTAATATATGTTTTAGACATGGTCATAAGATATGTTGAGTGGTATGAGAGGTTGGATGTGATACCACTTATATGGTAAGGGAGAGGCAGGCTAAAAAAAGTCTCAAGGAGAAGTAATTAGGCAAGATATAACACAACTTCGCCTTACCGTGACATAATTTTTTATAGGAGGCTGTAAAAATCGAGTATCAAAGTAAAAGATTTAGAAGGTTATCGAGCGTATTTTTTTTCCCTACTAGGGCATTAGTATATTTTTTCATTTGTATCTTGTATCTTTTGATAATAAAAAAAGTATCTTGTACTTTTTTTTATGTTCGCTTATTTTAAGAACTATAGTGCTTAGAGCCGTCAATATAGGCTAGGCCCGTTGGACCGGCCTGGCCTAACCCATGATTTGATAGGTTTGGGCTACGATTTTTGAAGCCCACTTAAGAAAAGAGTTTTTTTTAGCCCGGCCTGAATAAGTCTGTCGATTTGTGGAGCTTGAGAAATATGGATAGGGCCGGCCCGTGGGCCAAATAAAAAATAATTAAAAAATAAAAATAAAATCGAGTATTAAAAATAACAAGAGTCTACACTCAAAATCTGTTTAAAGTTTGAAATATTACAATTTAAATACAAATTATGTTTATAAAATATGTACTACATAAAATAAAGTTCTTAAAATTTCTAGGGAATCACTACATAGGCCATAACCTATGAAATATTATCATAGTTTTTTGTGTTTTATTATGATCATTGGAAAACAATTAGGTTAATATTTCTATTTAGCTATTTATGGTTTTACTTGAAATCAAACTTAATAAATATTATATAGATAGTTTTATTTGTATATTTGATTAACAAGTAGTAACACTAATCGATATTTATGATAATATTTTTAAATTATAATTTAATTTAAGAAATTATAAAAAAATATATCTGTAAGAAAAGAGGGCTGGCCCGGTAAATTCCGTAGCCCATCCACTTGTGGGCTGGGCAGACTATTTTCTGGCCCACATAAAAATGGGCTAACCCAACATGGCCCGTCAAATTGTAAAGCATGTATGGATTAACCCTGATGGAGTGGATCATCCCATATTGACAACTCTAAATTAGTGCTACTGATTGTTTCTTTCATTCATTTATCTTAATATTTTGCTATTGTTACTATAAGTTATTTATGCTTTTTTTAGTTTCTTTTTGAATTGAGAGTATTAAAAATATTTTCCTTTCGAAATAAGATTTATGTATATTCTATATATATATATTTCATTTGTGAAATTTTATTAATCATGTTATTATTAATCTTTATCAAAAAGATGATTAAAAAACTATATGAGTTAAATGACTAGTGAGATGGTGAGCAGAATAAAAGATGAATTGATCTCAATGCCAACAAATATATATGCAATAAAGAATAACAATTCAGCGCATGGAATTTAGTTAGTCAAGGATGGTTTGGTTTGAATACAAATTATGTTGGGATAAGTTATGATGGAATTAGTTTTTATTGCTTGTTTGGTTTGTCATATTCAAATTTATATGGCTTAAGTCATCAGCGGCCCCTTAAAGTTGTCCGCATAATTCACTTAGACACCTCAACTAAGACTAGTACCTATTAAACACTTTTACCAATTCAAAAATTGTTCTTATTAGGCATTTTTTGATAATCAACAAAATATATGAAGAGTGTGTGATATACTTGCGGTGACGTGGCAAAACGGCTAATTAAAAAATAACATGTGGCACTGGGCCCCAAAAATTATTAAAAAAATAATTTTGTTTAAAATTATTTCAAACACTTTTTATATCTAATTTTTTTAAAAAGAAAAAG